>NC_041390.1:615066491-615089438 GCF_002162155.2 Triticum dicoccoides
AGGAAATGAGCGTAGACCTCGCGCTCATTAAAGGGTGCTCACAACCAGTGGAGCGTGCAAGTCCAATTGACTAATGAGTCGTGTGGATTATATGAAACTAGCGGCACATCCCATATTTTTTGAATCTTTTTTAATTATCTTTGAAATACCAAACAATTCTAAACATTTTTTGAACAAACCAAAAAATTTCTGATAATGTCATTTTTTTTGAAAAATTGTGAACAATTTAAGAATAAATTATTTTTTGGAAATTGTGAACGAATTTTGGAAAACACCTGAATATTTTTTGAATTTGCAAACAAGTTTTGAAATTCGGCATTATTGAAAAAATATAAAAATTCAAAATTTCTGAACATTCTATTAAAACCTGAATATTTTTTGAATTCATGAAACATTTGAAAACAAGAACATTTTTGTAAAATGACATACTTTTTTTAAAATCAAAACACTTTTAAACATCACAACTAATTTAGATAATTCATTTTTTGAAAATTAACGAACATTTTTCAAAACTTTTAACAAATTTTGAAATAAAGGAAATTTTTTAAAATTCCCAACAACATTTGAAATTTCCAATTATTTTTTGCAAAAATAGAAATAACTATGAGAAAAAGAAGAAAAATATAAAGTAATTAGAAAAGAAAAAAAACTGAAAACTGAAAAAAAACATAAAACGGTGTTTCAGGAACCTTCTAGAAATTTCCCAAAACCGGCAGGTACCAGCTAGAAGGTTCTCAGAAACTTAACGTACAAACACGAACTGGGCTGGCCAACTTGCTTCGCTCATTCGCTTCGCCGAGCGAAGTGACAATTTGGGGTTTTCCTAACTACCTGAAGGGCCGACCGAGATGGGCCGGGCCACGCGCGCGGCCAGACACATGCATTTTTTTCCTGTTTTCTGTTTTAGTGTTTTGCTTTATTTTGGGGCTGTTTGGTTTGTGACTAACTTTGCCAAAGGTTGCCATACCTAAGCTTAGGCAAGTTTGACTAAATTAGGTGAATGTTTGATTCAAGCCACACCTTAGGCAAGCCACACTTGAGCCCCACATGGCATACACACAAAAAGTGTGGCAAGATTTCCTTAGGCTTGCCAACTTGTGGCTCTCATTTTGATGAACTAAGCTTAGGCAAAGTTGGCAAAAAAGTATGGCAAAGTGTGGCAATGCTAGGCCTAGAACCAAACAACCCCTTTGTACTCTTGTTTATACTTTAAAATAATCTAAATATATGTATTACAAAAAACAGTCCACAAAAGAAATTGAAAAATATTGAACGAGTATTATAAAAATGTTTACTGAGTATTTGAAAAATGTTGAACAAATATTTGAAAATGTTTAATAAGTATTAAAAAATATTTAACAAGTATTTGAAAAATATTTAACAGGCATTCGGACAATGTTGAACGTACATACAAAAAATGCTGATCAATTATTAAAAAAATGATGAAACTTTTTTTATCATCTGTATACAAATGTTAATCAAGTATTAGGAAAAAATATTGAACAAGTATTAGAAAACTGTTAATCAAGCATTTGGGAAATGTTAAACATGTATAGAAAAATGTTGAACATATATTAAGTAAATGGTTAAAAAAATGTGATCATGCATATAAAAATGTGAATCAACCATTTGAAGAAAATATTGAATAAGTGTTTGAAAAAAGTTCATTAAGCATGCTAAAAATCTTAATTGTGTATAGAAAACAGGTTGACAATGTATTCGAAACATGTTAATCTTTTTATTTGAAAACTATTAATCAAGCATTCAAAATAATAATAATAATAGTACTATATACAAAAAAGTAAATCATGTATTAAAAATGTATAATTAAATGTTGAGCATGTTTTAGAAAAATGTTAATATTCTATTTAAAAATGTTAAAATCGTGTATAGTTAAAATAATGACCATGTACTACAAAAATGTGTTATTTCTATTGGAATGTTAGACGTTTATCGGAATAATGTTGCTGACATATGCAGACAAAATTAGAATAATAATCAAAAGAACAAAAAAACGAAAATAGAAACAAAATAGACAAAATAAAAAGGAAATAAAAAACGTAGAAGCAAAATGCAAAAAATGAATGAATAAGAATGAAAGAAAAAGGAGCAAAAAAAGGAACTTGGGCTGCTAGAGAAAAAAAAGGAACTTGTGAAAACAAAATGAATGAATAAGAATGAAAGAAAATGCAAAAAATAAAACGAAAAAGGAAAAAAAATCCCGAAGAAAACCGCTCGACTAGCCTCAAGTAGGATGCGCCGCTAGTTCTTACCACGAAAGGAACTTGGGCGGAGTGACTTTTTTCTATTTTCGGCTTTACAGGGTTTTTCTTTTTCTTTCTTCTGTTCTTCGTTTGTTTATTTTTTGATTTTCTTCTCTTTTCTTTATTTCGTTCTTGGAGTTCACTGTTTAATTTATTTTTGCATTGGTATTTGTATTTATGTTTCAGTGTTTCAGTTTTTGAAATATGTTATTAAAATTTCGTTCATGTATATGTTTTTTATGTCTACTTTTATTTTATACACACAATACCTTTTTCATATACATCAACTATATTATTTATGCATTTCTAACATTTTCCAAATACGTGATTATTCTACATTTGTTGTATACATCATGAACATTTCTTTATACATGTTAATTTTTTAATACATAATTAACATATCTTTTTATGTTTGATCACGACTTAGTTCATACACATTATACGTATTCCTTATATATCGGGAGCATTTTTCAAAATTTTCTGTTGATGTTTAATTTTTTAACTACAGTTTCTTCATACACATCAGGAACATTTTGTTTATACACATTCAATAATATATGTTATTAATTTTTCAACATATTTTCCATATTATCGGAGCATTTTCTTATACAACTTTAATTTATTTTATATAATGATTAACATTTTCTTGTTATATGACCAATATTTTTTATTTTTTATGTTTAGTTTTTAAATACACGTTCTTCATTTTGCATATACACCAGCAAAATTTTGTTTATACACATTCAACATTTAGAAAATAGACCGCCCGCAAAAAAAGATTTATTAAATAGATGATTAACCTTTTCCATAAAAAATGTCTCTGGTGACTACTTTTTATCATAGACATTTTTACATTTTTACATATTCAGGAAAAATTCTAATACATTTATAACATTTTGGAAATATATGATTTTTTTTGATACACCAAAACTAGCAAAACATTAACTGCATACATATATAGTACAATAGAAGAACCAAAACAGATATGCGCTTGCAGCAGCTTCCGATCCCATGCCACAGTGTACAATAGAAATAGAACTGAAGAAAGAGAGAGAAAAGAAAAAACAGTGAAAACAGAAGAAACCAAGAGAAAACCGGTGAAAAAGAAAGAAAAAACAAAACAAAAAACCTGAAAAAACCAATGAAAACCGACTCTTTTACCCTCAAGCAGGACGCGCTCTAGAATTTAGCATGAAGTTGATTGTAACACAGAGGCTAGCATCATGGGCTGTCATACAGGAGACCCAGTTTTGAATAGTGGTTTCGCTTCCTTTTTAGATCTCCTCCCCTTCTTTTAAAGGTGACTAATGGGTCGGCCCAGTTTTCTTGCGCTAGGTGCTATTCCCTTCTGCGAAGCATCTTCGATCTCACTTAACGCGAGATATAGCTCCCGCGCCATGTTGTTGCATGTCGGTGTGTGTCGGCTGCACGTTTGGGTATGTGCGATGGGATAGTAAACTGGATTTTGGCTAACAACCCGGTACACCTTAAAGAAAAAAGAGACTAACAATCTGGTACACTTTCTTTTTGACAGCAAATAGACTTTATTTCTCATATAATAATTGTTAATAATTGTTTGGATAGCAAATATTAACATTATAGCATTATAAAAGGGAAACGTTTCCCACCGGTTGACTGGCTGAACTTTCGGCCGGCCGTGCTAAACTTGTTTGATCGTGGGCAATCGAGCGCTCCTCCCCCTCACCCGTGATCTCGCGAACTGCTTCGCGTGAGTGTTAGGCTGGTGGGGCCCAGCCATCGATTCCCTCCCCCCCTTATATCTACGGAAATATTAACGCCCACACGTGTGGGCGTTTGCACATCGCCCACACGTCTTCATCATCACTCATTTTGCCACGTATGAATAGATGACATCAGCCGAATTTTTTTTGGTTTTCGGCTTAAAAATATTGTATCTCCTAAATAAAAAAGCGAACTAAAAATCCGTTTTCACCATTAAATCCGTCTCGACGAGATCTTCAAAACTAGAACCCATGTTGATATGTTTCAACGATTTTTTTTTTGCCAGAAGTTGCCATGATGTTTACACTGCAGTTGCCATAGGGCTTAAACTAAAGTTGCCATGTGGCAATTTTAGTTTGTAGATCATGGCAATTTTAGTATTTTGATGATGGCAACTCCAGTACTTTGATCATGAAAATTATTTTTTGTATGAACCATGGCAATTTTACGTGCATGTATCATGGCAATTTTAGTTTATGATTCATGGCAAGTCTAGTTTCTTAATTCCCCGTTTTATAAATGTCAAAATTTACTTTTAAATGTAGAAGAAAATAGCCGAAACATATCATGGCAACTTCAGTGTAAACATCATGGCAATTCATATGCAATAGACATGGCAACTTTTAATCCAATTTTTTTTTATCAAAACATATCAACATGGGATCTAGTTTCGAAGATCTCATCGCGAGGGATTTAATGGTGAAAACGGATTTTCAATCGGATTTTTTGTTTAAGAGATAAAATATTTTAAAAACTGAAAATCCAAAAAGATTCCTACATGCATGCATGCGATGAGATGGCAATCTGTTTACATTAGAGACGTGTGGTGCGTCTCCCTTCGCACCACACGTGTGGCAGTTAGCGCGACCCTATATCTATTCTTAGTCGCCTAGCCTTATTATTTCTTCCTTTCTTCTTTTGTTTCTCACCCCGTCATGGACGACATCTTACCTCGCACCTTTTTCCTCCTCCTCTCCCATGCATCCTTCCTTGAGCAGTTCTCCGACCACGAACGCGATGAGCTGCAATAGGCCATGCAGCATGCTGAAAAGCAGACCACACGATGCGCCGAGGTGACTGCGATTTTTTGCTGCACCGCGGCCGGCGAGCTGCCATGGTCACCGCAGTGACGACCTTTTTGCTACAACCGGGCATCCTACAGCTGGAACCGGTGCCCCCGCTGCTTCAATCGGCGAAAGGTCTTCGTGTCGTGGAGACGGACGGCGTGCTGCAGGCGACCTTAAGCTGCAACCAACCATCCATTTGCTGGAACTGACCTTAGGCCTACACATATTTAACATCCCTATCCACTAATTGAAATAGTAAACAAGCAAACAAGAGCAAACAATCCAACTATAACAACAATCTGTCTAAACAGTCTGTAAAGTAGGACTAAATTAATATACTTCTATGACTCCAAAAATTACCACATAACAGAGAACTCATAAATGATTATTGTGTAAAAATTCCATGATATTAAAACACTCTGACTATCCAGAATATTCAGGACATAACAGAAATTTCCCGTTTTCATATAGCAACTCAAACTTGCAAACTGAGCTTGGTAAAGAGTAACCTTGACATTTTATTGAAATAAAAGATACAAAACATAATTACCAAAGTAGCATTAATCGTACATATATATAGTAAATTTAAATATTGGATTACCTCCCAACAAGCGCTTTTCTCCAAAGCCTTATAGATAGGCATTGATATTGTTAAAAATATGTATAACCATGTGTTCCTCTATCATTATAGCCATCAGATCATGTGTCCATATCATTTGTGGCCGTCAGATGAATCTCCAATCTTGTCATTATATTTTATGGCCCAGCTGCCCTAAAGGGTGTTTCCTATTTGGCGCCTGGCGGGCGCACACTTCGCTTCTCTAGTCATAGTGGGCCGACCTATTCCTCCTATTATTTTCCTGTTAACCTTGCAAAATAGGTACGCCCTAACCGCCTGTTTGGTAAATACTTGGGCATGAGAATGGGAGTTTGCATCAGGGTGTTTATGGAGGGATTAGTCATGGGAAGTTGATTTTTACTCCCATTCTCTTGTTTGGTATATGGTGGGAATTAGCACGGGATAAAACTCTGCTCACGAATTAACAGGGTACCCCTGGGAAGAAATAGGTGGGAATTGGCTTCCTCAACTCCCATTCCCCTTCCCACTTAAACTCCCATTCCCTCTAATCAAACAGTGGACTTTTAATCTCCTCACCCCTCAACTCCCATTCCCCATCTCTCATTCCCCCGAACCAAACGCGCTGTAAGTGAATCGAACAGGTAATCGCTCGTTCGATGTTAGCTGTAGTAACCAACCAGACCAGCTCACCTCTTGTGAATACAAACAAATTCTTTCTTCTGTTCGTGTCCCAAACTGATTTTTCCCACTGGATAATTCTTATACATTTTCTTTTCTTTTTATTTTTTTCGCAAATGTGTGTTTTTTAATTAAAACCTTTTTCTTTTCCAGAATTCATGCTTTTTTCAAACTTGTGATTTGTTTTCAAAACTAATGAACTTTTTTTAAAATCAATCTACTGCGACCTTTTTCCAAATCGCGAAACTTTTATTCAAATTCATGAACTTTTTTCAAAATTGGTGACCTTTTTTTTTTCAAAATTGATGAAAAACTTCAAACTTGAGAATTTTTTTTCAAAATCAATGTTTCCAAAAAATTGTGATTTTTTTTCCAAAATTAAGGAACCTTTTCAAAATCATAATTTTTTTTTCAATTTTCATGAACTTTTTCAAAATCGAGATTTTTTTTTCAATTTTCATGAAATTTTTACAATGTAATGAACTTTTGTGAATTTGTCGAACTTATTTTCAAATTTCATGGGCGTTTTCAAATTCATGCACTTTTAAAAATTGGTGAACTTTTTTAGATTCACGAACTTCTTAAATTTATTAACTTTTTCACATTCGTGATTTATTAATCAGCGTGAACTTCTTTTTGGAAAAGTCAACTGTTCTGCTGGTCAATGGGTCAACAGAGAACCGTCGAGGGAGCTTGGAAAGCCGATCGAGCTAGTCAACCGAGCGAGAGAGCAACGAGCCAGGGACAAACGGATCGAAGGAAAATGAGGTAGTTCTTGGGCCCACGCGAGTAGCACATGAGTGCCAGTTGGCTAGTAGGGCACTTTATTCTTTTGCGCGGGGAAAGGGGTTTTATTCCAAATTGAGAGGGTTATAGTCGAAAGTCAGAAGATCCTCGATACATGGTGGTTCTAGATGCATCCACACAACCGTGGTACACTCGATATGACTATAATTTGCCAGACGAGCGGAAACTCCAGTTGGCTAGTAGGGCGCTTAAGAGCAAGTATAATAAGTTAGAGTCAGCAGGCTTTAAGGATTAAACTACTATACTTGTGCTGAGTTGGATGAGAGAGAAGGAAAGCGGGTTGTAGATTAACAACCGGATGTAACACGGACTCCAAAAAACGTGAGAGTGTACGGTGAATCATGCATTAGTAATACTACTCAGCAACTAATTACTTATACATATTGGCTATTAGGTTGAGTATATATGCCATGACAACTTCATACAGCCCGCTGTTGGCTATACTATTAACTATCTCATCCTAAATAAACGTCTGCTACTCTAAATGAAAAATATGACGCAGGCGAGTCATCTGTCCTGTTCCCCTTCTCTCCCACGCCATCCTCCTACCCTCTCCACCGTGATCAGGGCGATTTCTTCTTGCCCACGCACCGGTTTTCTCCGCCTTTCCCACTCGTCCGCTCCCCTGGTTGTTGGAAATATGCCCTAGAGGCAATAATAAATTGGTTATTATTATATTTCCTTGTTCATGATAATCGTTTATTATCCATGCTATAATTGTATTGATAGGAAACTCAGATACATGTGTGGATACATAGACAACACCATGTCCCTAGTAAGCCTCTAGTTGACTAGCTCGTTGATCAATAGATGGTTACGGTTTCCTGACCATGGACATTGGATGTCGTTGATAACGGGATCACATCATTAGGGGAATCATGTGATGGACAAGACCCAATCATAAGCCTAGCACAAAGATCGTGTAGTCCGTATGCTAAAGCTTTTCTAATGTCAAGTATCATTTCCTTAGACCATGAGATTGTGCAACTCCTGGATACCGTAGGAATGCTTTGGATGTGCCAAACGTCACAACGTAACTGGGTGGCTATAAAGGTACACTACGAGTATCTCCGAAAGTGTCTGTTGGGTTGGCACGAATCGAGACTGGGATTTGTCACTCCGTGTGACGGAGAGGTATCTCTGGGCCCACTCGGTAGGACATCATCATATGCGCAATGTGACCAAGGAGTTGATCACGGGATGATGTGTTACGGAACGAGTAAAGAGACTTGCCGGTAACGAGATTGAACAAGGTATCGGATACCGACGATCGAATCTCGGCCAAGTACAATACCGCTAGACAAAGGGAATTGAATACGAGATTGATTAAATCCTCGACATCGTGGTTCATCTGATGAGATCATCATGGAACATGTGGGAGCCAACATGGGTATCCACATCCCGCTGTTGGTTATTGGATGGAGAGGTGTCTCGGTCATGTCTACGTGGTTCCCGAACCCGTAGGGTCTACACACTTAAGGTTCGGTGACGCTAGGGTTATAGGGAATAGATGTACGTGGTTACCGAAGGTTTTTCGGAGTCCCGGATGAGATCCCGGACATGACGAGGAGTTCCGGAATGGTTCGGAGGTAAAGATTGATATATTGGACGAAGGGTTTTGGAGTCCGGGAGTGTTCCGGAGGTACCGGGTGATGACCAGCATGACCGAAAGGTGTTTCGGGAGCCCCGGCAAGTGTTGGGGGCTTCATGGGACAAGGGAAGGGGGCAAACCAGCCCACTAAGGGGCTGTGCGCCCCCCTCACCTATTCCCACGTGACCAGGGGGTTTGGGGCGCCCCATCTAGGGTTCCCACCTCCTGGCTTGGGGGCCAAGTCACCCATGGGGGAGATCCCATCTGCCCTGGCCGCCGCCCCCCTAGGGGAAACCCTAGGGCGCCTTCCCCTCCCCCTTGCCCCTATATATACTTGAGGTATGGGGGCTGCCCAACACGCAATTTGATCTCTCTCTTGGCGCAGCCCTACCTCTTTCCTCGTCTCTCGTGGTGCTTGGCGAAGCCCTGCAGGATTGCCACGCTCCTTCTTCACCACCACGCCGTCGTGCTGCTGCTGGACGGAGTCTTCCCCAACCTCTCCTTCTCCCCTTGCTGGATCAAAGCGTGGGAGACGTCACCAGGCTGCATGTGTGTTGAACGCGGAGGTGCCGTCCGTTCGGCACTAGGATCATCGATGATTTGGATCACGACGAGTACGACTCCATCAACCCCGTTCACTTGAACGCTTCCGCTTAGCAATCTACAAGGGTATGTAGATGCACTCTCCTTCCCCTCGTTGCTAGATTACTCCATAGATTGATCTTGGTGATGCATAGAAAATTTTGAATTTCTGCTACGATCCCCAACAGTGGCATCATGAGCTAGGTCTATGCGTAGTTTCTATGCACGAGTAGAACACAAAGCAGTTGTGGGCATCGATATTGTCAATTATCTTGCTGTTACTAGTCTTATCTTGATTCGGCGGCATTGTGGGATGAAGCGGCCCGGACCAACCTTACACGTACGCTTACGTGAGACCGGTTCCACCGACTGACATGCACTAGTTGCATAAGGTGGCTGGCGGGTGTCTGTCTCTCCCACTTTAGTCGGATCGGATTCGATGAACAGGGTCCTTATAAAGGGTAAATAGAAATTGGCAATTCACGTTGTGGTTTTGGCGTAGGTAAGAAACATTCTTGTTAGCAACCTATAGCAGCCACGTAAAAAAAACTTGCAACAACAATTAGAGGACGTCTAACCTGTTTTTGCAGCAAGTGATTTGTGATGTGATATGGCCAAAGGATGTGATAAATGATATATGTGATGTATGAGATGATCATGTTCTTGTAATAGGAATCACGACTTGCATGTCGATGAATATGACAACCGGCAGGAGCCATAGGAGTTGCCTTAATTTATTTATGACCTGCGTGTCAACATAAACGTCATGTAATTACTTTACTTTATTGCTAACCGTTAGCTGTAGTAGTAGAAGTAATAGTTGGCGAGACAACTTCATGAAGACACGATGATGGAGATCATGATGATGGAGATCATGGTGTCATGCCGATGACGATGATGATCATGGAGCCCCGAAGATGGAGATCAAAAGGAGCAAAATGATATTGGCCATATCATGTCACTATTTGATTGCATGTGATGTTTATCATGTTTTACATCGTATTTGCTTAGAACGACGGTAGCTTAAATAAGATGATCCCTCACTAAAATTTCAAGAAAAGTGTTCTCCCTAACTGTGCACCGTTGCGAAGGTTCGTCGTTTCAAAGCACCACGTGATGATCGGGTGTGATAGATTCTTACGTTCGAATACAACGGGTGTTGACGAGCCTAGCATGTACAGACATGGCCTCGGAACACATGCGAAACACTTAGGTTGACTTGACGAGCCTAGCATGTACAGACATGGCCTCGGAACACGGAGGACCGAAATGTCGAACATGAGTCGTATAGAAGATGCGATCAACATGAGATGTTCACCGATGATGACTAGTCCGTCTCACGTGATGATCGGACACGGCCTAGTTGATTCGGATCATGCATCACTTAGATGACTAGAGGGATGTCTATCTGAGTGGGATTTCATGAAATAATCAGATGAACTCAATTATCATGAACATAGTCAAAAGGACTTTGCTAATTATGTCGTAGCTTACGCTTTAGTTCTACTGGTTTAGATATGTTCCTAGAGAAAATTTAGTTGAAAGTTGATAGTAGCAATTATGCGGACTGGGTCCGTAAACTGAGGATTGTCCTCATTGCTGTACAGAAGGTTTATGTCCTTAATGCACCGCTCAGTGAGCTGAACCTCAAGCGTCAGTTGTAGATGTTGCGAACATCTGGCATACACGTTTTGACGACTACATGATAGTTCAGTGCGTAATGCTAAATGGTTTAGAATTGAGGCACCAAAGACGTTTTTGAAACATCACAGAACATATGAGATGTTCCAAGGACTGAAATTGGGATTTCAGGCTAGTGCCCACGTCAAGAGGTATGAGACCTCTGACAAGTTCCCTAAGCCTGCAAACTAAGGAGAAAAGCTCAATCGTTGAGCATGTGCTCAGATTGTATGAGTACAACAATCGCTTGAATCGAGTGGGAGTTGATCTTTCAGATGAGATAGTGATGGTTCTCCAAAGTCACTGCCACCAAGCTACTAGAGCTTCGTGATGAACTATAACATATCAGGGATAGATATGATCCTTGAGCTATTCGCGACACCGCGAAAGTAGAAATCAAATAGGAGCATCAATTGTTGATGGTTAGTAAAACCACTACTTTCAAGAAGGGCAAGGGCAAGAAAGGTATACTTCATGAAACAACAAATCAGTTACCGTTCTAGTAAAGAAGCCCAAAGTTGAACCCAAGCCTGAGACTAAGTGCTTCTGTAATAAGGGGAACGGTCACTGAAGCAGAACCACCCTAGATACTTGGTAGATGAGAAGGCTGACAAGGTTGATAGAAGTATGTATTGGACATACATTATATTAAATATGTACTTTACTAGTACTCCTAGTAGCAGCAGGGTATAAGATACCGGTTCGGTTGCTAAGTGTTAGTAACTCGAAATAAAAGACTACAGAATAAACGGAGACTAGCCAAAGGTGAGATGACGATAGGTGTTGGAAGTGTTTCCAAGGTTGATGTGATCAAACATCGCACGCTCCATCTACCATCGGGATTGGTGTTAAACCTAAATAATTGTTATTTGGTGTTTGCGTTGAGCATAGGCATGATTGGATTATGTCTATCACAATACGATTATTCATTTAAGGAGAATAATGGTTACTCTGTTTATTTGAATAATACCTTCAATGGTCTTGCACCTGAAATAAATGGTTTATTGAATCCCGATCGTAGTGATACACATGTTCATGTCAAAAGATATAAGATAGTAATGATATTACCACATACTTGTGGCACTGCAATTTTAGTCACAATGGTATAAAACGCATGAAGAAGCTCCATGTTGATGGATCTTTGGACTCGCTTGATTTTGAATCACTTGAGACATGCAAATCATACCACATGAAAAAGCAACTTGTTGGAAGTAATACATCTTGATGTGTGCAGTCCAATGAGTGCTGAGGCATGTAGTGGATATCGTTATATTCTTACTTCACAGATGATTTGAGTAGATGCTGAGTATATTTACTTGATGAATCACGAGTCTGAATTATTGAAAGGTTCAAGTAATTTCAGGATGAAGTTGAAGATCGTCGTGACAACAGGAAAAAATATCTATGATATGATCATAGAGATGAATATCTGAATTACGAGTTTGGCACAGAATTAAGACATTGTGGAAATTGTTTCACAACTAATACAGCCTGAAACACCATAGTGTGATGGTGTGTCCGAACATCATAACTGGACCCTATTGGATATGATGCATACCATGATGTCTCTTATCGAGTTACCACTATAGTTTATGGGTTAGGCATTAAAGACAACCACATTCACTTTAAATAGGGCACCACACAATTCCGTTTGAGTTGACACCGTATGAACTATGGTTTAGAGAAACCTAAGCTGTCGTTTCTTAAAGGTTTGGGGCTGCGACACTTATGTGAAAAAGTTTTAGGCTGATAAGCTCGAACCCAAAGCGAATAAATGCATCTTCATAGGACACCCAAAACAATTGGGTATACCTCCTATCTCAGATCCAAAAGCAATAGGGATTGTTTCTTGAATCTTGTCCTTTCTCGAGAAAGAGTTTCTCTCGAAAGAATTGAGTGGGAGGAAGATAGAACTTGATAAGGTTGTTGAACCTTTACTTCAACCAGAGAGTAGCGCAGCACAGAAAAAATGTTTCTATGGCACCTGCCTCAGTTGAAGAGAAAGCTAATGATGATGATCATGGAGCTTCGAATCGAGTTACTATCGAACCTCATAGGTTGACAAGGGTGTGTACAACTTCTAAGTGGTAACCCTGTCTTAAAGGTCACATTGTTGGACAATGATGAACCTATGAGCTATGGAGAAGCGAAGGTGGGCCCGGATTCCGAAAATTGGCTCGAGGCCGTAAAATCCGAGAGAGGATCCATGTATGAAAACAAAGTGTAGACTTTGGAAGAACTACTTGATGTTCGTAAGGCTGTTAGGTACATGTGGATTTTAAGAAGAAGACGGACATGGACGGTAATGTCACCGTCTATGAAGCTCGACTTGTGGCGAAGAGTTTTTCACAAGTTCAAGCAGTTGACTACGATGAGATCTTCTCACCCGTAGTGATGCTTAAGTCCGTCGGAATCATGTTAGCATAACCTGCATTTATGAAATCTGGCAGATGGATGTCAAAACAAGTTTCCTTACTAGCTTTCGTAAGGAAAGGTTGTATGTGATAAAATCAGAAAGGTTTTGTCGATCCTAAGGATGCTAAAAGGTATGCTAGCTCCAGCGATCCTTCCATGGACTAGAGCAAGCATCTCGGAGTCGGAATATACACTTTCATGGAGTAATCAAAGTTTATGGGTTTATACAAAGTTTGTTAGAAACTTGTATTTACAATAAAGTGAGTGGGAGCACTACGACATTTCTGATAAGTATATGTGGATGACATATTGTTGATCCGAAATGATGTAGAATTTCTGGAAAGCATATAGGGTTATTTGAAAGGTGTTTTTCAATGGAAAACCTGGATTAAGCTACTTGAACATTGTGCATCAAGATCTATACGGATAGATAAAAAATGCTTAATGGTACTTTCAAATGAGCACATACCTTGACATGATCTTGAAGGTGTTCAAGATGGATCAGCCAAAGAAGGAGTTCTTGCCTGAGTTGTGAGGTATGAAGTTAAGACTTAAAGCTCGACCACGGCAGGAGAAAGAGGAAGGACGAAGGTCGTCCCCTATGCTTTTGTCATAGGCTCTATACGGTATACCATGCTGAGTACCGCACCTGATGTGTGCCTTGCCACATGTCTGGCAAGAGGGTACAAAGGTGATCTAGGAGTAGATCACCAGATAGCGGTCAAAATTATCCTTAGAGGAATAAGGATATGTTTCTCGGTTATGGAGGTGATAAAGAGTTCGACATAAAGAGTTACGTCGATGCAAGCTTAACACCTATCCAGATAGCTCTGAGTAGAGATACCGGATACGTATAATGGAGCAACAATTTAGAATAGCTCCAAGTAGAACAGTTATTTGAAATGGCTCCAAATATAGCGTAGAGATTTGCAAAGTACATACGGATCTGAATGTGACAGACCCATAGACTACAACCTCTCTCACAAGCAACATGATCAAACCCAGAACTCATTGAGTGTTAATCACATAGTGATGTGAACTAGATTATTGACTCCAGTAAACTCTTTGGATGTTGGTCACATGGCGATGTGACCTGTGAGTGTTAATCACATGGCGATGTGAACTAGATTATTGACTCTAGTGCAAGTGGGAGACTGTTGGAAATATGCCCTAGAGGCAATAATAAATTGGTTATTATTATATTTCCTTGTTCATGATAATCGTTTATTATCCATGCTATAATCGTATTGATAGGAAACTCAGATACATGTGTGGATACATAGACAACACCATGTCCCTAGTAAGCCTCTAGTTGACTAGCTCGTTGATCAATAGATGGTTACGGTTTCCTGACCATGGACATTGGATGTCGTTGATAACGGGATCACATCATTAGGAGAATCATATGATGGACAAGACCCAATCATAAGCCTAGCACAAAGATCGTGTAGTTCGTATGCTAAAGCTTTTCTAATGTCAAGTATCATTTCCTTAGACCATGAGATTGTGCAACTCCCGGATACCGTAGGAATGCTTTGGGTGTGCCAAACGTCACAACGTAACTGGGTGGCTATAAAGGTACACTACGGGTATCTCCGAAAGTGTCTGTTGGGTTGGCACGAATCGAGACTGGGATTTGTCACTCCGTGTGACGGAGAAGTATCTCTGGGCCCACTCGGTAGGACATCATCATATGCGCAATGTGACCAAGGAGTTAATCACGGGATGATGTGTTACGGAGCGAGTAAAGAGACTTGCCCGTAACGAGATTGAACAAGGTATCGGATACCGACGATCGAATCTTGGGCAAGTACAATAGCGCTAGACAAAGGGAATTGAATACGGGATTGATTAAATCCTCGACATTGTGGTTCATCCGATGAGATCATCGTGGAACATGTGGGAGCCAACATGGGTATCCAGATCCTACTGTTGGTTATTGGCCGGAGAGGTGTCTCGGTCATGTCTACGTGGTTCCCGAACCCGTAGGGTCTACACACTTAAGGTTCGGTGACGCTAGGGTTATAGGGAATAGATGTACGTGGTTACCGAAGGTTGTTCGGAGTCCCGGATGAGATCCCGTACATGACGAGGAGTTCCGGAATGGTCCGGAGGTAAAGATTGATATATTGGACGAAGGGTTTTGGAGTCCGAGAGTGTTCCGGAGGTACCGGGTGATGATCAGCATGACCGAAAGGTGTTTCGGGAGCCCCGACAAGTGTTGGGGGGCTTCATGGGCCAAGGGAAGGGGGCAAACCAGCCCACTAAGGGGCTGTGCGCCCCCCTCACCTATTCCCACGTGACCAGGGGGTTTGGGGCGCCCCATCTAGGGTTCCCATCTCCTGGCTTGGGGGCCAAGTCACCCAAGGGGGAGATCCCATCTGCCCTGGCCGCCGCCCCCCTAGGGGAAACCCTAGGGCGCCTTCCCCTCCCCTTGCCCCTATATATACTTGAGGTATGGGGGCTGCCCAACACGTGATTTGATCTCTCTCTTGGCGCAGCCCTACCTCTTTCCTCGTCTCTCGTGGTGCTTGGCGAAGCCCTGCAGGATTGCCACGCTCCTCCTTCACCACCACGCCGTCGTGCTGCTGCTGGACGGAGTCTTCCCCAACCTCTCCTTCTCCCCTTGCTGGATCAAGGCGTGGGAGACGTCACCGGGCTGCATGTGTGTTGAACGCGGAGGTGCCGTCCGTTCGGCACTAGGATCATCGGTGATTTGGATCACGACGAGTACGACTCCATCAACCCCGTTCACTTGAACGCTTCTGCTTAGCAATCTACAAGGGTATGTAGATGCACTCTTCTTCCCCTCGTTGCTAGATTACTCCATAGATTGATCTTGGTGATGCGTAGAAAATTTTGAATTTCTGCTACGATCCCCAACACTGATGTCCTGCGGGGCTCGTCCCATGACTTCTCTCTTCTCAACCTCCCCACCGTGGAACTCTCCCGCTGGCAGGAACCCTAGGACCATGAGATTCATTGTCTTCGCCTTGTCCGGAGGACCTAAGAGGCTAAGACGCTGTCGTTGACAGAAGTTCATATCAACCAGCGGGACATCCCGAGGCAATTCCAAAAGGGAGACGCACCGAGCTCACCTCCTAGCATCACGAGGCATTCGTAAACCGTACTCCATCCTTTGAAGAGAGGGACGCCTCGTCTCTTTTGTCTCTACGCAGCAGAGAGTAGTAACCCTTGCCTCCATGACGACCTCCCCTGCCGCAGTGTGTGCCCTGTCTTCGGGATGGCGCTCGACGTGTGTGTGCCCAATACTGCCATGTTTCTATGGTCGTCACCTCCCTCCAATTCACCCCTCTCTCTCTCTCTCTCTCTCTCTCTCTCTCCAAAGATTCGTGGTCTGGCCAACATAATTTGTAGATGGGGGCTATGAGCGTATTGTACGTCACTATCCTTCACGGCAACATGTATACATGTACTGCACTGCATGCTTTTAGAAAAAAGGGTTTTCCCCCGCTTTATATTATAAAGCAACCAACCAAGCTTCCAACACATCGATACAAAGTACAGTTAAGTCTTAGAGTCACGCTGGGGGCACAACAGGACATCTGCTGCACGTTTTCTTTCTCTTTGAAAAGGAGAGTGGGTTTTCAACTCCCCGGGTGTGTGCTCACAATAAACAGTAAATTAGAAAAAATATAACACAATATATATTTTTTTTCAAAACTATGTGACTTGAAATATGCTCAAACTTCTTAGGTGCTTGGAAGATTTCATGTGGAAAAACGTTTGAGGAGCTCTACATAAGAACAAGAATTTTGGGCTCAAAGTTTTGAGCACTGATTTTGGTTTCTCATGTGTACACCTTTCTCTACATGATATTTCTTGACGAAAATTTTCTTCTTAAATACGCACAAGTGTGTGTATCATTCTTTATAGAAAAAGGGAGGTAGACTCCCAAAAAGTCCACTTTTAAAACTAAAATTTACAAGCAGCTAAAACGTTTGAGCGTATAGAATGTCAAAAAGTTTCAGATTTTTTTATTTTGTTTTCAGTTTTTTTTTGAATTTAAGGCCTGTTCGGTATCTCGCCAGTTTCAAAACTCCGCTCCGTGCTAGGAGCTGGTTCCGAGCCACTCCGTAGGATTCCACTGCCGCTCCCTCCGCTTCGGGAGTCGCAGCCGTGGAGCCGAGTGAATCCGAACAGGGCTTTACTGTTCATGGAGGGTCTCCAACTGTCATCAACCACACCTTTCTGAACAGCGTTTGGGAAAACCATTTAACAGCACGCCATGTATTAGACGCTTAAACGACCTTGAACCATGGCCTTCCTCCTCCCCAAGCTCAACACACACGTCTTGCAAGCCTCCGGCGGAGCTGCTGCTGCTGGACTCCGTCAAGGGCTCAAGGCGCTGCTATCCATCGGCACTCACAAGAAGCTCCTTCGTTGTGTTGAGCTCCATCGTCGCTATGACCAACTCCATCAACGACACCGCGCTCGAGAGGATTGTCGTCAGGTCATCACCGGAGCTGCCGCTGCCGGAGTCCATGTGTCCGTCAAGGGGCTCGAGGCGCTGCTCTTCAGCGTTTCCATCACCATGCATCCACAGGAAGCTCTGGTGTCCGAAACGGCTTCACAAGAATTACGGGCTGCCGCGGCGCGGTGGCCGGAGGAGGACGGCCTCGAGGTCCAGCACATTGGTGAGCCCCTCGCGGCCGCCATCATTTGCGTTGTCCTCGAGCACACCGGTGAAGCCTGTAGTCAAGGACGTCGCAGCGGACAGCGGACTCCAGATGACCATCTACGCGGCGGCGGGTGGGGTAGCAACAACCCGCCCGCACGCCAAGCTGTTCTTCGGCCGATGCGCGCGCACACAATGGCCATGTTTTTAGTTTACTGAAGTACTGACGATGGAATATCTATAAATCACGTTTTCACAAATATCTATGAATCACGTTTCACAAAAACGACCACAAACTCAAATATTCAGGTTTACGAGAACCAAATTTTCTATACTCACGGATTAGTTAGAGTTGTCGAACGTGTTTTTATTCTGTTATAAGATGTCTTCCTGGTTTATAAATCCAAGAATGCGTTCTTCATGATTTCACCTATATCACAACAAAGAAGAGAAGACAGTGGTATCCCCATCCTAGACTTTACATTGGTGCTTGCATTTTTAGAATTTATTTTAGACTTTTTTTTTGCAGGTGAATAATGTATTACTCAACTCAAGAAGTTCATACAATCAGTCGTAGCAAGCTCCATATCAGCCGTAGGACCCGAACCGATCCAAGTCATGGTTCTGCCTTCTAAACGAGCAAATCTAGCTATGCTATCACTAACTTTATTTTGGCTACGATTAACATGAGTAATACACGAATCACGAATAGACATGAGATATCTAATCTCCTTAATGAGCGATGAATAAACTGATCTATCCACCTCCTTTGCCTGGATCAACTTAACTGCAACAATAGAGTCCATCTCAATCTCGATAGGAAGCTCACTTTTCTGGATCGAAAACGACAACCCTTCCATGCATGCACATAATTCCGCTTCAAGAGCATCTCGACATGAAAAAAGTTGCCTACAAGAGGAAAAAATAATCTCACCCTTGTCATCTCTCAACACCATGCCAGCGCCTGCTGAGCCATCTTCTGCATAAGAACCATCAGAACTAAGTTTAACCCAGCCAGCCTTGGGAGCACTCCATTTAGGCTCCGTCTCTCTTGTAAATGCAGTTGACCAGTTAGAAGGGTTATCATAAGTGACAAAAGATTTCCCTTTGCTTACATCCAAGGACAGGTCAATCTTAATACCGACAAGAGAATCAAGGTAGCTCACCAAAAAACGCCTCGAGGCTTCCATAGGTGGTGCCGGTTTGTAATGGACCACCTCGTTCCTAATATGCCACGCCCGCCACAACAACATTAGTAGCATGGACCTTTCAATATCCGAAAGAGGCTGTAACACATGTAGCAGCCATTCTTTACCGATGTTTTGCATGGAATTAATACTAGGCAAGGACCAAACATCTGTCATTTGACGATGTGCGCGGCTGCACGGGACATCAACTCCAACTTCCCTAGACCTAAATTAACTGTGTTTATTGGAAGTTAGTGCCAAAAAACCTCCCCATAGTTCTCATAAACTAGCCTTAATATTAGACAATCTGTTAAAAGTGACCTTTTCTCTCCGCAGTTTTACGTGAAGATGTCATTTCCATATCTTTTTGGCGGGTTGTAATTTCACCCACTACCATGCCCATGCCCACGCCCGCAGCCTCCCGTTCCTGCCACCGCCACCCTCCGCCGCAACACCCCTGCCGTAGCCGTCCGCGCCGCCACGCCCCTCGCCGTCGGCTACCGCACCGCCCACCCTCACGTGTGTCACCGATTGACGGGTCCTAGGCATTATTTATATTCTTTGTTTTAAAAAATAAAATAAAAATGGATTTAGGGAAAATAAATAACGGAACTGACAAGATATGTACCAGAAAACTTTCCCCAACTTTCACGCGAAGGAAAAAAACCTAGTTTGAAGAGGAAATTTTTATGAGGAGGGCTGTTGTAGTTGCCCTTATAGCATTTACAGCCGGCATCTTGAAACGTCCGTGGACGCGCCTGATCAGTGATCGGACAGGAGAGAAGGAAAAAGTGACCCAATCGGAACCCTCATATCATCCTTATACGTCACGGTTGTCCACGAAACCTCATATTGAGGACAAATGCAGGAAGAATATAAGGACTCGCGGACGCGCCCGGATAAGCGCGGTCAATCCGCCACGTACGACGCGGCCAACCTTGAACCACCTTTTCTCCTTTTTTTTATTCATTATTTTCTTTCTCTCTCTCTTTTCATCTCAACCAATTACGTGCAAGTGCAAATGGGCGAACATACGAGAGAAAAAAATGAGAAGTGTGGCTGCATAGTGGGATAAATAAGGGCTTAAAACAGACACCGCGAGCATTTATGGGGTCTGATTTGCTAAATCCGGTTATAGATGCTCTTAAGTCTTCCAAGCAAGCAAGCCTTCGTTGATCTAGTCTTGTTGCTTGCTGGTTCTCGTCGCAGCGTCATCCACAAGAAAGGAGAACTGTTCAAAAAGATAGAAGAAAAATGGAACAAGGAACTACTATCAATCTGGACCAGACGCAGGACGCATGATATTCTCCTCTGGCTGTCGGCTTTTTCTTCAAGTAGCGGTTTGCGCGTGTGGTGCCAGATTCCTCCCGCCGTACGTTCAACGACATGGACATATCCGCGCAAACGAAATAAACGACAGCAATGACATACAAGGGGTGGACTAGTTCAAATCGGGTTTGGGCTTGGGTCGTTGATGCCAACGTTCTTTCTTTGGAACGTGGACGGGGAAATCTCCATTCGGCGCCATTTTTCGCGCTTGTTTTTCACACAGACCCCATCGACGGCCCCTGCCGCAAGTCTCTCATCGCTGGTGCCGGCCGCCGGCTTTTTCGCCGCCGGGCCATTGGTAACGGAGGAGAGGCGGGCCATTGGTAACGCTGGTACCTCACTCCAATGCGGACCCGATACACATCTTTCTCAGTCTCCTTAATCAACGCACGAAGTTATTGAGCTGTCTGTCATTGTGTGGGTGGAGGGAGCGTGCCGGCAAGTCGCCAATGACTTGTAGACAGGGACTACTAATCAAAGCAAGTGGATCCAGCCAGGAAAGAGAGTGACATGACATCTGCCTACTTGTCTTCGGCCAGAGTATACTCTACAAATCGTTTGAATTCTTCTTCCGGTCGACCGGTCCAATGGGTTTGTTTTGCTGAATTTCGGAGGAAAATCGGAAGAATGGGCGAACTGTGGAATATGTACACGTAGAATTAGGACCAGAGAATCGGGTCGCTAACTGTGCTGGACAACATTTTGGAAGAATTGGTCATCCACCCCAACGCTCCTACCTACCTATTAGTGGTGGTACAGATGAAAAGCGAACGAAAATAAACAGATAGTAAATCATATTTTCCAATACCAGATAATTGTCTGTGCGTCTTAATGGACGCACGCATATTTTGTATGCAATCATCATGATTTACCTTATATTCTGGTGGTAATTTGACTACATACTAAAAATGCATTTAGCTGCCAACTGAATCATTACTTATTGACTTATCAAAGAGAACATGAGTTTATTTGACCCCGCAAAGAAAATTGATTTTATCCGGCAATAAGGTAGTCAGCACTATGAAAATACCCGTCTTTGCCAAGTGCCTACAAGAAAACATTCGGCAAAAATGGGAACTTGGCAAATAGGTGCTCTGCCACTAGGCAAAGCAGGCTCATTGTTAAGTGTTTTCTACTCCCTCCATTCCTAAATATTTGTTTTTTTAGAGATTTCAACAAGTGACTACATACGGAGCAAAATGAGTGAATCTACACTCTAAAATATGTCTATAACTCTATATACATTCGTATGTGGTAGTCCATTTGAAATCTCTAGAAAGAGAAATATTTAGGAATGGAGGGAGTATAAGACAACGGGCAAACTACTTAAAAGCAATAAAATGCTTGTATTGTTTATTTTTTGGGTGGGAGCTAAAAATGGGTTTTTTCTTGAAGTTATAGCTCATTTTTATACATGCAACTCAAAATTTAATATTATTTGGTAAATGGGTAGAAATGCAATTCATGTCTTACAATTAGAAATTGGTTAAAAATGGTAAATTTTGGCATTAGTAACACAATGTAGTATGTTCCATGTTTGAAAAATTAGGGATGTTAAAGATAAAAAAAAGTTGCCATACTTAAGTCATTTAGTGCATTTCTAGGCATTGAACGGATATAAATAAAATTTGAAGTAGAAGTGCATGAAAAATGTTGGCCTGATAAATTTTAATTGTTTTTTAGTCTATGATTTGGCCTAATACAAGAACAGAAGAGGAATTCCAAACATATGTGTCATGACTCAACCCGAACATGGAGTTATATTAATTCTAAAAAATACAAAGGAAATATGAAAAACATAAAATCTGGCATGCTGCCATGATATGATCCCTAGAGGATGTGGTAAAAATTTGATAAAATTTGCAAAAGTTGTGATGTACACCGCTTAGAAACCGGACCATATTTGAGGAAGAATCTAGGTTTCGTGATGGAAAGGGCCAGACTTGAAGGCGAAACAACCACTGCTTTATTGGTTGACCTTAAAATTTATTGTACACTCAACGTACAACCATTACAAGTTCCATGTCTAAGTTTGAAATTTTATGGGATTAGTTTTCTATATTTAAGTCATTTAGTGCATTCATAAGCATTTAATGGATATAATTAAGAACTGGAGCAATTGAGCCGGTTTCCAAAGCAAACCAGTGGAAAAAATCAGCAAAACTAGAAATTGAGGTAGGCTCTGGAGGGAGGACGAAGGAAACAAATGTAAAATCAAACCTTAAGTATTTTCTAAATAAGAGAATATTTATAAAATGGAGTTCGGCAGATTGACTTAGGATATGAATAATATTGATCCCCAATATAAAACATATAAGGAGTGGTATAATGTGGTAAAGAATATGTTCAGACTAATTACATTGTTTAACACACATAGAAAATTTA
>NC_041390.1:615090167-615093518 GCF_002162155.2 Triticum dicoccoides
GTATAATACTAATCAACCATTTTCCCTATATCTAGCAATGTATTGAGATTTCTAGAGATTAAATAAGACTTGAATTTATTTTCTAAAGATACATTTATCTGATTTGATTCACTAAGACTATGGTTAAGGCTGTAAGGCAAGATGCTCTTTTTAGTTTTTCCATATTTAGTCATGCATCTCCAAATTCTCTAGGATTTTTTTCTTCACTTAAGACATATTCTAAAAGGTGTTTGCATTCTTTTCCCAAAATTCAGTGATCATCACTTATCATCGCCGTTGACGCTCGTCAATAGACACTTTCTTCTACGAAAAGGAGTTCCTAAACTTCCCCTACCTGCCTTCTAAACACATGCTCCCACTATTTTCCTTTGGGTTTTCGGATTTTTTTATCGCGGTTCTTTATTAATACTTCAATTCTCTAAGCTTACAATACATTCATATTTTATTATGTTCAACCGACCATCTTTCACAACCGCCTACAAATAACTCTGGGTTGCGCAAGAAACCGCCATGGTGCCTCATAAAAATCACACTAAAAATGAATTAAACATCCTCATGGAGGAAAAAAATCAATTAATATTCTTGTTCAACTACCAATCTTTGTACACAAAAGACCTTAACACTCTAAGGCAATAAATTCTAGATATGTTTTCACTAATAAGAAATCATGGATACATCACTGTGTAGGATATGTGACGATGTATCCATAAATAACTTGGGATAAATTAATTTTTTGCCCAAAGTTGAGTGACGCTGATCACAATCCAAAGTTCATTAGCACTTGACCATGGTACTTGATTGGATTAGATGATTCTGGCCATATCTATCCCTCCTCCACTTCTCACGCGTCACTCTTCCATAGTCGTTGCCCAGTGCTTGCCTCGTCATCACATCTTCCTCTTTTCTCATCAATGCCCAACTCCCGTACCTTCACTGATAGAGCATTGTGGGCGCCACAGCCGAGAGGCATGATAAGAGTGATGGTAGAATACTCTCTCACTCACAACAACCGCATGAGGAGTGGTGGTGGTGGCAGGGTCGTCCTGATATTTCGGGGGCCCGGGGTGAAAATCAAACCGGGGCCTTTAATATAAAGTAAAAAACAATAATTAAATTATTACTATACGGGAAGAAGGGTGGACACCCGATGGTTGCCCTGAGGAGAGCGGACAGAGGCATCACTGGAAGAGAATATGCCTACCTTGATTCATCGCCGGAGGATAAATGACCATAAATGTGCCGAATAATATGTGGTGTCACACTAGACAAGGAGGAGGGACTCAGCTAAGATGAGCAACCTCGCCCGGGATCGTTCCACAGGGTCAAGGCAATTTTTCTCTACCCCATGGATTGACGACGAAAAAGCCATAGTCCGGAATTGATGCCCTGGCGGGCTGATGCACGTTGATTAACTGAAATCCCTGTAACCAACCAAAGCCCGAGCCACATACGAGATGAGGAAATCCAGGCTCTAGGGATCATTGTATTATAGTACAAAACCCCTCAAAACCAAATCTGTACCTCAGGTGCTGTCAATGAGTATGTACTTCTGCAAGCCAATGAACAACCAGGAGCCCGCATCCGAGACAACCAAAATTGCTTTGCTTCTGGACCAATAATAATACCTAATCTTTCACGATCTGGACAAAAAAAATTATCTAACACATCATGGCGACAAGGTAGACTATAGATAGAAATATTAACATGTCATGAAGAGCACGAAGCTAGTCATTTTGATTTGACACTCGATGTACTGCATCGCTGCCACCAATCCTATGCTCCATTCAT
This sequence comes from Triticum dicoccoides, assembly GCF_002162155.2. NCBI lineage: Eukaryota > Viridiplantae > Streptophyta > Magnoliopsida > Poales > Poaceae > Triticum > Triticum dicoccoides. The sequence goes on from NC_041390.1 coordinate 615,091,956, forward strand.
CACATGCCGCGATGGGGCAAATAGGAGGTAGACATGGCGACTAACTAGGAGAATAAGAGGCTCGTGCGATCGCTTCTCGTTCACGCGTGACCTATCGCATTCAAGTTACTCACAGCATGCCTTTGGGCCAGCCGCAACCTACAACAAAACTGAGCGTATACATGGCCTTGGGGGCCCCTTGGTTTCATGGGGCCCGGGGCGGCCGCCCCGCTCGCACCCCCCTCAGGACCGGGCCTGTGTGGTGGTGTTCATGTCGTCTCCGGCGTGAACATGCATGGAAGATCAATAGTGGTGCCGAAATCAACTGCACTGCGGCAAACTGTGTTGTTGTGCTTGCCTATGTTCAATTGTCGATTTTTTTTCTAACTACATCATGAATCCATGGAGCTAGGTGGTTGTGGGGATCTATGGCCAGGGCTAGGGATGGAGACCGGAGCAAGATGCCTTGCTCGATATAACCTGTGGTTGGTGTTCTTCATTTATGGATTGAAGAAGAACATGAGAAAGAGGATGAACATGAATGGAGGCATAAATGTCTAAGAGGGCAAATGATCAAGTGATATATCAACTTCATGGCATTTATATACTTCATATCAATGGCCCCCCAGCTTATATATGGAGAATTTATTAGTTATCCTTTTGCCGGGTATTTCTGTGCAAACCGCACTCTAACCAAAATACCCAAAGCAGATCAACTTGCGCTTTCAAACAACCTATTTTGGGGGGCATTTATTCCAAAAAAGTTTTATGAATCATTTGCATCACATAATATGGTGGATACCACATATTACTAGTTTTCTCTTGAAAGGTAATATGTCATCAACAATTTTGTAGGATTAATATATTATTCTCCATTTATACAAAGATGGGAGAAAATAATTAAATGACATAAAGGATGAAATTGAACATGAAAAATATATCATTTAATTCTAACTTTTGATTTTTCGTACATGCATGTGGCACGTCCTTGCCATTTATTCTTGTTGAAAAAACCACAAACGTGCATTTTATCACGCAACTCTACAAGTTGCATATGTATCCATGTATAGTGAGTAATTCTACTAGTTTATGGTTACCTCTAAATATCTGGATCAAGATCCTAGGACTCACTAAAGCCATGGAGAAAACATAATTTGTCTAAGTCCGAATTTTTGTATGTGAAGCAAAAACATGGAAGCGATATAATAATTAAAAACTACCCAATCTCAAAGTGGCTGTATAGTTGTACTTAATTTTATGTAATGTTTCCAACAAAACTTTTAGGCTAGCCATAGTGGGGGTAACTTAGGTAGTAACTTAACAAATCCCAAGATAATTTTACTTATGTGGCAAGTATTTAATGAGGAATGAGGTGCTTGTGGTAACATAATATGTTACTGTAACATAGCGCTTCCCGAGACAAAATGAGTATATGAGATAATAAATGAAGCAATCTATGATACTACTACTATGTTACTTTGCACTATGGAGATAGTAACTTAGACTAATGTCATATGCATGACACTAGTCTAAGTCACTCCCCACTATGACCAGCCTTAGGCTTTACTGTGTGGTCAATAAAAT
>NC_041390.1:615093819-615096790 GCF_002162155.2 Triticum dicoccoides
CTAGTGTAAAACAGAGAAGGAAAGTCACAAGTACTGTAGCGAACACTGTATTTATCTACCGTAGCAGGTACTGTACACAATTACTGTTGATATAAATAAATTTAAAATTATTTTTGTTGCACCATAATTTTATTTGTATGTAATTTTTGTAAGTTTATGAAGTAGATTTGTAATTTACAAATTAAATCAAGTCATTTAAACTTTAATCACATGAAAGTGAAGGAGGGAAGTTAGAAAACTGTAGCTTAGGTGACTTCCCTTATTCAGAGGGACTATTATGTAGTACTCCTAGTTGTTAGATATATCGATTTCATTATCAACTAATATGGGACCGAGGAAGTATATATATGGAGTAAACATATTCTATAATGGTTAATTTACCCAACATGGGTTTCAACATGACCTTAGAATTGGCCCCCATCAGTTTAGGCGTTATACAGTCTCTACATGTTTCTTTGTATTTCACCTCTTTTTATTTTGGTTTTGTGAGAATACTTCGTTTGGCTGTGTACATCTTAGTTATGCAGAGGTCAGATGTAATTTTTATAATTTTGTAAGTAATAAAGTGCCCCATATCGAAAAAAATATTCTATAATGGTGAGACAGGAATAGTTTAAAAGTATCTTCCCGCTTACGCACGCTGTAAATGATCTTCCCGCCTACCCACGCTGTTGATATAGACAACCAGTGTCACCGGAGAAACTACAACCATGTCGTTCTCCTACTAGCCTCAACCTACTGCTTCCATCTGTCATCACAAATTCCATAAAAATAGTTGATGTGAGAAACGACTCTCCGGCTTTCTCATTCTCTAACTCTGCCATACGGCTGCCGTCCGGCCTCAGCCGCAAGAGCGAGGAGGGCGTGGAACTCGCCGGGCCGGTGGAGGCAGGGTTCGAAGCGGCCAGCACACGGCCGGTTGCCCGGTTGGTCGAGGTCCGGTTGCCGTCGGACGAGGGCGTCTCTTCCATCTCAATACAGTACTAGACGATGAGGAGGAGATGCTATGCAGTAGAACAGCAGCGTCAAGGTTTAGCACCCCGGCGGCCCTCGCGGCTCCAAGTGAGTCTCCGAATTTACATAATTTTTGTTCATGCTTGGAGTCAGTAGATAATTGATCCTTCTCCTGTCTGCAGATGGATGGTCTACGGCGATGCTGTGTAAGACCACGCGGCCAGCAGCTACGACGGTTCTGGCGCTCCTGCTAGAGCCACCCCATGGCGACGAGCACATACAAGGGCCAGCGGCGTGCCCACCGGCGGTAGTCGTGGTCCACAACGAAGAGCCTGTGGACAAGGACGCTGACGATGTGGGGCAAGGGCCTCCAGCATGGCTGCTTCAACGGCGGCGAGCGACAGGCCGGCGCCACACCTATAGCCAGGCCAGGCCAGGCTAGAGGGCTATAATAACGCCACCTACCATGAGCTCAGGCTCTCAGCAGCTCCACCTTGTTTGCATCCATTCCGGAGAAAGTTTAGATAGAGCTGCTATATTTTGCTTTAGTTTCCGCTGGTTATTTAGATGATTTTAATGGGATATGTGGAACATATTTTTTTTTGAGGAATTGTGAAACAAATAGCTGCTAATGAACATATTAACTTGTTTGATGTTTTCAGGTTAAGAGAAATTCAACTGCGAACGAGATGAGAAGGGTTACGAATACTTGCAAAAGCAGAGCTCATTGCATCAGGCAATCTTCTGGTGAACATTTTTTTCTTTTACAAACTATTATTTACATGTCTTACTATTTCTTTTGAGAAATTTACATTTCATACTACTAAGTTTCCTCCTTTGAAATGAATTGGCAGTACACCTGATATTTCCTCGAAAAGTTTTTTTCATGTCATTTTTTTGTGCGAAACTTATTTACATGTCATGTGCAAAGTACTTGGGACCCGTTGGAATTTGTTTTGGAATTCTACATGCCATGTGCAAAATTGCATGTCATACTAAGTCAGCTGTTCCTTTTTTAAAAAATTTAAAAATTGTTTTTGAGGGGTTGGAAATTTGTTTTGAGAGGACGACGATGGGTTCCCTCGAACGGTTCTTTTTTTAGAATCGCCCGAGCGGTTCTTAGTGCTGCTTGCTTTTAGAACGGCCTGCTCTTCTGACGGCCCAGCTATCTCAATCCAACAGCCCAACTCTGTGGTCTTGTGTGTTTCAACATTTGAAAGAAGTTGAGATACTAAGGCCGTTTGCAAGGCCCACACGGTGTAACAGGCCCGTTTCCCAACATCTGAAGGAGCGTTCTTCTCAGACTTCTTTCAAATTTCTGGGCCGGCCAATCGTGAAAACGAGAGATCGCCTCGAATTGTTTAAAAAAAAATCTTCAAAGCTGAATTGGACCGCGTCACTCCACCGGCCACCGGCTCCGCCGCGGCGCCGCCCAATCCCCAACCGACCAAAAGTCAGAGCCTTTCTAGAAGCTGGTAACTATGGAATTTCTGGCATGGCAAGTGACCCCCTTCTCCTCTCCATCCACCCCTAAGAAAAAGTCGCGGTCTCTAAACTTACTAGCTAAGCATGATTCAGCACCCCGAAACTTCACATCGCCGAGCCGATCGAGGCAACCGCGATGCGGTCGATACGCGGGTGGATAGCTGTATATTACATGTGGGACTGCTGCTGCGGCCTGGACCAGAAAACTACACGTACACACCTACCGTCGCCGAAACCCTAGCTACAGAAGCGCGGAGAAGTTGTCGCAGAAGGCGTCGGAGGCAGGGAGTGGGATGATCGCCTCGGAGGCGTGGTTGGGGGCGCGCCGCCTGGCGCCAGCGCAGGTGGGGGCATGGGAGCAGGCGGGTCGATCGGGGTCCGGGGAGGCAGCCGGCGTGGTCGGCGACAAGGAGCAGGTCTATTTTCTAGCCTTCTCTCTAAGATCTTGTGTGCTCTGGTGATTCCGTGTTTAGGGATTTGTCTTGATTTGCTGCTTGCGATAGTAAACGTGCAAGGAAACTATGGATCATAT
>NC_041390.1:615097087-615112841 GCF_002162155.2 Triticum dicoccoides
TGATTGTAAAATAACGCCACGAAATTTTAAAGTGGGTACTGGGATTCTGCTCATCACCTGTTCTACATTGTATTTGATTGCATGTTGCCTTTGTAGGCACTAGGCAGATCATGTGTCTACAAACTGTTTGGATCTGGTTCAGATCTTTGAAAAAAAAAAGATCATCCAGGATTAACCCTTGGAGGCATTTTTTTTATAGAAGAAATCTCTAAGCACCACAGGCCACTCAGGACTTAAGACGGGGTGGGCTAGCTCGCTCCCTGCGAGCCTAACCAACAGGGTGACACCCTGTTCTCGGTTCAGTACTGGTGTTTGCTGTTTGGATCTCAGGACCAAGCGAACTGAATCCAAAGAGTGACGCAGTTCATGAGAATGGTGCCAGTCTTGTCAAGTGTGTATACAAATTCTAGTTCCTCACCAGCCTCTTAGGTTGCACTTGACACCACGATGATCCCAAAACAATCTATTTGGTTGAATTCATCAGATAATACCTCTGGCTTTATCATTTAAAGCATTGAGGTTTGTGACAGAAAATACCAATAGAAGTAACATTGAGGCGCACCAACGGAGAGAGAGGGAACACATTATTTTTCCTTCTTCATTTGAAGTGTCTTTTAAAACTTATGGATGATCAACAATGGATTTTTTAACGTAGTGTTCTTTTACCTAGCTCACCAATGATTTGAGTTGGGGTTATCCTTTTTGTGATCGATCATTACTGTCTCACCTGATGCAGTTATGGGATCTTGTTGATACAAAGTCTATGTAGGTATCTTGTTCATTTGTATCTTCTTCACTAAAATTACATAGTTATTGGCAAAGCATTCTGAAATATTACTTGAGCTACCTGATTGTGTATAATAAGTAATAGCAGGAGTTGGCACTACTACTGTATAATAAACTATTTTTAACATAACAAGAATTTCAAAGGAATAGCTCATCCATAGATCATGTTTCACCACAGTGCAATTTTAGTCTTTCAACAGTTCTAATGTGGAGTTACACGGGGAAAGATGATGTGAAATGTATTTTTTATTACAAAAATTCCGAAGTTTACATTTATAAATTCAGTACCCCTATAACTTAAAGTTCATAATTAAGTTATGTGTACTGGAAAAATGAGGCCAGGTTGTAACTGCTACCATGCTTATGGTTCTTTTCTGGTAAGCAAACTGATGCTACTAGTGAAAAAATTCTGATGTTATAATTTTGTTTCATCCAGGAAGACTATTATGATTACAATGAAGAAACTGACGACGACGACGACGATGATGACTACAAATCCCCGCCTTCTAGCCCGAAAGGCCCGCTTATCATTGCATGACAATGATTTGATATAGATGTCCATACTTATATTGTGTGGGGATATCTTTTTGATATCATTTCAAATATTACCATAGAGGAGTGCAACTGTTTCATTCATTATAATCATTCATTGTAAATATTTGTCATATACTCCATCCGTTCCTAAATATATGTCTTTTTAGAGATTCCAATAAGGGACTACATACAGAGTAAAATGAGTGAATCTACACTCTAAAATATGTCCATATACATCCGTATGTAGTTTGTATTGAGATCTCTAAAAAGAATAATATTTAGAAACAGAGGGAGTATATTTGTTGGTTTTATTTCACTTTATTACACCCATGTTCTGAGTGGAATAATGCGCACAACATCTTGTTTCTTCGTCTTCTCAAGGCTGGCTCAACGTTTTGTTTTACACATTAGCGAGTATTCTATATACTAGTCTTAGGTTTCAATATCATTATCAAACTGTTGTCAAGAACACCTATATGGAACTTTTAGCGGAAGCGTTTGGCAACCATGACAATAGCTGCGGAAGACAGTAGGAAGCTGCCTTCACAACCGTTGGAGACAGTCTCCATCACCAAAAAATGAACCCAATATTGCCTATATCTGTGGTGCAATGGACAACGGACTGAACCTAGATTGTTGGTTTGCATCTCCGATCATGGTGCATATGTGAGAGAGGTGTGGTGAGCCACACCCCAACTTTTCTGCCGAGTAATTCCAACACTATGCATACTTGTAAAGCACTATGCGTTGCATTTTGACTACTTAGGAGCTTAGATAACCAAAGAATGAATGAATATTGACATATCATATTATAACAAGTAAACATCTAAGTTTGTAGTCATATATGTATGATGTAGATGTATACTTAATTCTGGTAGTTTATCCCATTAAAAATAAAATTGTAGCTACAAAATATTCAAAGACTGCATGGTATAATACTGCACAAACTCATGTAAAATATATCCAGCATTTGTCTTTAGGTACTTGTATTGTAGTTTTGAGTAACTAGTATTGCATCTTTAAAGATAAATGGAGTTTATGAACACATAGTCAAAGCTTTGAACAACAAAAAACATAAAGTGAATGTGAAAGGCAATTTGTTTAGAAGAAAAAAGAACTATGGAGAAGTAAAGTATGGAAGAGTCTAGAACAAATGAGAAGTGCCTGTGATGTTAGGTTTGTGCATATTATGCATTGTTAATCATAAATAGAAAAAAGGGATGCCAATTTGTTTAGAAGAATTATGGATAATTGAAGTATGGAAGATTCTACAACAAATAAGAAGTGCTTACATATGTTTGTGCATAATGTGCATTGTAAATCATAAAGTGAAGGTAATTCATTTGGAAGAAAAATGTTTGGATAATTATATTATGGAACATTCTAGAAAAAAGAGAAGTGCTTGTGTTTTGAGGTTTGTGTGTTGTCTTTAAGCTCAACTCAGGTTGTAAGAGGATGTAGATATTTTACACATTGACTAAAATACCATTTAATCTAAAGAGATAAGTTAGAATATCCAAGGTTGATCTCCATAAAAGATTATGATTTTTTTATTGTGGGAGGTCCAAAAGAGTGATCCTTACTACTACTCATTTTCTCAACTTACGTGCCTCCATATGATCAAAATTTATCATGGGATTTACTAGCTTGACTCGTGCTTCCATATGATCAAAATTTATCATGAGATTTACTAGCTTGACTCGTGCGCCTTCATCCAATCTATGCATGAGATTCCTCTACCATGCAATATGCATTAGTGCATTTTATATGGGTTTTAATCACATTGCATTTAATAGTGATATACATAACTTTTCATGTTACAATTTTTTTCTTATGCAGACATCTCTCGCATAATTTAAATTACTATTCCACACAATATTTACGAACTATATATCCAATTCCGTGACAACGTGCATGGTATCATCTAGTTAAATTTGTCTTATGCCCGTTCTAAACAATTACAAGAAAAAATTATAACAACAAACTACTTATACCTTTGTTAGTTGTGTGTGGCATTGCAAGAGTTCCTTTTCTAATGAAATACAATATACAAGATTAGAAGTATTGGATGTTCTACTGAGGGTAGGAGAGATGCTGAAGTTTGTGTTGGTGCACTAGTGCAGAGCCATCCTATGCAAATGGTTTAAACCACCTTTCACTGACACAGTTTCAAACCGCCCCAGTTTAATCGTCGGCTATAGCTCCTCTGATCACACATGCTAGAAGCATAAGTGCTCGTGTGTGATCGGGAGAGCTATCACAAACAAGCATGCCACAATGAGGCGTCGCCAAAAATAATGTGTGATAGGGAGAGCCATCAAAGACACTTTTCTTGATAGAAGCGTTTGCGTTATTAAAGTATATCACACACGATGCGTAGGAGAAAACTGTGTGACATAGAGAAATCCATCACACAAAGTTTTCCTGTTGGAAACATTTGTGGCCTGGCTGCGTAACACAAACGGTTGTCCAAGACGACATCGTGTGTGGTTGCTCATGGATCCCACACGCTTATTTTGTAGTAAATGTTTTGATTGCCAGTGGTCGTCGCCCAGGATGCTTGATAAGTAACCATGTGCAATATAAAAACCCAATAAGCAGTCTAATTATAGTGTATATTGTGTTTTTTCATGCGCTTTACACCAATATAACATAAACGGCAGTGCCACAAGTATGTTGTATTATCATTATCAACTTTTCATTTTTTGGCATCAATATTATGAATATGTGTATCACTACAATCGAGATTCAACAAGAACAGACCATTCTTCAAGGGTGCATGACCATAAAAAATATTATTCATAAAAATAGAACAACCATTATTCTCTAACTTAAATGAATAACCATCTCGTAATAAACACGATCCTGATATAATGTTAATGCTCAACGCTGGAACCAAATAACAATTATTGAGGTATAAAACTAATCTTCAAGGTAGATGTAGAGGTAGCGTGCCGACAACGATCACATCGACCTTGGAACCATTCCCGATGCGCATCGTCACCTCGTCCTTAGTCAATCTTCGTTTATTCCGCAACTCCTATTTCGAGTTACAAATATGAGCAACCAAACTAGTATCAAATACCCAGGCGTTACTACGAGCATTAGTAAGGAACACATCAATAACATGTATATCAAATATACCTTTGTTCACTTTGTCATCCTTCCTATCCGCCAAATACTTGGGGAAGTTCCGCTTCCAGTGACCATTTCCCTTGTAGTAGAAGCACTCAGTTTCAGGCTTAGGTCCAGATTTAGGTTTCTTCACGTTCTTCTTGAAGTTCCCTTTCTTACCTTTGCCCTTTTTTTTAAAACTAGTGGTCTTGTTAACCATCAACACTTGATGCTCCTTCTTGATTTCTACCTCCGCGGCCTTAAGCATTGTGAAGAGCTTAGGAATCGTTTTATTCATCCCTTGCATATTATAGTTCATTACGAAGTCTTTGTAGCTTGGTGGCAGTGATTGAAGAACTCTGTCAATAACACTATCATCTGAAAGATCAACTCCCAGCTGAGTCAAGTTGTTAGTACCCAGACATTTTGAGTATGTGTTCACTGACAGAACTGTTCTCCTCCATCTTGCAGCTATAGAATTTGTTGGAGACTTCATATCTCTCAACCTGGGCATTCGCTTGAAATATTAACTTCAACTCTTGGAACATCTCATATGCTCCATGACGTTTTTAAAATGTCTTTGAAGTCCCGGTTTTAAGCCGTAAAGCAAGAAACACTGAACTATAGAGTAGTCATCAGATCGAGCTTGCCAGACATTCATAACATCTACATCAGCTCCTGCAGCAGGTTTGTCACCTAGCGGTGCATCAAGTACATAATTCTTCTGTGCAGCAATGAGAATAACCCTCAAGTTACGGACCCAGTCCGTGTAGTTGCTACCATCGTCTTTCAACTTAGCTTTCTCTAGGAACACATTAAAATTCAGGGGAACGGTAGCACGGACCTTTGATCTACAACATAGATATGCAAAACTATTAAGACTAAGTTCATGATAAATTAAGTTCAATTAATCAAATTACTAATGAAATGTCACTTAAATAAACACACCTCAAGTTATTTAAGTGATACATGATCCAAATCAACTAACCCATTCCGATCATCACGTGAGATGTGGTGGTCATCAACGGTGAACATCTCTATGTTGATCATATCTACTATATGACTCACGTTCGACCATTCAGTCTCTATTGTTCCGAGACCATGTCTGTACATGTTAGCCTCGTCAACTTTAATCCAAGTATTCTAGTTGTGTAAAACTGGCTTACACCTGTTGTATGTGAAGGCAGAGTCTATCACACCCAATCATCACGAGGTGCTTCGAAACGACAAACTTTAGCAATGGGGCATACTCAGGGAGAACACTTTTATCTTAAAATTTAGTGAAGGCATCATCTTATAATGCTACCGCCGTTCTAAACAAAATAAGATGCATAAAGGATAAACATCACATGCAATAAAAATATGTGACATGATATGGCCATCATCTTGTGCTTTTGATCTCCATCTTCAAAGCATCATATGATCTCCATCGTCACTGGCTCGACACCTTGATCCCCATCGCTGGGTCGGGGTCGTCTCGCCAACTATTGCTTCTATAACTATTGCTAACGCATAGCGATAAAGTAAAGCAATCACTACTGTAGGATGGTCCAAACGCGACACTACGATCAGAGACCCTTCGACGAAACTGTGTGCGATGCCATAATCGCAAACGGTGGTGTAAAAAATCGTCAAAAAGGTGCAAAATGTTTGCGATGATGGATGCATCAAACACATTTCAGATTTTAGTTGCGTGTGTGATGCATGGCATACGGTTCAGTTCAATTAACTGTTTGCGATGAGGAGGTACAAAAGAAACGGGCAGCCAGATGAAGGTGTGCGCAATATACAGCATACGGTTTACTCAGATGAACTATTTGTGATTATGGAACACAAACGAAACGGTCAGTCAGATCAAGGTGTGTGCGATATACGGCATGCGGTTCACTCAGATGAAATGTTTGCATTGAGAGAAGAGAACAAAAATGGTTCAACTGAACAAGATGTGTGTGATACGCGGCAAACAGGTCCGTAATCAGAAATGTGTGCGAAGACCAATAATAACACAGACGATTGCTGCTAATAAGCCGCGTGACTTGCTCTGTCTACAGAAGAATAACTGAAATAAATATCCAATTACATAAGTGACTATACAGATCATTCGCACACACCTCAATAAACAATTGCATGCATTCTAAAGTAGGAGAAATGATTGTCTACTCATCTACTTCTTGTGACGCTCCCGCCACTGCTCTGTGGCTCGATCCCTCATCTGGGGCAGGAAGAAGACACTTCCTCATGTCAACGATCCGCCTGTACATCTCGTAGCTTGTGTACGCATCCTTGGCCGCGCACTTGATATGTTGTTTATCCAGTCTCTCATGCCACACATTGTGCCAGGCGTTCTTGTCCTTCTTGCTCTCATTCTTCATCTTCATGTAGTAGGGGTCAATGATGGCCGAGGCGAGGTCAACCAGGAAGTTCAGTTTGTTTTTGTCACTACCCCAGACCTTGTAGTGGTGCTGGATGTTGAAAAGATTCGGGCATTTAAAGCCCGAAACCTTGAGCGCTTTTAGATCGTTGGTAGTGTCCACCGTAGCAAAACTATAGTCGGGGCTATTGATAAACCTAGAGAAACGCTCGCAAGGCCTTGTGGAAAGGTGGTAGTGGTAGACGAGGACGTCATGTCGCACGCACAACTGGGCGACGACAACCTTCTGATCGTGCCCGGCACGATCGATGGTGTACTCGAGGTCGAAGCCGACCACTTGGTACTTGTCCTCGGCAAGGAAATTGCTCCATAGTTTGGATGTAGCTCTCCACCGAGACCGGATCGTTCATCTACACCACCGAGAGGGCCTTCCCCCTCCCATGGGTGCCCACTACATGATGCTTGGTGAACTGCCGCCGTTGTTGTCGTCGGCCGCTGGGAGCGCCATTGGAGCCACGGGAGCGCCATTGGAACCGCTGGATGTCCTCTCTGTATGTGTCGTCGTGGGTGTGCTTATTGTGTCGTGTGATGCAAGAGATGAAGGTAAATGGTCGCAAGAATAAATGGGGCCCGGGCAGCCTGGATTCTCTGCGTGTCCGCATGACAGTTTTTGCAGCGGGTAACTGCATTGTCGCGCCGCGCCTGGCGCAACCGCATGCACACGAACGTGCGTGATCATGCACCTGCCCCAAACACTGAAGGAAATATGCCCTAGAGGCAATAAGAAAGTTATTATTTATTTCCTTATATCATGATAAATGTTTATTATTCATGCTAGAATTGTATTAACCGGAAACATAATACATGTGTGAATATATAGACAAACTTAGTGTCACTAGTATGCCTCTACTTGACTAGCTCGTTAATCAAAGATGGTTGTGTTTCCTAACCATGAACAAGGTGTTGTTATTTGATTAACGAGGTCACATCATTAGTTGAATGATCTGATTGACATGACCCATTTCATTAGCTTAGCACTCGATCGTTTAGTATGTTGCTATTGCTTTCTTCATGACTTATACATGTTCCTATGACTATGAGATTATGCAACTCCCGTTTACTGGAGGAACACTTTGGGTGCTACCAAACGTCACAACGTAACTGGGTGATTATAAAGGAGTACTACAGGTGTCTCCAAAGGTAGATGTTGGGTTGGCGTATTTCGAGAATAGGATTTGTCACTCCGATTGTCGGAGAGGTATCTCTGGGCCCTCTCGGTAATGCTCATCACATAAGCCTTGCAAGCACTGCAACTAATATGTTAGTTGTGAGATGATGTATTATGGAACGAGTAAAGAGACTTGCCGGTAACGAGATTGAACTAGGTATTGGATACCGACGATCGAATCTCGGGCAAGTAACATACCGATGACAAAGGGAACAACGTATGTTGTTATGTGGTCTGACCGATAAAGATCTTCGTAGAATATGTAGGAGCCAATACGGGCATCCAGGTCCCGCTATTGGTTATTGACCGGAGATGTGTCTCGGTCATGTCTACATTGTTCTCGAACCGTAGGGTCCGCACGCTTAACATTACGATGACAGTTATTATGAGTTTATGCATTTTGATGTACCGAAGGTTGTTCGGAGTCCCGGATGTGATCACGGACATGACGAGCAGTCTCGAAATGGTCGAGACATAAAGATTGATATATTGGAAGCCTATGTTTGGACATCGGAAGTGTTCCGGGTGAAATCGGGATTTTACCGGAGTACCGGGAGGTTACCGGAACCCCCCCCCCCCCGGGAGTCATATGGGCCTTAGTGGGCCTTAGTGGAAAGGAGAAAGGGGCAGCCCAAGGTGGCCGCGCGCCTCCCCCCTCCCCTAGTCCTATTAGGACTAGGAGAGGTGGCCGGCCCCCCTCTCTCTCTTTCCCCCTTGATGAATCCTATTCCAACTAGGATTGGGGAGGGGGGAGTCCTACTCCCGGTAGGAGTAGGACTCCTCCTGGCGCGCCCCAAGGCTGGCCGCACCTCTCCCCCCTTGCTCCTTTATATACGGGGGCAGGGGGGCACCTCTAGACACACAAGTTGATCCTTGAGATCGTTCCTTAGCCGTGTGCGGTGCCCCCTGCCACCATATTCCACCTCGATCATATCGTTGTAGTGCTTAGGCGAAGCCCTGCGTCGGTAGAACATCAAGATCGTCACCATGCCGTCGTGCTGACGGAACTCTTCCCCAACGCTTTGCTGGATCGGAGCCCGGGGATCGTCATCGAGCTGTACGTGTGCTAAGAACTCGGAGGTGCCGGAGTAACGGTGCTTGGATCGGTCGGATCGGGAAGACGTACGACTACTTCCTCTATGTTGTGTGATCGCTTCCGCAGTCGGTCTGCGTTGGTACGTAGATAACACTCTCCCCTCTCGTTGCTATGCATCACCATGATCTTGCGTGTGTGTAGGAAAATTTTGAAATTACTACGTTCCCCAACATTGGCATCCGAGCCTAGGTTTTATGGTTTGATGTTATTTGCACGAGTAGAACACAAGTGAGTTGTGGACGATACAAGTCATACTGCCTACCAGCATGTCATACTTTGGTTCGGCGGTATTGTTGGACGAGACGACCCAGACCAACCTTATGCGTACGCTTACGCGAGACCGGTTCCCCCGACGTGCTTTGCACACAGGTGGCTTGCGGGCGTCTGTCTCTCCAACTTTAGTTGAACCGAGTGTGGCTACGCCCGGTCCTTGCGAAGGTTAAAACGGAGTCTATTTGACAAACTATCGTTGTGGTTTTGATGCGTATGTGAGATTGGTTCTTGCTTAAGCCCGTAGCAGCCACGTAAAACTTGCAACAACAAAGTAGAGGACGTCTAACTTGTTTTTGCAGGGCATGTTGTGATGTGATATGGTCAAGACATGATGCTAAATTTTATTGTATGAGATGATCATGTTTTGTAACCGAGTTATCGGCAACTGGCAGGAGCCATATGGTTGTCGCTTTATTGTATGCAATGCAATCGCGATGTAATGCTTTACTTTATCACTAAGCGGTAGCGATAGTCGTGGAAGCATAAGATTGGCGAGACGACAACGATGCTACGATGGAGATCAAGGTGTCGCGCCGGTGACGATGGTGATCACGACGGTGCTTCGGAGATGGAGATCACAAGCACAAGATGATGATGGCCATATCATATCACTTATATTGATTGCATGTGATGTTTATCTTTTATGCATCTTATCTTGCTTTGATTGACGGTAGCATTATAAGATGATCTCTCACTAAATTATCAAGAAGTGTTCTCCCTGAGTATGCACTGTTGCAAAAGTTCTTCGTGCTGAGACACCACGTGATGATCGGGTGTGATAGGCTCTACGTTCAAATACAACGGGTGCAAAACAGTTGCACACGCGGAATACTCAGGTTATACTTAACGAGCCAAGCATATACAGATATGGCCTCGGAACACGGAGACCGAAAGGTCGAGCGTGAATCATATAGTAGATATGATCAACATAATGATGTTCACCGATGAAACTACTCCATCTCACGTGATGATCAGACATGGTTTAGTTGATTTGGATCACGTAATCACTTAGAGGATTAGAGGGATGTCTATCTAAGTGGGAGTTCTTAAGTAATATGATTAATTGAACTTAAATTTATCATGAACTTAGTACCTGATAGTATCTTGCTTGTTTATGTTGATTGTAGATAGATGGCTCGTGCTGTTGTTCCGTTGAATTTTAATGCGTTCCTTGAGAAAGCAAAGTTGAAAGATGATGGTAGCAATTACACGGACTGGGTCCGTAACTTGAGGATTATCCTCATTGCTACTTAGAAGAATTACGTCCTGGAAGCACCGCTGGGTGCCAGGCCTGCTGCCGGAGCAACACCAGATGTTATGAACATCTGGCAGAGCAAAGCTGATGACTACTCGATAGTTCAGTGTGCCATGCTTTACGGCTTAGAATCGGGACTTCAACGACGTTTTGAGCGTCATGGAGCATATGAGATGTTCCAGGAGTTGAAGTTAATATTTCAAGCAAATGCCCGGATTGAGAGATATGAAGTCTCCAATAAGTTCTATAGCTGCAAGATGGAAGAGAACAGTTCTGTCAGTGAGCATATACTCAAAATGTCTGGGTATAATAATCACTTGATTCAATTGGGAGTTAATCTTCCAGATGATCGCGTCATTGACAGAATTCTCCAATCACTGCCACCAAGCTACAAGAGCTTCGTGATGAACTATAATATGCAAGGGATGAACAAGACTATTCTCGAGCTCTTCGCAATGCTGAAAGCTGCGGAGGTAGAAATCAAAAAGGAGCATCAAGTGTTGATGGTCAATAAGACCACTAGTTTCAAGAAAAAGGGTAAAGGGAAGAAGAAGGGGAACTTCAAGAAGAACGGCAAGCAAGTTACTGTTCAAGAGAAGAAACCCAAGTCTGGACCTAAGCCTAAAACTGAGTGCTTCTACTGCAAGCAGACTGGTCACTCGAAGCGGAACTGCCCCAAGTATTTGGCGGATAAGAAGGATGGCAAGGTGAACAAAGGTATATGTGATATACATGTTATTGATGTGTACCTTACTAATGCTCGCAGTAGCACCTGGGTATTTGATACTGGTTCTGTTGCTAATATTTGCAACTCGAAACAGGGACTACGGATTAAGCGAAGATTGGTTAAGGACGAGGTGACGATGCGCGTGGGAAACGGTTCCAAAGTCGATGTGATCACAGTCGGCACGCTACCTGTACATCTACCTTCGGGATTAATATTAGACCTAAATAATTGTTATTTGGTGCCAGCGTTGAGCATGAACATTATATATGGATCTTGTTTGATGCGAGACGGTTATTCATTTAAATCAGAGAATAATGGTTGTTCTATTTATATGAGTAATATCTTTGATGGTCATGCACCTTTGAAGAGCGGTCTATTTTTGATGAATTTCGATAGTAGTGATACACATATTCATAATGTAGAAGCCAAAAGATGCAGAGTTGATAATGATAGTGCAACTTATTTGTGGCACTGCCGTTTAGGTCATATCGGTGTAAAGCGCATGAAGAAACTCCATACTGATGGACTTTTGGAACCACTTGATTATGAATCACTTGGTACTTGCGAACCGTGCCTTATGGGTAAGATGACTAAAACACCATTCTCCGGCACTATGGAGAGAGCAACAAATTTGTTGGAAATCATACATACCGATGTATGTGGTCCGATGAATATTGAGGCTCGTGGTGGATATCGTTATTTTCTCACCTTCACAGATGACTTAAGCAGATATGGGTATATCTACTTAATGAAACATAAGTCTGAAACATTTGAAAAGTTCAAAGAATTTCAGAGTGAAGTTGAAAATCATTGTAACAAGAAAATAAAGTTTCTACGATCTGATCGTGGAGGAGAATATTTGAGTTACGAGTTTCGTGTACATTTGAAAAACTGTGGAATAGTTTCGCAACTCACGCCACCCGGAACACCACAGTGTAATGGTGTGTCCGAACGTCGTAATCGTACTTTACTAGATATGGTGCGATCTATGATGTCTCTTACTGATTTACCGCTATCGTTTTGGGGATACGCACTAGAGACGGCCGCATTCACATTAAACAGGGCACCATCAAAATCCGTTGAGACGACGCCTTATGAACTATGGTTTGGCAAGAAACCAAAGTTGTCGTTTCTGAAAGTTTGGGGCTGCGATGCTTATGTGAAAAAACTTCAACCTGATAAGCTCGAACCCAAATCGGAGAAATGTGTCTTCATAGGATATCCAAAGGAAACTATTGGATACACCTTCTATTACAGATCCGAAGGCAAGACTTTTGTTGCTAAATTCGGAAACTTTCTTGAGAAGGAGTTTCTCTCGAAAGAAGTGAGTGGGAGGAAAGTAGAACTTGACGAGGTAACTGTACCTGCTCCCTTGTTGGAAAGTAGTACATCACAGAAAACTGTTCCTGCGACACCTACACCAATAAGTGAGGAAGTTAATGATAATGATCATGAAACTTCAGAACAAGATACTACTGAACCTCGTAGATCAACCAGAGTAAGATCCGCACCAGAGTGGTACGGTAATCCAGTTCTGGAAGTCATGCTACTAGATCATGATGAACCTACGAACTATGAAGAAGCGATGGTGAGCCCAGATTCCGCAAAGTGGCTTGAAGTCATGAAATCTGAGATGGGATCCATGTATGAGAACAAAGTATGGACTTTGGTTGACTTGCCCAATGATCGGAAAGCAATTGAGAATAAATGGATCTTCAAGAAAAAGACTGACGCTGACGGTAATGTTACTGTCTATAAAGCTCGACTTGTCGCAAAAGGTTTTCGACAAGTTCAAGGGGTTGACTACGATGAGACCTTCTCACCCGTAGCGATGCTTAAGTCTGTCCGAATTATGTTAGCAATTGCCGCATTTTATAATTATGAAATTTGGCAGATGGATGTAAAAACTGCATTCCTGAATGGATTTCTGGAAGAAGAGTTGTATATGATGCAACCAGAAGGTTTTGTCAATCCAAAAGGAGCTAACAAAGTGTGCAAGCTCCAGCGATCCATTTATGGACTGGTGCAAGCCTCTCGGAGTTGGAATAAATGCTTTGATAGTGTGATCAAAGCATTTGGTTTTATACAGACTTTTGGAGAAGCCTGTATTTACAAGAAAGTGAGTGGGAGCTCTGTAGCATTTCTGATATTATATGTGGATGACATATTGCTGATTGGAAATGATATAGAATTTCTGGATAGCATAAAGGGATACTTGAATAAGAGTTTTTCGATGAAAGACCTCGGTGAAGTTGCTTACATATTGGGCATTAAGATCTATAGAGATAGATCGAGACGCTTAATTGGACTTTCACAAAGCACATACCTTGACAAAATTTTGAAAAATTTCAAAATGGATCAAGCAAAGAAAGGGTTCTTGCCTGTGTTACAAGGTGTGAAGTTGAATCAGACTCAATGCCCGACCACTGCAGAAGATAGAGATAAAATGAAAGACGTTCCCTATGCTTCAGCCATAGGCTCTATCATGTATGCAATGCTGTGTACTAGACCTGATGTGTGCCTTGCTATAAGTTTAGCAGGGAGGTACCAAAGTAATCCAGGAGTGGATCACTGGACAGCGGTCAAGAACATCCTGAAATACCTAAAAAGGACTAAGGATATGTTTCTCGTATATGGAGGTGACAAAGAGCTCACCGTAAAAGGTTACGTTGATGCAAGCTTTGACACTGATCCAGACGATTCTAAATCGCAAACCGGATACGTGTTTACATTAAACGGTGGAGCTGTCAGTTGGTGCAGTTCTAAACAAAGCGTCGTAGCAGGATCTACATGTGAAGCGGAGTACATAGCTGCTTCGGAAGCAGCAAACGAAGGAGTCTGGATGAAGGAGTTCATATCCGATCTAGGTGTCATACCTAGTGCATCGGGTCCAATGAAAATCTTTTGTGACAATACTGGTGCAATTGCCTTGGCAAAGGAATCCAGATTTCACAAAAGGACCAAGCACATCAAGAGTCGCTTCAATTCCATCTGGGATCTAGTCCAGGTGGGAGACATAGAGATTTGCAAGATACATACGGATCTGAATGTTGCAGACCCGCTGACTAAGCCTCTTCCACGAGCAAAACATGATCAACACCAAGACTCCATGGGTGTTAGAATCATTACTGTGTAATCTAGATTATTGACTCTACTGCAAGTGGGAGACTGAAGGAAATATGCCCTAGAGGCAATAATAAAGTTATTATTTATTTCCTTATATCATGATAAATGTTTATTATTCATGCTAGAATTGTATTAACCGGAAACATAATACATGTGTGAATATATAGACAAACTTAGTGTCACTAGTATGCCTCTACTTGACTAGCTCGTTAATCAAAGATGGTTATATTTCCTAACCATGAACAAGGTGTTGTTATTTGATTAACGAGGTCACATCATTAGTTGAATGATCTGATTGACATGACCCATTTCATTAGCTTAGCACCCGATCGTTTAGTATGTTGCTATTGCTTTCTTCATGACTTATACATGTTCCTATGACTATGAGATTATGCAACTCCCGTTTACCGGAGGAACACTTTGGGTGCTACCAAACGTCACAACGTAACTGGGTGATTATAAAGGAGTACTACAGGTGTCTCCAAAGGTAGATGTTGGGTTGGCGTATTTCGAGAATAGGATTTGTCACTCCGATTGTCGGAGAGGTATCTCTGGGCCCTCTCGGTAATGCTCATCACATAAGCCTTGCAAGCACTGCAACTAATATGTTAGTTGTGAGATGATGTATTACGGAACGAGTAAAGAGACTTGCCGGTAACGAGATTGAACTAGGTATTGGATACCGACGATCGAATCTCGGGCAAGTAACATACCGATGACAAAGGGAACAATGTATGTTGTTATGCGGTCTGACCGATAAAGATCTTCGTAGAATATGTAGGAGCCAATATGGGCATCCAGGCTCCGCTATTAGTTATTGACCGGAGATGTGTCTCGGTCATGTCTACATTGTTCTCGAACCGTAGGGTCCGCACGCTTAACGTTACGATGACAGTTATTATGAGTTTATGCATTTTGATGTACCGAAGGTTGTTCGGAGTCCCGGATGTGATCACGGACATGACGAGGAGTCTCAAAATGGTCGAGACATAAATATTGATATATTGGAAGCCTATGTTTGGACATCGGAAGTGTTCTGGGTGAAATCGGGATTTTACCGGAGTACCGAGAGGTTACCGGAACCCCCCCTCCCCGGGAGTCATATGGGCCTTAGTGGCCCTTAGTGGAAAGGAGAAAGGGGCAGCCCAAGGTGGCCGCGCGCCTCCCCCCTCCCCTAGTCCTATTAGGAGTAGGAGAGGTGGCCGGCCCCCCTCTCTCTCTTTCCCCCTTGATGAATCCTATTC
>NC_041390.1:615113140-615140194 GCF_002162155.2 Triticum dicoccoides
CCTACTCCCGGTAGGAGTAGGACTCCTCCTGGCGCGCCCCAAGGCTGGCCGCACCTCTCCCCCCTTTCTCCTTTATATACGGGGGCAGGGGGGCACCTCTAGACACACAAGTTGATCCTTGAGATCGTTCCTTAGCCGTGTGCGGTGCCCCCTGCCACCATATTCCACCTCCATCATATCGTTGTAGTGCTTAGGCGAAGCCCTGCCTCGGTAGAACATCAAGACCGTCACCACGCCGTCATGCTGACGGAACTCTTCCCCGACGCTTTGCTGGATCGGAGCCCGGGGATCGTCATCGAGCTGTACGTGTGCTAAGAACTCGGAGGTGCCGGAGTAACGGTGCTTGGATCGGTCGGATCGGGAAGACGTATGACTACTTCCTCTACGTTGTGTGATCGCTTCCGAAGTCGGTCTGCGATGGTACGTAGATAACACTCTCCCCTCTCGTTGCTATGCATCACCATGATCTTGCATGTGCGTAGGAAAATTTTGAAATTACTACGTTCCCCAACAAACACTGCCAGCGCGCGTGGAGGGACGAGGGCAGAGCACCCAGAGGGACGCGAGAGCAGAGCGCGCACGACGGGACGCGAGCAGATCATGCCGCGGCCACCTGAAACGCAAGCTACCACACACATAGAGCAGTTGAACACACAGGAAATGGTCGCCTACAAGCTGGCCGGCAGTTGCTTCGCTGCGTAGAGAGCGGTCGTGTGCTACTACCTCCGTCTAGTCTATAGTCCCATTTATATTTTGTGCCATACTTTGCCCTCAAATTTAACCAACAAAATGTTAATGCATGTTATAAAAATTATATAATTGTAAACCATGTTCAAATACGAATCCAACTATATAATATTTGGCGACATGCATTCGTATTTTATTAGTTAAATCATACTTATAAACCAAGACGGGGGTATAGTAGGTAATTAAATCGCAAACGTTTTATTTTATTAACCGTATGTGTACGTGGCCATTCATCCTTCTCTCGCACGTCTTGTCACCCGCTGCTGCAGACGGCTTACAGTGCAAGCTTGCGCAGTGCGCGGGGGCGTTTTTTGGCCGAATGGTGGCTCGAAGTGGCGTCAATGAATCGTCGTTGAGCCCGTTCCCGCGCAACCTCGTAGGTTCCCGCACAAGCTTCCCTCCCAACTCGGTGAAATCTCCCAAAATCTCAATGCTTACCGGCCTGCTATATAAACCCTCATGACCGGCGAGTCCTGCGTCGCATTTCCCCTCCCTCCCTATAGCTTATCTCGTCTGCTTCTCCCACAATCGCCAATGGCACCGGTCCGTCGTCGTCACTCAGCCACTCCGCCGTCATCAGAGGACAGCTCCAGTTAGGAGGCTACACCGCGGCAGCGGCGCATTCCCCGGCGCAGTGTAGTGTGCGTGGCGTCCCTGTTGGGTGTGCACGGAATACCCTCCACACGCTCCGCCGCCGCTGCCCGTCGGCAGCTGTTGACAGCCACCGTTACCGCCACACCACCGTCGAAAGCCAGGGCCATCGCCCGCTCCACCGCCGCGGCCCGAAGGCGGGAGGTGGCCGTCGTGGCCGCCACCCCACTGCCGGCCACCGTAGCCATCACTCGCTCCGCCGCCACGGACCGAAGGCGGAAGGTGGTGGTCACCTCATCGTCGGCCTCCGTGGCCGCCAGCCCACGGTCGACCGCCGGGGTCATCACCCTCTCCGCCACCGCCGCCCGAAGGCGGGAGGCGGAGGTGGATGCCCGCACGTGCGTCAGCGACCTTGCGCGCTACACCGAGTTCCTGCGGGAGGAGGAGGAGCGCCTCGTCAAGCACGCAAAGAGTCTTACCACCGCCGTGGCCGCGGCACACACCGCCTCAGAGGCGAGGAATCAAGAGATTTACGAGGAGAACCACCGCTTCGAGAGGGGTCGTTTGGAGCGACACAGGGCGTTCATGGTGAGCGTCACTGAAGCTGCTGCAGCGGCAGGCACCGTATTGCAGTTGGCCAGCTCGTCGGTAGGCTCCTCCTCCTCTGCCTCTTACTGAGCGTGCTCGACAGAGGAGAGGCAGCCGGAAGTAGTACAAAGCCCCTCCGTAGTAGTAGTAGTATTTAGGGGCTATTTTGTTCAGTTCATCTGACTATAGAGTTGGTGGAACTGTACAACATACATAAAATTAGCTGGTATATATAGTTGAACTAGCTATTTCAGTACGTGGTTGGCAACAATTGGGGAAAAGTTTGGTCGGTTCAGTTGTCGAGTTGAACTGTTTGTATAAATTAAGAACGACGGCTTAATCTATGAATGAAATCTATGCTTAATTACTGAATTTTAGTTGCAAAAATTAGATACTGCTAGTGATTTTTAGCTTCATATTTTGACAAATTGCAGTGTTACAAGGTTGACAAATGGCAATGTTACTAGATCAACAAATGTCAATCTTTCCAGTTTGACAAATGGCAACATAACCAATATGACAGATGCAAATCTTACCAAATTGTTTGTAAGTGGTTGCACACGGGTCATCCAAAAAAATTGTTTGCGTTGAAAAGATGCACAAATTTTGCTCTCACTTTGCATACGGGTGTTCTATCTAAAACGTTTGCGATCAAGTGCTGCACAAATCCTGCTTGGCACATTTTCCCTTGGCTTCCTGGGGAAGTTGTCGGTTTGCATACGGGTGTTCTAACTAAAATGTTTGCGATGAGTGTTTTATATTTAAAAACAATTGACGTTTTTTTTCAAAAGAAAATCGTTTGATAAGTTTGTACATTAAGAGAGAAAAATGCAAGTTCGCTCAAACCATATCTTTCATTCAGTCATACAGCGAATTTATATTCGTATGATCGAGATACATTATTAAACCCAGGAAAAAAACTATTTTCGGCGGCGGCGGAGGCGCGTGCCGCACCGTCGTTGTCGTCCTCCGGGACGCCGTTGGTGAAGTCTTCAATGCAGCACAGAATGTTCTTCACTTGTAAATCAAACATCATGCCGTCGCGCGATCGACGGGCGAGGCGCGGGAGGACGGCAGCTAGCGGCACTGAGAGGTAGCAGTCGACAACAACGTCCCATGCCGCTGAGGGGGGCGTGCGCACGGGCACGGGTGCGGCGGGTGCAGAAAAACGCACGGGGACCGACGCCGCGGTGGGTGGACGGGCGCGCACGTGCACGTGCACGGGCGCTGGCGCTGGCATGTGCACGAGCTCGCGCGGGTCCGCGGAGACCTCGCTGACGCCCGTGGCTTCCAGCTCTACGATAGTGCTCAGCGACCAACTCGTCAATGCTACGGGGATGGTCGCTGGCGCGGGCGCAGAGATGGGAGCTGGGACGGGAGCGGGGGCAGCAACCGTCGCAGCCAGCTCGTTCTGGGCCATGTCCATGAGGCCCCATTCCTCCTTATTTTCTATCTCCTCTGGCTCGGAGACGACTTCACCAAACTTGAATACTAGTGGCGGATGATCCTTCTGCGCCATGGCATTGTTGGAGGTCTGCGGGAGGGAGGGGAATGGGAGGCGAACAGTAAGACCGCCCGTATTAAGCAGCGGCTCAGGCGCCATTAATGGAGAGGAAGGCGGGCGGCCATGAAAGTCAAAGGGCTCGCTTCCCAGTGAGCCTGGGTAGCGTACAGCTCGCATGCTTCTTGGTGAGCCTGTGCATTGGAGGACAGCTTGCATGCCTCTCGGTTAGCCTGCGCACCGGACTACGCTCGCACGCCTCCCATTCAGTCAAGGTCAAGGAGCTGTCCGCACGGCACCTCCTATAGTCGTTAAAACCAAGACACATGGCATCACACGAATGGTTAACAGAACGCACATGGTTTGAATTATACAAACGTTTGAGATATTAAAGTGGCAGCTATTTTTTCAAAATGCCTTTGTTGGCTGTTATTCGATTGCGCCTTCTCTCAAAATGGACATGAAAAATACCACAGCATGTCGGGTGCCATTCCATGATAGCATGCCAAGTTTCATGAATTTCAGATGAGTTTTGGATTTACTAGAATTTAAAAACAAAGTATCTCAACGTTTTGCCGGCAATCAACGGTGCCCTGTTGTTTGAAATTTATTCCCATTTTTTTGCATGGGACCTAAGCATGCACCCCAAGATACATATTTGATTTTTCAACCAATTTATATGCACTAGAGCATGTACATATAGTTCAAATTTTAATTATGCATATAAATGCATTGAAAACTCAGTTAATGCATTAGAATGTCCAAACGAACCCCGAAAAATCGCAACAATTGACACAACATGCCTATTGTTCTATGTTGACACTAGAAATTTTTTGAAAGCAATCAGAGGCAACAGATATCGTTTCGTCCCCAAAGATGGGATGTTCCCTACCGAAACCATCATGATTGTTGTGAGAAGCTCTGGATTGTGAGAAGCATATACCCAAACCTGCCCCAAATGGGACAAAAAAATTAGCACGGCATGTTGATGCCGCTCAATGATAGCATGCCAAGTTTCATGAATTTCAGATGAGTTTTGAATTTACTAGAATTTAAAAACAAGGTATCTCAATGTTTGCGGCCGAGTGACGGTGGCAGGGTGGCAAGGTATTTTCAACCAATTTATATGCATTAGAGCATGTGCATGTAATTCAAATTTAAATTATGCACATAAATGCATTGAAAACTCAATTAATATATAAAAATGTCCAAACGAACCCCGAAATATCCCAAAAATTGACACAACACTCCCGTTCTTCTATGTTGACACTATGAAAAAATTGAAATCGAGAAGAGGCAATGGATATCGTTTCATCCAGAAAGGTGAAACGTTCCCTACCGAAACCATCAGGCTTGTTGTGAGAAGCTCTGATTTGTGAGAAGCATATCCCCAAACCTGCCTCAAATGGGACAAAAAAATTACGATGGCATGTTGGTACCACTCCATTATAGCATGCCAAGTTTCATGAATTTCAGACGAGCTTTGGATTTAGTAAAATTTAAAAACCAGGTATCTCAATGTTTGCGGCCGAGTGATGGTAGCAGGGTGTTTGACATTCATTCACGTTTCTTGCATGGGACCTATGCATGCAACCAAGGACACAAATTTGAATTTCTAACCAATTTATATGCATTAGAGCATGTGCATGTAGTTCAAATTTGAATTATGCACATGAATGCATAAAAAACTCAATTAATGCATAAAAATGTCCAAATGAACCCCACAAATCACAAAAATTGACACAACACTCCTATTGTTCTACGTTGACACGAGAATATTTTTGAAAGCAATAAGAGGCAATGGATATCATTTCATCCTCAAAGGTGGGACGTTACCTACCGAAATCATCATGCTTGTTGGGAGAAGCTCTGGTTTGTGAGAAGCATATACCCAAACCTGCCCCAAATGGGACAAAAAGTTTACCACGGCATGTTGATGCCGCTCCATGATAGCATGCCAAGTTTCATGAATTTCAGACGAGCTTTGGATTTAGTAGAATTTTAAAACCAGGTATCTCAATGTTTGCGGCCGAGTGACGGTGGCAGGGTGTTTGACATTCATTCTCATTTCTTGTATGGGACCTAATCATGCAACCAAGGACACAGATTTGAATTTCTAACCAATTTATATGCATTAGAGCATGTGCTTGTAGTTCAAATTTGAATTATGCACATAAATGCATAGAAAACTCAGTTAATGTATAAAAATGTCCAAGCGAACCCTGAAAAATCCCAAAAAATGATACAACACTCCTGTTGTTCTATGTTGACACTAGAAAAAAAATTGAAATCGAGAAGAGGCAGCGGATATCGTTTCGTCCACAAAGATGAAATATTCCCTACCGAAATCATCACACTTGTTGTGAGAAGCTCTGGTTTATGAGAAGATTATACCCAAACCTATCCCAAATGGGACAAAAAAATTACCACGGCATGTTGATGCCGCTCCATGATAACATGCCAAGTTTCATGAATTTCGGACGAATTTTGGATTTACTAGAATTACAAAAGCAAGTACGTCGATGTTTGCCGGAGATCCATGGTGTCGTGGTGTTCGAATTTCATCCCCATTTCTTGCATGGGACATAAGCATAAACTGATGGACACATATATGGTTTTACAACCCATGTTGGTGCACCGGAGCATGTGCATGTAGTTTAATTTTGAATTGTGCACCTGAAATGGCTAGAAAACCAATTTAATGTGTAAAATGTTCAAATGAACTCTGAATAATTCCAATTCTTTTACGACACACATTTGTTGCATGTTCACTACATATAAAAGGTCTAGCAATTCAAACACCGTCCATTGTCGTTTTGACCCCATTATGTAATTGAAATCAAGATGAAAAAATCAAGTAAATCTCACACAGTTTATTATCACCAACCGTGTGAGATGCAGCACAAATATCCTGGAGCACCGTCGGTGTACAGTACGCCTATGGCTTACGCGAGAAGGTGTGTCCGCTACAGTCCACACCGGCGTCTCAAGCACACTAGCTTGCTCCCCCAATATCATTTCACTGTTCAATCGTCGCCGGTGAAAGATAGGCACGTGGACCCGTGTTGCGAGGGCAACTTCGGTGGCCCACTCCGGCAGAGCGCGGCCACAGCCGCCATGCGCGTGCTAATAAGGTGCATGAGCACGGCCGCAATCTGTGACCGGGTGGCCAAGGCAGCCCAAACGGACGCTAATGCTTCTCAGGTGGCGGCAGCAACATCTGCCTCGGGGATAGCAACTGGCGAGAGTGGCACAGCAGATGTCCGTTCCGCAGCAGCGGCCTTAGCCTTGATGGAGGCCGCCCACGACCATGTCGAGGTCGCCCACGCCCAGCTCGTGGCGGTCACCGCACAAATCAAACGAAGCTTCTCCAACAACGGTCGGCAACCCACAGTCGAAGAGTTGGCAATCACCGAGAGCGTTCAAGCAGCCACCTGTTCCTCACCCGCATACCTTGCGACGACGGAGCCCGTCCAAGCACAGATCACGGCCGCCCATGCCCAGCTTGTGGCGGCCTTTTCCAAAGAGATGGCGGACACAGATGGCGAGATGCTTGCCGAGTATGGTGCGATGAATGCCATGGAGCTGCTTCCCCAGGAGACCGTCGGGCGCGAGCTGGACATGGAGGCGGCGGCGAAGATCAACGAGCACCAGCCATAGTAGTACTCTTTGTTTTGTTTAATTAAGAGCGCCGGTCTTTAATTTGTTAGAGTAATGTTTAGGTCAGCTAGCTCTGTTTAATTGCTGAACTTGCTCGATTAAGAAGTGTGGGTGTGTTGTAGTCGCTTTTGTGTACCCAAATTATGCAATGACATGGATGACCATTGTAACCAGGGAAATTCAAACCAAAAATTTTGACGCTCAAACTCATCACACATGGGTTAAGCTATCTGAATCTTTTGTGATGTTCACATATCGTACACAGTTCTGAATAAGGGACCGCGTCTCATGACACTTTGCGCGCCAGTTTTTTCGCTGAAGCAATTCCAAATTTTCGGCTTCTGCAGAAATATCTACCTCCCCGCCCCTCCCCCTTACCAAAATCCACATTTCCCCTGTTTCCGCCTTCCTTTCCAAGTTGAAACCTTCACTCCTTGTTTGCAACGCCGCCTCCTCGTCAGCGACCCTCCTTCACGCTGCTCGGCCTCGTCTATCCAGGCAGGTAATCCACACCCGACCCCCATCCTCCTCCTCCTTCTACATCCCACATGCCCTGACCGCCGGCGCGACACCTTCCACCCAAATCACTGACCCCTCCACCAAATAAGCGCCGCCCTAAGCCATGGTGCATGCAGTATAGCCAGGATCTCAAGGAGCATTTGGCAGCGGAGAAGCAAATCGCGGCCGTACGCGCGGATGAGGTCGCGATGGCTGCCATTCGTGCTGACCCCCAGATCTTGGAGGAGCACCTTGCCATTTGCTAGCTACGCCGGTTAAGCATGACCGAATTACCCGTTGCGTGTGCTGCTCCTGCCTTTCCTTAACAAATTCTAGTGAATTGTGCTATCTAATTTTACCATGCAATCTGTTGCTCTAGTGTCTATGTTCTATATGTCGTGTAGTGTGGTGCTCACTTATTAACTGTTTGGTTAATTAGTTGTCGTCTTCAGTTAACTCTTTGGTTCAATTCTTCAGGATGCAATTTTGTATTGTATTCCATGTGAGAAATAAATCGAACTTATCTTTACAAAATACATGAGAAACAAATACAATTGCTATATTTCCAAGTTGTCAAGCATGCTTTGTTTGTTTATACATTGTGCAATGTGGTGCTCAGTTAACGTTTGGTTCATTTGTGTTGTGGTGTTTAGTTAACTGTTTGGTTGAATTCTGCAATGCGATGTTCAATAGTTGTGGGTGCATTCTGTTATTGTATACCAGGTGACGAATAAATCGAAGTTGGCTGTACTAAATACATGAGAAACGGATACAATTGCTATATTTTCAAGTTGTTAAGCATGCTTGGTTTGGTTAATTGTCTGATCTTCTATTAGGAGTATGTTATATTGTGCAAAAAAGGTCTCTGTTACTATTTGGTTCATTTGTTGTGGTGTTTAATTAGCTGCTTTGTTCAATTCTGCAATGCGATGTCCAATTGTCGTGGGTAGAATTTTGTATTGTTGTGCATGTGAGAAATAAATCGAATTTGGCTGCACTTAATACATGAGAAACATATACAAGTGTTATATTTCCTAATTCTTAATCGTGCTTGGTTTGGATAAATGAGTTTTTCATGTGGCTTGAATTAATCTTATGAATATGCAATGTGCTTATTTTTCATTAATATATTTTACTGATAGCATGTGAACCCTTACTTAACCTAATGACTAACTACCTTATATGTGTTGCAGGGAAACAATGGGAAGCACTGAGGTTTACAATCGAGGTTAGCACGTGCATGGTCCGTTGTCTAATAGCACATTATTGTGCAATTGTAGGAACCATTCTAATATTTATGTTTTTAACAATTTTGTCTTGCACATGTAGGTCCTGCTGTCAGAGGTTTTGACCCACTGTTCGACCCTTTTTGCATATGGGGAAATGAATTGTCCACAAATATCAATCAAGTCAATAAACTCAGAAAGATTGTTAGGATAAAGAAATTAGCGACAAAAAACAACAAGATCTTTGTCTGCATAACGAAGAAGACATCAGTTCACTACAAGATGGTACTAACTATTATACCTTGCCCTTTTTTATTCCTTTGCCCCATTTCCAATATAGAGAGGATATTTATGCACATCCTTGTTTTCAGACATTTCCAAAGCAGTTCACTGATGATTACCTCTCAAACCAGCTCTATGGTCAGGAGGCGAGGTAGGTTTTCATACAACACTCACAGTTCAATATTGAAGTGTTCCTGAAGAGGATGAAGGACGGACGGTCAATCATCCACAAGCACTGGCCTAAAGTTGCAAAGAACTTCAACATGAATGAAGGCTCAATATTCGCCTTCCGCTTCAGCAGTTTTCCAGATGAGATGCATCTATCTACATACCGTGTATGATACTAATTTCGAAAGGTTCTACATGTTGCATGTGAAATTTGATGCTGGTGCAGTTGTGTAATGGGGTAGCTGAGTGCTGAAGCTATATCATGTTTTACTCTGATGTATTTCAATTATGAAATACTGCTTCCTTAATATGGAAATAAAATATATTATGTTCTTAATATGAATGTCAATTAGATTAATAAATGAATTATTAATTATAGGGCAATTAGCCTGCTAATGGCGAATTAGCCTGCTAATTGGGTTTTGCTATTGCAAACGGTTATTCAGAAAATACCGTGGGCGATGACCTCAGGCAACGCACACAGTTTCGAGGAATAAACCGTGTTGGATCAATAAACAATCACACACGACCTCTTGAAAACTGTTTGCGTTAGGCCACCTTGTGCAACGTTTACCACATAAAAGTTGTGTGTGATGGATAGTCTTTGCCACACAGTTTCTTCTACGCACTGTGTGTGATGCATTTAATAAAGCAAATGATAAAATTGTTAATATCGTGTGCAATGGCAATGCTATCATAAATGATTTAATGGGGAAAATTGTGTTTGATGTACCTGTGAATTTCCTTGGAACGACTGTGTGGGATGTACATACGAACGAAAACGTGTAGCGGGGTCTGACTGTGTGGGATGTACTTGCGACAGAAAACTATTTTACCTGTATAATTATAATTTTTTTGCTCTACTGTACGTATTTCCGTATTTGAGCGCTCGCCGGTCGCACACGACCTCATTTTGCCCGACCGTTTCTGGGTCATGTGGGAAGGACCCCCCCTATCGCCGTCACTCACTAGGCGACGATTCCAAATGCCGTCGCGGAAAGGGGTTAAAAACCTTTTATGTAGCACCTCGTTGTACCAGTAAATTACATGACGCTTGCATTTCATACAATAATTAAGAGATAACTCTAAGGCTCCTGCCAGTTGTCGATATTACAAAACATGATCAGCTCATACAAAAATGTATATCACATCACGTCTTGACCATATGACATCACAACATGCCCTGCAAAAACAAGTTAGACGTCCTCTACTTTGTTGTTACAAGTTTTACGTAGCCGCTATGGGCTTATAGCAAGAATCGTTCTTACCTACGCAAAAACCACAACGGTGATTCATCAAGTTTGCTACTTAACCTTCTTCAATGACCGGTCATAGTCAAATTCGATTCAACTAAAGTAGAAGAAAAAGACACCCGCCAGCCACCTTTATGCAAAATTAGTTACATGTTAGTCGATGGAACTGGTCTCATGTACGTGGACATGTAAGGTTGGTCTGGGCCGCTTCATCTTACAATACCGCCGAATCAAAATAAGACATTGGTGGTAAGCAGTATGACTATCACCGCCCACAACTCTTTGTTTTCTACTTGTGAATATCATCTACACATAGACCTGACTCGGATGCCACTGTTGGGAAACGTTGCATGGAAAACAAAAAAAAAATTACATACACGAAAGATCTATCCATGGAGATGCATAGCAACGAGGGGGAGAGTGTGTCCACGTACCCTCGTAGACCGTGAGCGGAAGCGTTTAGTAACGCGGTTGATGTAGTTGAACTTCTTAGTGATCCAACCGATAAAGTACTGAACGTACGACACCTCCGTGTTCAGCACACGTTCAGCTCGGTGACGTCCACGCCTTCTTGATCCAGTAAGATGGTGAGGTAGCGAATGAGTTCCGACAGCACGACGCCGTGGTGACGATGATGGTGATGCTATCTCCGCAGGGCTTCTCCTAAGCACTACGAAAATATGACCGAGGGTGTAAACGGTGGTGGGGGCACCGCACACGGCTAAGAGATTGTCGTGGTTATGTGTGGCGCCCCCCCTCCCACATATATATAGGTGGGGGGAGGGAGAATTAGCCAAGGAGGCGCCCCAAGTAAGCCGAATCCTACTTGGGGTACTCCCCAAGCCCCCCTTTCCTTATTAGGTGAGTGGGGAATGGTAGGGGAGGGTGGCGCCCCCCTTTTTTCCTTTCTCCCTTGTGGAGGGGAAGGAAGGAGGGGCTAGCCCTCCCCCTTTCCTTCCCTATGGCCGGCGGCCAGGGAGAGGGGCGCGCTAGCTCCTTTGTGGGCTGGTCTGTCCGCCCCCCCCCCCTGGCTCATTAGGCCCATACACCTACCGGGGATGTTCGGAACCCCTTCCGGTGACCCGATGACTACCCGATGCACTCCGAAACTCTTCCGGTGTCTGAATATCATCGTCTTTTATATCAATATTTACCTTCAGATCATTCCGGAGCTCCTCGTCATCTCCGTGATCTCATCCGGGACTTCGAACAACATTCGGTCACCAAATCATATAACTCATATAACACTATATCGTCAACGAACGTTAAGCCTGCGGACCCTACGGGTTCGAGAACTATGTAGACATGAACGAGACACCTCTCCGGTCAATAACAAATAGCGGAACCTGGATGCCCATATTGAATCCTACATATTCTACGAAGAACTTTATCGGTCGAACTGTTATGACAATATAGGTAATTTCCTTTGTCTGTCGGTATGTTACTTGTTCGAGATTCGATCGTCGGTATCTTCATGCCTAGTTCAATCTTGTTACTGGCAAGTCTCTTTACTCGTTCCGTAATACATCACATCGTAACTAACTCCTTAGCCTTTTGCTTGCAAGCTTATGATGTGTATTACCAAGAGGGCCCAGAGATACCTCTCCGATACTCGGAGTGACAAATCCTAATCTCGATCTATGCCAACTTAACAAACACCTTGGGAGATACTTGTAGAGCATCTTTATGATCAGCCAGTTACGTTGTGACGTTTGATAGCACACAGGGCATTCCTCCGATATCCAGAGTTGCATAATCTCATAGTCAAAGGAATATGTATTTGATATGAAGAAAGCAATAGCAATAAACTGAACGATCAATAAGCTAAGCTAACGGATGGGTCTTGTCCATCACATCATTCTCCTAATGATGTGATCCCGTTATCAAAGGACAACACATGTCTATGGTTAGGAAACCTTAACCATCTTTGATCAACGAGTTAGTCTAGTAGAGGCTTACTAGGGACATGGTATTTGTTTATGTATTCACACATGTATTTAAGTGTTCGATCAATACAATTCTAGCATGAATAATAAACCTTTATCATGAATAAGGAAATATAAAATAACAACTTTATTATTGCCTCTAGGGGATATTTCCTTCAGATCGATCCCTTGAAATTGAGAACATGCTTTTCTGCGGGCTACGTGTTTGGAAGGACTGCCTACACCATTGTCGTCTCATCCATGCAGTCCTCCTCGTCGGATGAGCCTTCGGATGACTCAATATAGTGCTCGTATATGTACTCCATATCCAAATCCATTGCTTCAAAGAAGAAGGGACAAAAAAATAGCACGATCATTACACTGAATAGTTGCCGGTCATGGTGAGTACTGTAGAAGTGGATGGTACCTTTGCGGCCGCTAGAGGAGTGGTGTGGAGCTTGGCAGAAGAGAAGCGACGTGCTGCCCGGTGTGTATCATTGGAGGTGATGGATCTGTCGAGTTTCAGCATGGGTGCGGGGTGGCCGGGGTGGTGGAGCGACGGTGATGGCAAGAGAAATATGAAAGTAGAGCAAATGGGAGGATGGAGGCGCATGGTCTGGGAGGGGTTTTCGGTCGGACGAGGGTGTCGGAATCCTACGTGGCTGCTGTCCGGACTCCCGCAAAGTCCCTCCCAGATTGTCTCGGATTTGCGGGAAAAGGTTTGTCTGGACCAGTCGGCGAACCGATACTGGTCCGCGTTGGATGACAAAACACACCCGGACCGCGCTGAACATATGTATGCGGGCGGTTTGAAGGTCCGTTTTGGAGATGCCTCAATAGGTAGAAAACACTTCAGGGTTTTGAGTAGAAAAATCCATGCATAACAAATTTTCTAGATGAAAAATATACCGAATAATAACATCTTGACTACTAGCACCATTACCAATGGATATATCAACAACAGAGGCATAACAATGGATAATCTTTATAAATTTTTAACCACGACAAGACAGATATTTAGCTAGTCCAAGTAAAACCTGGGTACTATGTAAGTCCTATGTCATTGATCTTTCATCAAAATTCGTGTGGATATACTCCGGTTGGAACAAGCCAACAAGAAAATCAAAAGGCAATTGAGTACAAAGATGGCGAGGAACCACGCATGTGCTCACTGCATTATTAGCATGTTACCCTACGTACGTGCATGCATATTGCGGACCACCTCATCAATTGGTAGTTCGTTTATACGTACACTGACACCGACACGTAGAGTTATACTTACAAGATTGCTCAATAGATGTAACAGTAGCATCTTATATTATGGACGGAGGGAGTAGTTCAATTTATGCAAGATTTCTTACACAATACATCTTTGTAAACACACAAGGTTGCACATATGCCTTCGCTCCTGCCCTCACGCGAACTCTCATCTAGGGTTTCCCTGCCTCTCGCGTCGCCGCTGCCAGCCCGCCTCGTCTCCAATGGTCCTTGGACCATGAAGGCGCGGTGGATCCCGGCCCTTGCCGGCAGGAGGACTCCGTTTTAAAATGCTTTTCAGAGTTTTGTTAGGGTTTGTGCCATGCTCTACAAGACGAGGCGGTGGCGGCTTCTTCAAGATGGAATAGGTCCTGCCCGCCTAGCCCCCGTCCCGGTGATGTTTCAAGCGTCATCGGAAGGCGTGTGAAGGTTTGTCTTCGACGGATCTTGTAGGACTCGGTCGGCGTTTGTCTTTGGTGGATCCGACTGGATCTGGTCTCATTAGTCTACTATGTTTGTCTGCAGGTTGGGTCCTTTCGATCTACGCTTCTTTTCATTCGTGGCGCTTGTTGTTTTGGTGCGCTGGTCCTATAGGTCCTTTGCATGATGACTTCCCGTCTGTCTACTGCAACAATGTTTTTCTGGCTTCGACGAGGGAGGGACGATGGCGACGGCGCGCCTTCCGCTCGCTCCAGTCTACTACTAGTGTTTTTTGTACTACTTTGATAGTTGATGAATAGATTGAAAGTTTTCTCGGAAAAAAAAGGGTTGCATGTATGCACCTACTCACTTGTTCCATGAATCTTTTGCACCATACACACTGACTCACTGTAACTCGAGGCTGTGTTAAAAAAATTAAACTCCAGGCTGGATTTAACAGGAACGAGCCAACTGGTACAGAACAAAACTTCTTCGCCGAGCCGCAGGGTAGGATCGATAGAAACAAGGAAAGGTTCAGGACCATGATCTACTTGCACCTGCCGTGCCGTTCAATTAGTCCTCATATATTTTGTCAGATGATATACGGTACCGAGCTTAGGTGCGGCTGCACAATAGATTAGACCAACATTGTTGAGAAGAAGAGTTCACCCTCATAGTCTTTGAAAAAGAGTTGGTAGACAATTTACATGGCTTCAATCAAGAAAGAAAATGGTGATACACACGTTAGATTTGTCATAACCATGTCCCTGCCTAATTGGAGCCTTCCACTACATGTAACTTATCCTTCTCTTTTTGGATAAGCTCCTCCAAATAAAATTGGTAGAAGTGTTCTGCCATGAGCCACAGGATGGTTGTCAACTCGCCGCCACTGTTGAGCTTCTCGGCATGAGCCTTCCTGCTGCATTTGTTGCTTGCATAGACAAGAATATCCGTCCACACATCTAGGACAAGTTTCAAGGAATCAGCCGTTCCATCTTTCTCTTCCCTTAGCAGTTGCTTGGCAAGTCTAACTACATAGGACAGTCGAGGAGTATCATGCCTGAAGCCTTTGCTCGCACATAGGATTCTTGCAAGCTCCTCTCTGTCAGCGACCCTGGAACTAGAACCGGGGTCATCGTGCAAGCGGAAGAGATTCTTGAGCTTCGCGCAGATGTTGTTCGTGTGTTGGCGCCTAGATGTCATCGACTGTCCAGTCTTCAATAGATTTTCGCAGGTTCGTTGATACAGCCTGTTCTGGGAGAGGCCTGGCAACATGTCGGGTTGCGCCACAAGGAGGAACATCATGTAGTTTGATATCACCTTGATCGCCTCGACATTGAGCGTTGCATCCTCGTCCTTTGCCCGCTCGCTCTTGACGAGGAAAACATCGCTGCCGATGTGCCAGATGATGATGCACTCCTGAAACTCAACACCGAGTGAGTCTTTGAGTATGCCATGGTAAAGTTTCCTGAGAACCAGTGGTTCCTCGCCCCACCTGTTCCTGAGCATACCTAGTGAATTCACACCCCCTTCGTTGTACATTTTTTCCATGTGTTTAGAGATACGATCCTTCACATGGTCCGGCATCTCAATGGCCCATGAGTAATGCTCCCTGTTCCACCACTCATTGAGTCCCAGTCCCACCATCTTGGCCAACCTGCCGAGCAGAGGCCTCGTGAATGCACCGTCGGAGCGCGTGCAATAGTGCAGCATGTTGAACTGCCCCATGGTACGTGACCACCTTCTTGACTTGTACCGGCTTCCTCCTCCTAGCCTCACAAGATGGTGAAGATATGCCACCAAACGCCTAAGCCGGTCCCACCTTTCGTTGCACAGAGCCGTGGTCCGAAGCCAGCGCCATCTCGTGGTACTCAGGAAGGCGAATGTCCAAGAGGAGCCTAGCGCGTTGAGCAGCGCCGTCGTCTCCATGAACAAGGCACCACCGTACAAGACGTAGGTTACGATGACGTCGACCCCGCGGTGGGCGACATCCTTGCCAATGAGCTTAAACAGAAGCAGCGAGGCGGCAATGACGAGCGGCGAGACGAGACGTACCGAGTAGCCGAACCAGGTGTGGATGACGGGCGCCTTGGTATACAACATGTCGTACATGAGGGAGAGCTCGGTCTCCATCAATGGCCAGAACTTGACCCCGTCCACCATCTTGGCGGTGTCTGAGTCGTCTTCGATCACCGGACAGTCAACTATGGCACGCTTGCAGATGTGGAAGAGCGAGTGAGCCCGTCGCACAAGGGACTCCTCGTCTAAGTGTCCACCCGCCTTGAGCACGTGATCCTGGGGGTGAAAATGCCCGTGCATGGCAGGTGGCTGCTTCTTGACGGCGCCTCGGATGCTGTCCAGGTTGCCGAGCATGAGCGCCCACGTCTTCTCCCCGTACTCGACCGCACCGACGGCGAACATCAGAACGGAGGCGAGCTGGAGCAGCGCCCCCCTGCTGGAGATATGCTCGTAGAGGACGTACACGGCCGCCAACACCTGAAGCACCACGTGTAGCAGGTGCCGCTTCCACAGCTTGTTGTCCTCCAGGGAGTAGGCGGTGATGTTGTCCGGGCCTCCGAGGTGCAGCAGGAGGAAGGGCGCCCAGAACGCGACGATGGGGTGCTCCCGCGCCGCGCCCTTGAGGGAGAGGTGGCCGAGGGCGTACGTCGCCGTGTAGTCGCCCAGCTGGTACGCCAGCCACAGCAGGAACCACAGCAATGGGTGGGCTCCGCGCCTGCGGATGCCGGCGAGGAGGAAGAGGGCGAGCTGGAGGCCGAGGCTGAGGAGCACCAGGATCTGGATGGACCAATTGTTCCAGAGGTCCTGACCCCAAGCTGCCATTTCGATTCTCCTCTTCTGTTCCGGCAAGGAACTATGCTACACGCCTGTACAGTGTGGCTAACCTATGTCCACTCCACAACAATTGAGAATGGAGTATACATACCGGCATCCGGAACCAGTCTGGTCTCCGGCCAAAGCACTTCTAGCGGCGCCACTATCTAGCAGAGTGCTCCAGACAGCTTGCTCTCTGCCGTCAGTACCTAGCAGAGTACTCCAGACTTACGGTTCTACATCTTCTTATGCTTAATATAAGATCTCCAATACTCCGTTTGATCTTCGTACGTGGATCCCACCCATGTGGGTTGCGCGCTCTGTCTCTCTCTCTCCACTCAACATAGTACACGCCAAATGATAATTGCATGCATGGCGCTTCCATTCTTTCTCCTCTCTCACGACAAAAATGCATGCCTTTTATTTCTTGTAGAAAATTTAGACGATTCATATCTTTTAAACAAAACTTGCATTTTAAAGCTTCCTTTGTATATTTGAACTCATGGTAATAAGACCTTTAAAACAAGGCCAATATTGGATATACATTTTAAAACACTTTAAATTTCACAATCATATATCAGTCAAGTGAAATACTATATGGTAAATATTATATTTTCTGAAATTCAGTGAAATAATGAAAACTACTAGAGTGACCTGCGCAATGGAGTGCCTATATTGTGGCGGTAATGGTGCCTATGTTGAACCAACCCACAATCTCCGCGGCTACTACGGGTTGGTTCAATGAATCTATCTGGCGTTCTCTTAAGAAATAGCTTTGCTCTTGAAATCTTTAAGTCTAGTAACCCTCGAGCCTCTAGCTAGACGAGCAAGGCTGGCTCGAGGGTCATCTTTAAATTTCCGGATTGTGTAGTCTTGCGCGGACATAGTAGGCAACGAGACTCTAGAGGGTCTGGCCAGACTGGACCGATGATCTTTATCATTAGGAGTTGTCATTTTAATTTCCAAAACGCCAATGCAGTAGCTCTCAAGACTCTGATTGACCTGAACAGGCCGACCAGAGGATCTGTCAATTTTAGGAGCTGTTTTACACCTTCCTTTAAACGATGATGCAGTAGCCCCCGACCCTGAAGCTGGCCTGACAAGATCGGCTTGAGGATCAAATATTAACTAAGGAGCAATTTTGCCTTCTCATTTTGAATAAAAGTGTACACAGTAGCCCCTAAGATAAGCAGGCTGGAAAGTTTAGGTGCATGGCACTGGACTCAAAGCAGCGGGCAGGAACACTGCGGAAGGGTGCCGCCAAGCAGTAGAGGCATGGAGTTGACCAGGAGGT
Source organism: Triticum dicoccoides (assembly GCF_002162155.2). Taxonomy (NCBI): domain Eukaryota; kingdom Viridiplantae; phylum Streptophyta; class Magnoliopsida; order Poales; family Poaceae; genus Triticum; species Triticum dicoccoides. The sequence continues at coordinate 615,131,383 of NC_041390.1, forward strand.
TATCTAGAAACTACTGACAAAGAATAGCGAGTTGGTCAAGGACACCGAGAATATCGCACATGCCAAGACTAATGAGCTTGAGGACAAATTGTGGGCCCTGAAGGGCAAGCATGATGAGTTCGAGGAGAAAGTGAGTGGTTGGAGGGCAATGTGGCCCAAGCCAACTCTGAAGGTCGGTTGGCATGGGAGGAGGTGACTAGAGCAACTAGCCAGAAAGCCTAGAAGGGAAATATGGAGCATAACGTACCCAGTTTCAGGCCCTCGCTGTGGAGGTAAAACCCTACTTCCGCTCGTGTTGTATTCTTTGGATGTTGTGTACAGAGTACAAGGATGATATCTAGAATCGTAAGTATACCGAAGTGTAATGACTAGCCCAACCCTAGGTTATGAAGGATGCCAAGGGCCTAGTGCTACAGATTCCTAGTTGGTTTGAGTGTCCTCCTCGCATCTGATATCCTTGTCTTGAACGCCAAGTTGACAGTGTCTTCCTTCTAGAGGGTTCCCAGGTTGGTTGTTGGAACTGGCCAAGTAGTGGCCTAGGAGGCCTCAGGACAGCGTGATGGCTCGACTTCCGGCGTCCCAAAGTACCCCTAGCACGGGGACGTCATCGTGTGTAGTGAGGTTTTTCTAATTTACATGAATTTGAATAGGAATTGAGTATGGCCTTAAGTACCATTTCAATTCGAAAATTCTAAAAAGACCCAAAAATAGTAGGGCAAATATAGATCTTTAAGGGGGGAAATCCAACCCAATGCGGCTTTGGAAAATCATTTTATGCCACAGGATCTAATATGGTCATTTAAATAATTCCCTAATTCATGTAAACACCAAGTGATGCGAGGATGTGCCTATGCTTGATGGTCGGTTGTGGGCTTGTGGCGGTGGCCACACAGCCTCCCCAATATCGACATGTTTGTCTCACATGGAGTATTTTTTCCCTTGCAAATACCTCGCACATCTACAGGCCACAAGGATGCTGACGTACCCACCATTCATGGAGTCAGATGGCTTTCTAAGTTTCTCAAGACATTTGTATAAGTTGTAGCTCTTATTAGGCGCAAAGTAAGTGTGTGTGGTCATGTGTGTGTGTGCGCGCGCGCGAGTGTGGTGTATGTGTTGTGCGCCTCTTTACCGTCTAGAACTTGTATCCATGTAATGAAGCTAAAAAACACCAAATGATGCATAATTTATGTGATGCGTATAAATGACATGCTTTAACATCTAAATTTAATAAATTAGAATGTTATAATGGCAGTCTTAACCCTACAGGCATGGTCGACTAGACACTGGTGAAGATGCCCACAATTTTGTTCATCAGAGATATTCCACGCGAAGTAAGCCGCCGCCATTGCAATTTCCCTTTGGGCAGCGGCTTGTTAAGGATGCTAAGGGCATCTACAATGGAGGAGAGCAGGTGCTAAGGAATAAAATCCTAGCCAATCTGGCAGCCACCTGTTTCAATCCCAGCATCGGTCAGCATCAGGCTGGCATCGCTGCCATAAGAGGAGTCGGGCGCCTAGGCCAATTTGTTGTGCACTGTTGATTTTTTTTTAATAATCCAAGCGTCTATTTAAGCGGCTGCGCGTTGGAAGCTTAGGCTTTTGCGATAGGTGCTTAATGAGATCCCACTCTTTTCCCTCTTTAAGCGCCTGGTTAAGAGGCCGTGCATTGTAGATGCCCTAAGGCTTCCACCATTCCCCAACAGAGCTCAAAGGGCTTGTTAAGGATGCTCGGGTTTGCGGAAATAAATGCCAGACCCTATTTGGCACTTAAGGTGTCGGTTACAGCCTTAATTGTACCCACGTCTGATCCTCTGGCTGTCACAAAAGACTGGCCCAAAACATGCATCTTCCAAGCAACGGTTGGTTTTTATGGTCCTTTGTTTTTACAGTTTTTATTGGGTTTCTGCCGGATTTTAAATTTTTTCGTTTTTTACATTTTTGGTTTTTCATTTGTATTTTTTTATTTTTTGAATTTTCTTAAACTTGTTGGAAAATCGTGAACATTTTCCATATTCGTGATATTTTTCCAATTTCATGAACATTTTTCAGATTCATGGACATTTTTTAAGTTTCTGAAAAAAATCATTTAAAGAAAATTCATATTTGTGAACTTTTTCATATCCATGAACTATTCAAAAATGCACAAACTTTTTCCTATTTTCATAAACATTTTTTGGGAAAAGGCAATGGTCAAACGATTGGTCAGTCAACCAGTCCAACCGAGCAAGCGACTCTGGAGTTCGTGTGTGACCCGGAATTCGCATGTGTTGGACCGGCCCATGCGATAGTTTGGAAAAAATGGCGCTTAAGGCGCCGAATAGGAGTTCTGGAAATAAATGGTTCAGTCTTAACCAAACTTCTGCGCCGAACGGACATTGACATAGGAGATGGGCAGTTGATTCGGGCATATCCTATTTAGCGCCACAGGCGCCGGTATTAGTTCATTTTGCAAACCGGCGCCTGCAGCGGTGCTAGGCGGGCCGGCCCGTTTGGAATCTGTTTCGCCCCCGTCCCGTGGTCGTGTAAGTCTTTCCCCCGACCCCTGTTTCTTCTGTTTTCAGGTGGCGTTCTCTGTTTTCTCCTCTGCTTCCCCCCGACGACTTCCCTTCTTCCCCGAAGCCTGAGTTCGAATCTCAGGCGAATCTCAGGCGAATCAGGCGGATCGACGAGGGAGCGCATCGAGGAACCCTAATCGGACTGCTTCTTCTATGTTCTTCTTCCTCCGTCGCGTGATGGATTCATCTGGTTCATTCTTCTTCTAACCCTAATCCCCCTCAGGTCTTCGGTTAGGGTTTGTCTTTTTCGTGGTCCTCGTTCTTTTGTGTTGCTGTTTGTTTAAGCGTGGATCTGGCCGTGTGCAATGATGGATGGGGTCTCTGGTATCTAGGGTTTGGGGTAGAAAATTTCGCCCCATATTTTAGATCTTCTGTTTGCATGTCTATAAATGTATCCTGTTCATGCGTGCAAATCCATCTCATGTGACGGATGGCATCTCCCGTGTGTTGGCCCGTGTCCCTCTGCCATGTGTGTAACTGAATCTGCTGTATGATTTTATTGTCTTGTTGCGTCTGAATTCATCTCCCCTTTTGTTGTTCTGTCTGTTTTGTGCACATTGGCATGCATAACATAGTTGAAATTTACTAGGGGTTTTGTGATTATTAGGAAGATGTTGGCTCTAAGTATTAATCTTGTGGGATTGGAGAGTGGTTATTCATGTATTGTAGTATAACTCAATATTAGATTGTGGATTGTATTGTAGTAATTTCGAGGATATAGTGCATTTTGTGTTAGTTAGTGAACTTCAACTTGAGACATTTAGTTTGTCATGGTTTGTTGACAAATTCTGCTTAGCATGTTTCTATTTGTTAGTTCACATTTATGTCTGGATCTAATCGTAGTTTTTGCACATCTGTATGCGACAGTCTCCTGTATTTTCATTCGTTCATTTTGTTGACACTTGTCCAGTATTATTTTATATAGTCCATACCACAAGGTATTTGGTAATGTCCATAGGTATGTCTTCATCTAATACTAATAAGCTATGTGTAATTTAACTGGACACATATCGCTTTTGTGAATGCCTAGGTGCTGTACTTCGCGTGATTTTGTTTACTCAAGTTTTGATGTTTGATTGTTCCAGAAAGGGTTCTTGTATAATAATATAATGTTTTTATAGTACTATATATATATATATATCATTTTTGTAGTTAGTGCATGGTGCATGTAAAGTTGTCAAGTTCGAACATGTTAGCTTACGAGAGAATGATCAGCTAATTTCTAGAAGAAGCAATTGTCAATTTCAATTTCTGTAGTGGTACTATAGTGCCTTATATAGGAAAAAGAACATAGAAAAAGATAATAGAAAATGCCCGCTCAAATCTTTATATGTAGAATCAGTGACCTAGGAATTAGAATGTGCTATAGTTATGGCACATGTAGATGAGCTTTAACACAAATATATTTGTTTTTCAACTAGGTTATTGAATTTGAAGAAAATTTGCTCTTAGTATTTCTATGTTTTCTTTTGCCCAATCCCTTTAGTATGTTGTGGTTTTTTAATTATCTACAATGTCATATATTCATAAGTAGTGCTCATTTGTTAATAGTTTTGTTAAATCTGTATTTGCAGCACACGAAGGAGGTGGGGTTGACCTAGTTCAAGAACCAGAAGGGGACGAACCAACTGAATACCCTCCACGAGGTTTCCGGAATGACTGAGGTGGTATGTTAGTTCTTCTGTTTTCTGTTTGTAGCTTTCACATTTGCTACAGTAGAAAACTAGATCAAATTGCTGGAAAATTTATTCTTATGTCAGCTTTTGGTCTTACCAGATGTGTTTGTCTATTCACTTGTTAGTTTTTGTCTATTAAGTTGTTAGTTTGTGATGTTTGAATGTTAAGTTTGTGCTGTTTGGTCCAACCACGATCATAACCAACTAGTTTCCAAGTCAAATTCCTTCTTATCCCTCTCCACGTAAGTGTGAGTCATACGCCAAGTTTAAACTGTATCAATACATGTTCAAACATGTAGGCTTCTCAATACGTAGAGTTTATGCTACGCACAGCGCAACTTCCCTAGTTTATACTGTTCTTGCGAAACATTCCAACATGTATAATAGCATGAAGTGTTCCAGTATAATTGTGACCAGCACCTTTAGTTTAATTCCTCAAGTTCAACGAATGAAATGCAAACCCTTGATCAATTCCAATCAAGCATAATTTCCACAATGAGGTATTGATACAAATAAAAATATAGTATAATGTTTGAAACACACATAAATTCGTACAGATTTTGCTTTTCAAAGCTACTAATTACACCACACGTGCACTATCTAATTGTAATCTCCTTTTTTAAGTTTCGCTTGTGCATCCAAATAGCAATGCCTCCCACTCACATAGATCTAATTCGTGTGATAGTTTATTGGGCTTTATACTTTTTTCATATTCCATGTTTATTGGTTAATTCTCAAGATTTTCCACTGTCTTATCAGCTGTTTATATTATTTTTTCGTAGCCCGAGTGTTCCCTAGGAAATTATGCAAGCCAACATACATTACCAGACTTTCCTTCAAGCGTTGGAACAAAACTGTGAAGAAGTTTAGTGATATTCAGTTAGGCCATGTGAGAAAGTACAAATTGGAACCTCTCCTTCATATGCCAGCGAAACTTAAAATACCAGTGAATCTGCTTGAATGGATAGATCAGCATATGTTTGGAAGTAAAGAGCCATGTTTCAAGCACAAGAATAAAACTATCAAGATTAGTAAAGATATGGTCAACAAAATCTTTGATTTTCCTGGTGGCACCGAGCCTTTTGTATTCAGTAGCGATGATCCCCAAGTGAAGGCAGAGGTTACACAGTTAAGGAACAAATATGTGGATGATCGGAACAAAATGCCGATCAACAAAATAGAGGAGGTGATGCTTAGTGACGAGACGGAAGATGGATTTATCAGGAGCTTTGCATTTTATTTCCTATCATCTATTCTGTGCCCTGCCTCATACTGTTTTGGTAACATGAAGTTCTTATACTCTCTAAGAGATGTTTCTGCTATACCTTCACTTGACTTTGGGCAATTGGCACTGGATTTCTTGCGTGAGGAGTCAGAGCGTCATTTTGAAATGATTATGAACAGACCAAGTATTGAGGAAATGAACAAGCCTTCATATATTGGTGGATGTCTTCCTATTTGGGGAGTAAGTTCAACCTTCACTTACATTTTTTTTTATCTCTCTACTTTTTACTTTACTGACCTGTTTATTTTTTAAATGGCAGATCATTTATGTGGATTTCGTTGATTTTGATTTCATTCATAATCATCAGTCAACAGTGGATTATTCTCTTCCTCGGATATCTCATGTTAAGAGTGAAGATTTCAAGTATCTTGCATCGGTTGATAGGAATTATGAGTCTAGGAAAAATTATGGGGTTTTACCAGTAAGCATCATACACTATATATTGTTTCTTGAGTTATCTTTTTAGTTCTAGTACTTTGTTTTCATCATTAGTTTAACTTTAATTTGTAGCTCCGAGACATATCATGCACACCATATGCCAATGTGGTTCCGGTTAACAGTGCTCCTGATGCTCCTGGTGTGTTTAATTCAGTTCCTTCTGTGGAGGTATTTCTTATGAGTAGAATCATCCATTTCTATTTGTTTTATTCTTTGTTGTCATTTTGTATCTTATATAGATAAACATTTATTTGCAATGTCATTTGTAGGTCAACAATGGTAATTCTATGTCTGAAGCTCTCATTGAAAACAAGTCAATTGATTCAAAAAATCCAGATATCATTTCAGCAGTTCCCAGTTACACTGCAAAAGTTGAACCAGATATAAAATTTAAACCAGAGCCACATTTGAAATCAGAGGTATTTTTTGTGTTGTGCCTTTTGTAGTTCCTATCTAAGTGTTTTCTTGAAAGCACTGTCCTGTTAGTAATTTTTTTATAATGCAGGCTCCCTCCAATGATGTAGTTAAGAACGAGCCAATAAGACCAAAATTTGAGGTTTGTAAACGCATTTCAGAGCTTACATATTTATCTCCTTTTCTTAATCTTTACTTCAGAATCCAGGTGAACAGAAACTCTAGTGCTTACCTGAATATTTGTGACATTCTGTGAGACATTCGTTTTTTTTGTTATGCCTTATCATGAGCAGCACTTATAATACTTGTTTTGCAAGTAAACATAAGTGCAACATTTATATTTTTTAGACAAATATTCAATGTAGCTTACTTTTGTTTGCTTTGTTCTTTGCTAAATTCTGTATGCTTCCTTTTTCTCCAGAACATTTCTGTCCTGAATTCGGTGTACCAAACACCAATTTTTCCAGTCAATGGTACACCTCTGAACACCAACCCTGTTGAGCATCCTACCACTTCACTACCTAAGGTACTTTTTCAAAAAAAATTCCAATCATAATTTTCATTGAACTTACAACATCATTTCAATTTCCTTTCTCAGCACGAAGAAATTTTTCTATCAACTGAAGCACATGATAACAATTTTTCTACTGGAGTTGATCCAAAAAGAAGTTTTATATTGATTAGTTCTGCTTCTCCAAACGAAAGAGTGAAACACTTTGAAGGTACTCCAATCATTATTCAGGATGATTCTCCTATCACTCCTGCTGGTGTGACTAATGAAGACATACCAGCCTCCCACTGTGATACAAGTGTAGGAATTTCAATGAACATGGATTTTGTTGTCCAACAAGGTTTTAATTCTTGCCTATTATATTGTTTTCCCTTTATGTGTTCTCCATTTTCTTGTATTACAAGTCCTGGCGCATTGCAACATTTAATGTTCAAATTTTTTACATATGTGATATGCAGACTTTTCTACAATGAATAATTCTGAAGCTTGACCGAGTACAGGAACTAACACAATGGAAAAGAAGAACAGAAAGAAAAGAGCAGCTAAAGTTCAATCCCCTGAACCAGCAAAGAAACTCAAAATCTCTCACGAAGTGGATATCTTCTTTTCCAAATATCTGTGGAAGCCTATATTCCAAGAATAGTAAATCTCTTATTCCTTTAGTTATTTCATCATTTCTTATTTCATTAAATTATGAGAACTTTTTTAGTGTACACATCTACAAGCAATTTTATGGACTAGATTAGTTGTAGACATTTTTCAAGACAGAAATTGTATTACGAAATCCGAACAAATTTATGGATCACCTCAAATGTAGTTCAGATAAAAAACTTTGTAATTGATACAATTTTATACTAAAAAGAAATCATAAGGATACCAAACTAATTTAGTTTACAGCTCATTGTTCATACCCCTATAAAAGGATGTTTAACTTTTTGTTTTGAGCACCATAGCGTTGTATATGTATTTTTTTAATTGTTAAAGTATATTTTTTTAAGATCCTTTTTCTCAATTTTAACATTAGTTTTGATTGTTTATTCTGTGCAGCACTCTTTTTGTTGACATAGAGGGTTTTCCTGTAAGCTATGAAAATTACTTAAATTCATTTAAAGCGAGGGGTGAGATTGGAGATGAAGTGATGAACTCATTTATTCAAGTTCTTAACCATGAATCAAAGATGTCATCTGAAGTAAAGCCTTACGTGAAGAAGTACTGTTTCACTTCGTACTTCACTGTGAGTTTTCCTTGTAACCTGCCTATTAGGTTCTCTTTTGACCAATTTTTCCTTTTACTTTCATTCCATCTAAAATATTTACTAATTTTCATTTTGTTGTTCATAGAATAAATTTTTGGTTCCACTTGAGTTATTTGATCCAGTTTCATGCATGCGAGAATTTGACAGGATTAATTCAGAAGAAAGCCTTTGGAAGCAAGACTTGGTAAATATTTTTCAATGCATCCAGTGTTAACCAAGATCTTTTCTACTTGTTTTTATTCTGAATCTGCTTTTTCTTGTTGAACAGTTATACTTTCCTACTATAAAGTCAAACCACTGGGTTGTACTTTCCATCAACTCTCTCTTTGAGAAATGTCACTTTTTTATCCCTGTGGCACCATTCTGGGAACTACCCAGCAAGAACTTGTCTATAACTTGGTAAGTAATTATTCAGACATAATATCATTTGAGACATAATATCCTTTTGTTTTTTCAATACACACTACAGGAATCAACTACTTTGTCGTCTGCCACGGCGGACGGCAAAGGCATGAATGGCGGACGGCAAAGGCCTTTGTCGTCAGCCGCGGAAGGCCAAAGAACACCTTTTCGGGAGGTGTCGGTGGTCGGGGTGTCCTGTCGGTGTTGGGGTGCCGTGTCGGGGTCTCGGGGTCAGGGTGTCGGGTCGGGGTGCCGGGTCGGGGTCGGGGTGCCG
>NC_041390.1:615141147-615180898 GCF_002162155.2 Triticum dicoccoides
GGCGCGCGGCGGGTGGCGGCGGCGGCGGTGGGGTGGGAAGTGGTGGCGGGGCGAGGAGAGAACAGAGAGGGGCGGGGGGTACGGGCCGTTAGATACTGCCCTCTTTGCCGTCCGCCCTTTTGCCTCTTTGCCGTCTGCTGGCAGACGGCAAAGAGGTGGGCCGTTAAGTTTTTCCCAAACGGGCGAGGGGTGGGGGCCACCTCTCTCTTTGCCGTCTGCCAGCTGACGGCAAAGATTCTTTGCCGTCTGCTGGCGGACGGCAAAGATCTGGCGGACGGCAAAGAGCTTCTTTGCTGTCAGCCTGATCTTTGCCGTCTGCTTTTTGGTAGCTGATGGCAAAGAGCTTCTTTGCCGTCAGCTAGCAGACGGCAAAGAGCTGGCAGATGGCAAATTAGCTGATTCCAGTAGTGACAAAACAAAATTCTTCTCTGACCTACCATTTGTGAATCTCTTTAACTGTGTTTATATTTATATTAAACAGGTTTCCAACTACAATATGCTTTGCAAACTCAGTAAAAAGCCATTCAAGAATGTATTCTCTTTCAAGCTTGAACCTGTGGGGCCTTACCCAACAAACTGTTTAATGTAACTCCTTTCTTCTTCTTTGTTTTTGTATATTTATTAAAAAAAATCATTTGGAACTTTATTCAACATACTTTTCTGTAGTTATTAAAAAATTTCAACCTACTTGTTTGTTATCACACTTGATACTCGTTCTCATTTTTTCCCGTATTTGTTTTTCTTTATGCAGGCATGACTCAGGCCACTATCTTCCTTTGTACATCGAAAATTTCGAAGGCAAAGCTATGAAGACTTTCTGTGCGGTATATCTTGAAAACTCTTTGCCTTATTATTATTTTTTCTGTTTATCAAAAACTGAATCCAAAGCAAACTAGTGAACACCATGAAGACCATGATATGTTGGTTCTTTTTTCTGCCCAATGAACACCATGAAGTCCGTTAAATTTCATGTGCTTTATCTTTTTAGCTTACTAGGGAATGATCTGACTTATTGCATGCATGGTTGGAATTGAAATTTATTCATTTTTTGAAGTGTTAGTTCATTTTCTATCTATACTTCTTTTACCGACATTTTTTCAGGTCTTGTTATGTGTTGTCACGTGTTGTCTCAGCAGTAATTGTTTCATGATGCTCATATGACTTAGTCAAGCTTTTTTCAGCGTTTACTATCCGTGTAGCTTCTTGTAATAAATCAGTGATCTAGTACTGTATAGTACTTTTTTTCTAGTACTATAAAAGTTTTCACAAATTCTGTAATTCTATGTCTCACATTTTGTCTATATTGTCTTTACAACCAGGCGAACATTCTGAAGTACAGAATGATATCTGCATTCAAGTTCTTCAAAAGCACTTTGAACAAGCTGAAGGAAGAAGATTTTCCAATAGGAAATTGACTTTCCCAGAACATTCATCTGAAAACATTTTCAATGTGTAATTGATCAAGAGAAAAGGATGCATTTTCCTGTCTACAACACTTTCATCTGTAATCATATGCTAGTACATAGTACTACTTGTTTAAACATATGTCAGCCTCGACCTACTGCTATACTCTTGGATATGTACTTTTTCTTTGAATCCAGATGGCATACTCTTGGATATGTTGGCGTACTGAGCATTTTTTCACTAAAAATGCAACTATTAGTTTCTTAACCTGTAGTATCTTTGTTGCAATCTCTGCTTATAATAAGAGCTAGTTCTTTTTGGCCGACTTAAGCTTCCGCTCCCCGGCTTAAAAAAAGCCGCGCTTTAAATTTGCTGAGACTTTTATATTACCTATGTGCAATATAAGTGGAGCATAATGCCTCCTCCAATCCGGATTACTACCTTTGTCCCATAGTATAAGTAAGTTTTTCACACTACATAGTGTAGTGTTAAAAATGCTGTTATATTATTGGGACGCAGGGAGTACTTGTTTTACATTTCTTTTCTCGAATACACATGAGCGTGTGTATCATTCATTTAAAGAAAATAGATGGTAAGAGCCCCAAATGCACGGTTACAAGCTTATTTACATGCGGAATTAATCCGACACCACCCTAGTTCCTACAATGGACTATTCACTTGCACCCCAGACTACTTGTTCCACCTCCAATCCTTCTATATCACCTTTGAACAATCTCACCTTCGCTTAAAGTCTATCTTCGTCCTGTATAAGCTGAATGGTGCGAGGGACCGAAGGCGTCACACCATTGAAGACCACATCATTCCTCTGCTTCCACATCATCCACATCTAATTCAGTTCACGCAAAACTAGGTCAAAATCCAAATTCGGTTCTACAACATTCAAAATCCAAATCTAATTCAATTCATAAATTTTAGTTCACTTCAATAATGTCTACCTTAAAGTTTAGTTCACCGAATTCAAAACCAATTCAATAAAATTAGTTGTTTTTTACTTCAAATCTAATTCAATTCATGAATTCTACAATGAAAACCCAGAACAATTTGTTTTTTGCACATTGATAATTCAGTTCACCAATTTCAAATTCGGTTCATCAAATCATAATTTTAGTTCAGTAGATTCACATTCAGTTCACCACAATTCTCACCATTATTGTAGCATTTGACTCATGTTCGGTTCACTTGATATACTCGTCATAATCTCAAATTTAGTTCATTCACTGAATTCAAATAAAATTTTGTTCAGCTAAATTAGTTCACTAGACTCATATTTAGTTCACTTCAATACTCATCATAATCTCAAAGTTTAGTTCACAGAATTCAAATTCAGTTCATCTAAATTAGGTCACCTGGATTCAAGTTTTTAGTTCACGCAAATCTAGTTCACCAAGTTCAATTTTAGTTCATCAAATTCTTTCATTTGGTTCACTAGACTCATATTTAGTTCACTTCAATACTCATCATAATCTCAAAGTTTAGTTCACAAAATTCAAATTCAGTTCATCTAAATTAGTTCATCTGGATTCAAGTTTTTAGTTCACGCAAATCTAGTTCACCAAGTTCAATTTTAGTTCATCAAATCATAATTTTAGTTCACTAGACACATATTTAGTTCACTTCAATACTCATCATAATCTCAAAGTTTAGTTCGCAGAATTCAATTTCAGTTCATCTAAATTAGTTCACCTGGATTCAAGTTTTTAGTTCACGCAAATCTAGTTCACCAAGTTCAATTTTAGGTCACCAAATCATAATTTTAGTTCACTAGACTCATATTTAGTTCATTTCAATACTCATCATAATCTCAAAGTTTTGTTCGCAGAATTCAAATTCAGTTCATCTAAATTAGTTCATCTGGATTCAAGTTTTTAGTTCACGCAAATTGAATTCATTTCATGATTTCTTTATTGAAAAATCAGGCCAGTTGTTTTTATTTTGGTGAACTTTTTTTAAAAAACAAAATTTTACAATGATAATTCAGTTCACCAAGTTCAAATTCGGTTCATCATACCATAATTCTAGTTCACTACATTCACATTCAGTTCACCACAATTCTCATCATAATCTTAAAGTTTAGTTCACTAAAAACACTATCTAATTCAGTTCAATAAAATATGTTCACCTGGATTCAAGTTTTTAATTCACCCAAATCTAGTTCAACAAGTTAAAATTTAGTTCATCAAATCATAATTTTAGTTCACTAGATTCGTATTCAGTTCAATTCTTTACTCATCTAATCTCAAAGTTTAGTTCACAGAATTCAGTTCATCTAAATTAGTACATCAGGATTCAAGTTTTTAGTTCACGCAAATCTAGTTCACCAAGTTCAATTTTAGTTCATCAAAACATAATTTGAGTTCACTAGACTCATATTAAGTTCACTTCAATACTCATCATAATGTTAAAGTTTAGTTCATAGAATTCAAATTCAGTTCATCTAAATTAGTTCATCTGGATTCAAGTTTTTAGTTCACGCAAATCTAGTTCACCAAGTTCAATTTTAGTTCATTAAATCATAATTTTAGTTCACTAGACTCATATTTAGTTCATTTCAATACTCATCATAATCTCAAAGTTTAGTTCACATAATTCAATTCATCTAAATTAGTTCATCTGGATTCAAGTTTTTAGTTCACGCAAATCTAGTTCACCAAGTTCAATTTTAATTCATCAAAACATAATTTTATTTCACTAGACTCATATTAAGTTCACTTCAATACTCATCATAATCTCAAAGTTTAGTTCACAAAATTCAAATTCAGTTCATCTAAATTAGTTCATCTGGATTCATGTTTTTAGTTCACGCAAATCTAGTTCACCAAGTTCAATTTTAGTTCATCAAATCATAATTTCAGTTCACTAGACTCATATTAAGTTCACTTCAATACTCAGCGTAATCTCAAAGTTTAGTTCACAGAATTCAAATTCAGTTCATCTAAATTAGTTCATCTGGATTCAAGTTTTTAGTTCATGCAAATCGAATTCATTTCATGATTTCTGTATTGAAAAATCAGGCCAGTTGTTTTTATTTTAGTGAACTTTTTTTAAAAACAAAATTTTACATTGATAATTCAATTCACCAAGTTCAAATTTGGTTCATCATATCATAATTCTAGTTCACTACATTCACATTCCGTTCACCACAATTCTCATCATAATCTTAAAGTTTAGTTCACTAAAAACACTATCTAATTCAGTTCATTAAAATATGTTCACCTAGATTCAAGTTTTGAATTCACCCAAATCTAGTTCAACAAGTTAAAATTTAGTTTATCAAATCATAATTTTAGTTCACTAGATTCGTATTCAGTTCAATTCGATACTCATCGTAATCTAAAAGTTTAGTTCACAGAATTCAGTTCATCTAAATTAGTTCATCTGGATTCAAGTTTTTTGTTCACGCAAATCTAGTTCACCAAGTTCAATTTTAGTTCATCAAAACATGATTTTAGTTCACTAGACTCATATTAAGTTCACTTCAATACTCATCATAATCTTAAAGTTTAGTTCATAGAATTCAAATTCGGTTCATCTAAATTAGTTCATCTGGATTCAAGTTTTTAGTTCACGCAAATCTAGTTCACCAAGTTTAATTTTAGTTCATCAGAACATAATTTTAGTTCACTACACTCATATTAAGTTCACTTCAATACTCATCATAATCTCAAAGTTTAGTTCATAAAATTCAAATTCAGTTCATCTAAATTAGTTCATCTAGATTCGAGTTTTTAGTTCACGCAAATCTAGTTCACCAAGTTCAATTTTAGTTCATCAAATCATAATTTAATTTCACTAGACACATATTAAGTTCACTTCAATACTCATCGTAAACTCAAAGTTTAGTTCACAGAATTCAAATTCAGTTCATCTAAATTAGTTCATCTGGATTCAAGTTTTTAGTTCACGCAAATCGAATTCATTTCATGATTTCTGTATTGAAAAATCAGGCCAGTTGTTTTTATTTTAGTGAACTTTTTTTTAAAAAACAAAATTTTACATTGATAATTCAATTCACCAAGTTCAAATTTGGTTCATCATATCATAATTCTAGTTCACTACATTCACATTCAGTTCACCACAATTCTCATCATAATCTTAAAGTTTAGTTCACTAAAAACACTATCTAATTCAGTTCATTAAAATATGTTCACCTGGATTCAAGTTTTTAATTCACCCAAATCTAGTTCAACAAGTTAAAATTTAGTTCATCAAATCATAATTTTAGTTCACTAGATTCGTATTCAGTTCAATTCGATACTCATCGTAATCTCAAAGTTTAGTTCACAGAATTCAAATTCAGTTCATCAAAATTAGTTCATCTGGATTCATGTTTTTAGTTCACACAAATCTAGCTCACTGAGTTCAAATTTTGGGGGTCATCAAATCACAAGTCTAGTTCACTATAGTCATATTTAGTTCATTTCAATACTCATCATAATCTCAAAGTTTAGTTCACAGAATTCAATTCATCTAAATTAGTTCATCTGGATTCAAGTTTTTAGTTCACGCAAATCTAGTTCACCAAGTTCAATTTTAGTTCATCAAATCATAATTTTAGTTCACTAGACTCATATTTAGTTCACTTTAATACTCATCAAAATCTCAAAGTTTAGTTCACAGAATTCAAATTCAGTTCATCTAAATTAGTTCACCTGGATTCAAGTTTTTAGTTCACGCAAATCTAGTTCACCAAGTTCAATTTTAGTTCATCAAATCATAATTTTAGTTCACTAGACTCATATTTACTTCACTTCAATACTCATCATAATCTCAAAGGTTAGTTCACAAAATTCAAATTCAGTTCATCTAAATTAGTTCACCTAGATTCAATTTTTTAGTTCACGCAAATCTAGTTCACCAAGTTTAATTTTAGTTCATCAAAGCATAATTTTAGTTCACTAGACTCATATTAAGTTTACTTCAATACTCATCATAATCTCAAAGTTTAGTTCACAGAATTCAAATTCAGTTCATCTAAATTAGTTCATTTGGATTCAAGGTTTTAGTTCACGCAAATCTAGTTCATCAAGTTCAATTTTAGTTCATCAAATCATAATTTTAGTTCACTTTAATACTCATCATAATCTCAAAGTTTAGTTCAAATTCAGTTCATCTAAATTAGTTCATCTGGATTCAAGTTTTTAGTTCATGCAAATCGAATTCATTTCATGATTTCTGTATTGAAAAATCAGGCCAATTGTTTTTATTTTAGTGAACTTTTTTTAAAAAAACAAAATTTTACATTGATAATTCAGTTCACCAAGTTCAAATTCGGTTCATCATATCATAATTCTAGTTCACTACATTCACATTCAGTTCACCACAATTCTCATCATAATCTTAAAGTTTAGTTCACTAAAAAACACTATCTAATTCAGTTCATTAAAATATGTTCACCTAGATTCAAGTTTTTAATTCACCCAAATCTAGTTCAACGAGTTAAAATTTAGTTCATCAAATCATAATTTTAGTTCACTAGATTCGTATTCAGTTCAATTCGATACTCATCGTAATCTCAAAGTTTAGTTCACAGAATTCAAATTCAGTTCATCAAAATTAGTTCATCTGGATTCATGTTTTTAGTTCACACAAATCTAGCTCACTGAGTTCAAATTTTGGGGGTCATCAAATCACAAGTCTAGTTCACTATACTCATATTTAGTTCATTTCAATACTCATCATAATCTCAAAGTTTAGTTCACATAATTCAAATTCAGTTCATCTAAATTAGTTCACCTGGATTCAAGTTTTTAGTTCACGCAAATCTAGTTCACCAAGTTTAATTTTAGTTCATCAAATCATAATTTTAGTTCACTAGACTCATATTTAGTTCACTTCAATACTCATCATAATCTCAAAGTTTAGTTCATAGTATTCAAATCCAGTTCATCTAAATTAGTTCACCTGGATTCAAGTTTTTAGTTCACGCAAATCTAGTTCACCAAGTTCAATTTTAGTTCATCAAATCATAATTTTAGTTCACTAGACTCATATTTACTTCACTTCAATACTCATCATAATCTCAAAGTTTAGTTCACAAAATTCAAATTCAGTTCATCTACATTAGTTCACCTGGATTCAATTTTTTAGTTCACGCAAATCTAGTTCACCAAGTTTAATTTTAGTTCATCAAAGCATAATTTTAGTTCACTAGACTCATATTAAGTTTACTTCAATACTCATCATAATCTCAAAGTTTAGTTCACAGAATTCAAATTCAGTTCATCTAAATTATTTCATTTGGATTCAAGGTTTTAGTTCACGCAAATCTAGTTCACCAAGTTCAATTTTAGTTCATCAAATCATAATTTCAGTTCACTTCAATACTCATCATAATCTCAAAGTTTAGTTCACAGAATTCAAATTCAGTTCATCTAAATTAGTTCATCTGGATTCAAGTTTTTAGTTCATGCAAATCGAATTCATTTCATGATTTCTGTATTGAAAAATCAGGACAATTGTTTTTATTTTAGTGAACTTTTTTTAAAAAAAACAAAATTTTACATTGATAATTCAGTTCACCAAGTTCAAATTCGGTTCATCATATCATAATTTTAGTTCACTAGACTCATATTTAGATCTCTGTATTCAAGTTTTTAGTTCACGCAAATCTAATTCAATTCATGATCTCTGTATTGAAAAACCAGCCCAGCGAAAGACAATTGTTCTTCGTTTTTTAATACTTATTCAACATTTTTGAAGTGTGTTTTTGAAGTCTGATTTTCTTATATATATATATATATATATATATATATATATATATATATATATATATATGTGTGTGTGTGTGTGTGTGTGTGTGTGTGTGTGTGTATTTATAGAATATATTAAAGTATAAAGAAAAGTACAAAAATAACAAAAAATGAGAACAGAAAACAGAATGAAAAAAAAACAGATAGTTGTTCCCGCGTGCCTGAAACACCAGCCCCAATGGCCCAGCCAGCGCATGGGAACTTAAGCCCTTATTTTTCGACTTGCTTTTCCTATATTTTTGTTTCCCATTTTTACTTTATTTTAAATGTATTGTACTAAAAATTCTGTAAAAAAGATTAATACCACATTTAAGAAATGCTTAATTTGTATAAAAATATTTCTGATGTACATAGAAAAAAATACAACGTGTATGAAAAGAACTAGATACCAAAACTTGTATAGCAAAATGTTCCTAATGTATACATAATGTGTGCACGGTGTATGAAAAAAAAGAATCATCAAAAAGTTTGTTTTGAAATAAGTTAATCATATATTGTAAAATGTTGAACGCGTACATAAAAAACGTTTATATGTACTTTAATAATGTACGAAGTGTATTAAAAAGCTAGTCATCAAAACATGTATTTTATAATAATTTTAATCATCTATCCGTAAAATGTTAAACGTGTATTAAAAAAATGTTCCTAACGTATATAAAAAAGGTACAACGTGTATTAAAAGGATAGAAATCAAAGCATGCATTTAAAAATGTTAATCACAAATTTAAAAAAATTTAAAATTTCATAAAATGTTCCTGATTTATACAAAAAATGCACAATGTGTATGGGAAAATGTAGACATCAAAAGAGTGTTTTTGAAAATGTAATCATATAATGGAAAAATGTTTAACATTTACAAAACAGTTCATGTGTATATAAAAAAATGTATAATCTGTTTGAAAAATATAGACATCAAAATATGTATTTAAAAAGTCATCTATCGGAAAAATGCTATTTGTATAATTTTTAAATGTATATATAAAAATATACAATGTGGACGAAAAAAGATAGACATCAAAAAATACTTCACTAAAACTGAATTTTTTATCACTTGAATCCAAACTCAAGTTAATAATACTGGATTAAACTTAAAAAATATGAAAACACATCTTGTTTGAACACAAACTTTTCTTTTTTACTACCCTTTAGTTTGAAAAACAAATATGCACTTGTTCATGTCTCACTATTTTCCTCAATTTTGTTTCTCCGAAAACAAATTTTTCACAAACCAAAATGTATATTCATGTCTAAATTCAACTACCACATCTTGTGTATGAAACAAAAAAGAATACCTCATACATCACAAATGCAACGAGTAATTTTTTTTGTTTCTAAACCCAAATAGTGAGGCGTTTACTATTGCTCACACTAATATTTTCAAAAAGCAACAAGAACACCATTTCCAATTATAGCAAGAAATAATGTTTTGTTGAATATATCCCTAAAATAGTCACTATTCTTATATCCAGCATAACAACTTCAACCTGAGAATATCTCAACAATAACTTTTCTTAATCGTTTTTATGCACTAGTACTCACACGTTAATATTGAATTTTTTCTCTTTCGCGCAGCACACTTTTGAGCTTCAATTTCTGAACGAGGCTTCATTCTATTCCCTTTGTTGACAGACTTGTTCTTTTTAACAGCAGGATCTTTCAGGCCCTTGTCACTATTTCTGTTTGTTTCATTCTCATTTGCTTTTTGGTTCCCTTCTATTTCTTCTCTCCCAGCAAGATACTTGTTATGGACAGTCTTGACTGCATCTAATAATTCTTGACAATACCCAGAATCATGACTAATGTCCGAACATACCTCACCAACAGTATTCATTACTATTGCATATCGCACGGCATTGTGTGACTGGTCTTCGCTTTGTGCACCAAGAAGATCAATCTTGTGCTTCCTTAGCTGAATTTCTCTGAATTCTCTTGTCCACCTTGCCACTATATACCTTTCTGGTATCTTGAGGTAATCAAACTGAGTAAACAGTCTCAGAATGTGGTAGCATAAAATTCCATCCCTGTCAAACTTTCCACATTCACAGTCAAACTGCTCAGCAGCTCGGTCTACATGCACAGTGAATATCTCCCTGTCAAATTCTGGGTTCTCATACTCAAAGTTTCTTTTAAGTTCATATATTTTATCTTTCTCAATCTCTCTCACTCCAAAAGCAGTGGCATTCATCATCTCTGTCAGGAACTTGGTGTATATGGCTCTAGTATATATCTCAGCTGCATGCCGTTCAAACTGCTGATATCCCCACATAACAGGAACTTTCTCATTAGACAAGAACCTATCTTTGTTTTCTATATGTATCACACTCTCTTGGAACAATTCATATTGACGGATAAATGTTTCAATTGTGTCTTTCCTCAAAACATAATCCTTAAAGTTAGAGTTGAAACTCTCACTTCTGCTTGTTGATCTAGTGAAAGGACAGAACACTCGTTGGTAGTAAGCAGGAACAAAGTACTGCCTATTCTCCCACATCCGCTTGATGTGAGCATGTTTCGCACAACTGTGCTTCTCCAGCATTTCCTGCCATTTGGTTTCAAACTCCTGTACCGTCAATGACTGCATGATACATTCATCCAGGTCCTTCTCCATGCCTTTCTTCAAATGAAAGTATACTTTCAGATTCTCCCTTGCTTTCCTCCAAACATGCCAAATACAAAATCTGTGCAATGCATCTGGGAACACCTTTGGAACAGCTTTTTTCATAGCAGCATCTTGATCAGTGAGCACAACTCCTGGCTTCTTTCCCCCCATCACTTCAACAAATGTCTCAAATAGCCACTTGAAAGTATCTGCTGTTTCATCTTGCAAAAGAGCCCAGCCAAAGACAATTGTTCTTGAGTGGCCATTAACTCCTATTATTGGCGCAAAAGGCATGTTATATTTGTTCGTGCTGAACGTTGTGTCAAACGAAATAATATCGCCATACAACAGGTAATCCAGCCTCGACCTTGAATCTGTCCAAAACAAACTAAGGATGGAATTGGAAGAATCTCTCTGTGCTTTGTATACAAAACCAGGCTTATCAACTTGCAACTTCTCAATATATTCCAAAGTGTGTTCTATATCTGTGTTTCTTCTCTTCTCACGGTCATCTTGCTTCAAATTGTCAAGTTTCTTCACATCAAAAGTTATATTCCCAAATTTTCCACCACACAGCTTCCTAAATATGCTCATTATTTTCCTAGGTTTTATTCTGTGTTCCTGCAGCAGCCTGGACAATAACTTCTCAGCATCATTCATACTTCTATGACTAAGGAAGAACTGTGTTAGAGATGGAGAAGAAACCAAATCATGGTTATGCTTCAAATCTTGGGATTGAATGTGCCATTTTCCATCTTCCAAGCAGACTATAACATGCATTTGATAGTTTGTTATTTGAAGAACATTTCTTCTCCTTTTTCTTGCCCCTGTATATGTCGACACAGTCTTCCTGCTCTTGTTGCAAACAAAAGATATCTTTCTATTCTTGTGGTTTCTTCCTTTCTTTATTCCGAATCCATTAGTCAGAGCATATACATTAACAAACCTTTTAGCAGCATCCAGAGTACTGAACACCTTCCCAACTTGAGGCACATTTGTCTTCTCTATTTCATCTGGCGTTGGAAACATATACTCTTCTTCTTTCGAAACACTATCATCATCATCCTCATCAGAATCACCACTGCTACTACCAATGTTTTCAAGAGCATTCTCACAAGAAAGTGCATCCTACACATTGTTTTTCAAAACAACGTGAGCAATGAAAAACAGAAAGTCTGTATTTTCTCTCAATAACTTTCATGAAGTTACAATAGAAAACATAAAATAACATAGTACAAACCTTATCAGAAGCAAGCACCACGCTCATTGCATTGTCATTTTGAATAGAAGATATATTATCTCCTGCTAGTTCAGCATCTTGATTTCCACTTATGACATTAGAAGAAGGACCAGAAACTCCAACACAAACTTGTTGCTGTTGAAAATTTATCTACAATTTTTGGAGCAAAACATGCAATTAAACAACCATGCACATAAAAATATCAGATTATTACAAACAGACTGTTTTTAGTGTTCTTTGATATACCTCTTCAATGTCTTGACCATTTGAACCATCTTGATCTTCTTCATTATCATCTCGCTCAGTGACATCTTCTACAACACATTGTGTAGTAATAACTTCTTGCATAATTGATTCAAATCTGTCATGAGTGCTAAATTTTTCTTGACTTAACATCAATTCCTGACTAGTTAATACTTCCTAAAATATACAAGCAAGTCTACATTAATTAGATTTAACAAAGACTTCTCAAAAAGCAGGAACTTCACTAAAAAATTGTTGTGCCCACGAACTTGACTTACTAACCTCTGTTTTCTTCTTAATTTCATGATACATTACATATTGGTCAAATTCAAGCATAACATCATCACCCTGCATCAAGCAGAACAAATATATTATCAATAAACTTTCTTTTTCACAACTGTGTATAGAAATAACCTGATTGGGTAATTCGAAATATCAGTGAACAAAACATACACCATTTTTTTCTCCTAAACTTTTATCAACTTGATCACTCGTAGTTAGCATCTTTGGTTTTTCTTTGCTCTTCACTGGTTTCTTCTTATTTACTGCTCTAGTTCTTCCACTTGAAAGCACCTAACACAAAAACAAAATACCTTTTCAGCAAGCTCAGTGGATACCATATATTCACTTTCTAGGCAGTACACAATTGAATTTAGAAGAACAAGACTTGGTCTTATTAAACTAAACATCATTAGTTTAATCATATTCAGTGCACAATGTTTTACACTCAATTGATTCAAAGGATATATTTATTCAACAATGATTCAGTTATCAGGTTGTTTGAGAACTAATGGTTCATCTGTTTTGTGAAGACAAAGGTTGTTTGAGAATTAGTTTATTTTGGAGACGTAAAACATTTACACACTAGGAAAATCACTAATGGTTCGTCTGTTTTGTCGCCATAAATTAAATTTAATAAAATAACAACATAGTTTCTTCAATTCCAAATTGACCACATAATAATTAGCTTGTACATAAAAAAGGCAACCATTGTCAGACATGTCCCTTTTTCTCTCAACTTCTTGGTATTCTAGGCACAAGTACTATGAAATCTTGACATATTTGAAGAGCGTTAACAACAGAACCTCCCATAATTAATTGTGCATTCGACCAGATGTTAAATGGTACAACCTCTGTACCAAATTATAAGACATTTTTGGTAGGCTATTTTAGCATACCAAAAACATATTGTAATTTGGGACAGAGGTAGTAGGTAACACTGGATGGCAATAAGATCACAAATACTTCAAAATACAGGTGCAAGGGTACACTAGTTAACTTCAAACTTGCAGCTTGTACATAAACTTTCTAACAACTAGTCTGGACAAAATTGCTTAATGAAGAGCATGCCATTTCCCCCCACCTAAACGGGCATCAACTTTTGTGGGATGGCAAGACGAAATTTACTGAGAGAAGATGCAGGACACGAAGCATGAACCTTCTCCTAGCAATCAAGGAAGTAGCCAGAAGGATAAGAAAAACATGCATAGCCTGTGGTTGTCTATCTTGTCAAACTACAGGGTTCAGAGCCCCTGGTGATGCCATATCATACCATCTCAATTCAGAACTCAGATGCATCAGAGAATTCAGCATATAATCTACATAGTCTATATAATCTACATAGTTTCTGTACTGACTCTCTAAAAGAGCAACAACTTCTTATATCTGCACTTTTTATACCTAACATAAGAACATAGCAGATTAAGAAAAGAACCTGGGATCTGGACGATCGGCTTGAAGACCGTAGGTTTTCGATTCCCATGGACGCCAATACTGGTGGAATTGATGTCCTCCAATCCACGCCGGAGAATTCCCCACCGGAAATCTGTGCCGCCGCCGCCGGCGGCTCGGTTGCCGCCATCGGCGCCGCCAATTCCACCCCTTCGGGACTGGTCGAGAGAGTCAAGAGGTATCTAGAACAATTCCCCTGTTTTCATTCGTTCAGAGTCTTTTCCTCCCAAGTCACTTACTTGCAGGCCCTGACTTATCTCCATAGGGACCTAAAATATATTTCAAAGCCGCCGCTAGGTGTTTTTTTCGAAAAGTACTGGCAACGTGGTTAAACAGAGGGGCTTATTTGTCAAAAACAAACCACGGGCAGGAAAATTCCCCATTTCTCTTCCACTCTTTCTTTATCTCTTGCTCCGGCGACTGCCGACTCTCTCATGGATGCCCTGTTGGGAAATTACTCTTCGCCAATATCAACGCAGGTTTGCCCTTTGAAATCTCTTCTTTGTGTCATTCTGTAGCTTCTAGATCGTACCTTTCGCGAAACTACAAACCCTAGGTTGAGCTTTTTTATCCCCAAATGCTTCAGACACGGTAGATCTACTAAATCTTAGGGGTTTCTTGGACTCTACCCACTAGGTTCCTACTGTTGTTTTTGGTCAGATAAATGAATTTATTAACCTAGTGTCAAAATCTTAGCCTACTGCACTGAAACTTTTAAAGATCTACGCCTAGTTCACTCAACCCTGCCATGGAACTGGTTTGGGATGCTCTGCTACATAGCAGTGCAACATGACAGCAGGTGTACAAATTGTTTTGTCGTCTCTGCTCCTCTGGCACAAATAGGAATTGCTCAATCAATATTTTTTAGTTGGTCACAGTTGCTGAAGGAATTGCATTTTTGTTTCAGATGTTATATGACAATTATTTTTGGAAACAACTAACGTAAGTTTTCATGTATGTAATACAAAAGAGCATGTGCATCACAGCTGACAAACGTGGCCAAACTAGAGCAGCATTTTTGACATTTTGAAATTCTGAATTTTACTTTCAGTACTATCAGTCCTAACAATCAAATGTGATTCAGGCACAACATACTATTTTTACTTCCAGTACAACTTTTTCACATGTAGCGATAATAAAAATGTAGTCTCTATTTGTTATCTCCCCCACCCTACTGTTGTGGTGATGCGCTGTGGCCTTGCAGCTCCATTGCCATGTAAAAACTTTTTAATTATTTGTTCAATATTGAAGCAGAGTTAAAATTTCAAAATCGAATCATAATGGACAAGTCTTGTTGATATAACCTTTGGTCAATATATTCACTATGTTCTTTCTGTCTGTTGATGAGAATGCTTCTTTTTCCTTCTTCTTAACAACGTTGTCTTTTTATATAATTCATTCATTGATAGACTGGTAGACTGGTAGTCATGGCATTACTCTTGCTATAACTTTTGTGTTGTTATGTGCAGATGGGTTCTGTAGATCAAAGTTTCATCAACAAGAGGAGCAACCAGCAGCATCTTGACACTCAATTAAATGAGCATAATGCAGCTAAGAGATTAAAAGTAAGCACAACAATCATATCCCCCAAAACTAAATTTATTCAAACTGCTCTTTTCTCCCCTTAATTTAATTTAACTGCTCTGTCACATATTCATGTTTTTCCCAACTCTAATTCATTCATTGTGATCAAGTCTATATCTGAACTAAATGAGGAGCAGAAGCTCATAGTTCATAAGCTTGGGTTCGGTTCTTTGCTTCATATATCATGCAACTGTATATTGGATGATATATTTGAATGGTTAGCAATGCAGTTCAACACCACTACTTGCAGCATTGAACTAAGAAATGGTTTCAAGTTCCATTTGACAGAATCGGCTGTACACAAAATCCTAGGCATTCCATGTGGTGGTTTTCCAATACAAACAAAGCCTTCAAAACAAATTGTTGATCTCATGAACACATTCCTTGGAACAACAAAAGCAACCCCAGAACACTTGCTATCAATGCTATGTGAAAACATATCTGAAGAAGCTTTCTCTAGGATTTTCATGCTCCTTGTACTTTCCATTCTAATTGCGCCGAATTCAAAGGGACTTCTAAGCCCAAAATACTACAGTGCGTTGGTCAATATTGAGTCAGTTCCAAATTACAATTGGGGCTCTTTACCCTGTCTTTCTTGGTTCATGAGATCGCCAAAATGCAGTCCAGTGTTGGGAAGAAGAGGTCAAAACTAGCAGGAGGTTGCAAAGTACTATTAGTGGTAAGGATTTTGTCGGTGTACTAGAGTAGGGGTACCCTAGTATCCCGAACTCGTGCACGGGCAGTCGCAGCATCCCGCTGCAAGGCTTGCCGGGTCACCGCCGAGGTCCTTCGTGGTTCCTTTGGAGCCATTCAAGAACAAAGTATTTAAGCCAAGGAGACAAGACCCCGGCAAGAGGAGCTTGCCGGGAAGGATACAAGACCACGGCAAGAGGAGCTTGTCGGGAAGGCCAACCAAGGCATCTCAAGGAACTTGCCGCGGCGCGCCACGCGTCCCGGCAAGGCCCGGTGAGCGGCAAGCTCCCGGACACGACAAGACAACGATCGTGGCAAGGCGCTTGCCGCGGCGAGCCACCACTCCGCGCCCACGCTCCAGCGCATCCACCAACGTGTCGCTCTGGGACCCTCCCAGGCGTACGTGGCGGGAGGCTGTGCAGCCAGCGGTGCGCAGTGGCAAGCGGCGCTGACAAGATAACCATCATGGCGAACGGTGGCGTTCCTGGCGGTCCCTTTTTGCACTATTTAGGCGACACAGACGGGCATTTAATGCCTTTGTCCCCTGCCGTCAGGGTTAGGTATGATACACTGTACAAGTAGCTAAACCAACCACCACCTTTCCATTTTTACCCTTGCCTACATTGCCACCTATCGGTGACCCCTTGAGCATATAAAAGGAGGCCCATGCGCAACGTAGAAGAGGGGGACACTCATTCACGCTTGGTCTCGCTAGCTGCTGGTGTGTACTGTAGCACTCTGCGCTCCCGAGCAAGAATGCAATACAAACCACAAAGCAGGAGTAGGGTTTTACGCATCCGTGCGGCCCGAACCTGGGTAAACTGCTCGTGTGCTTCGCCTCGATCTGCTCTTTGCGCGATCTCCGCCCCCGCCGAACCGAAAGGGACCCGGTCCGCCAAGTCCCATAGGTGCTCGTGGATCAGTTTCCCCGGCATCTTTGGCGCGCCAGGTAGGGGGCGTCGAGGTTGTGTGAACCAGATCCGGCGTTCGCACGAGCTAGATTTTCATCATCTTCATCAACATGCCACCGAAGAAGAAGGCTTCGGAGGCGGCTGCTCTGTCCGCGCCGAACCCACCACCACCGGAGCAAACGGCTAGTGGGGTAGACGCCGGCGGAAGAACGGGCGTCGACGATGAAGCTCACGGTGCTGCCAGGTCCAAGGACAAGACTGCGCTGCCCAACGGCGACGTAGCCGGCTCCCACAATGACCGGGCGCACTCCAAGACCTCGGCATCCGTACATGTACCGCGCCCATCTCAGGGGGCGCATGACCGGCAGCGTCATGGCGCTCACGCTACCATGCGTTTGCTGGATCAAGACCAAGCTGGTGGATCGCGGAGGGCTCAAGACCAGCACATATGCCAACATGCTGGCGCGAGCGAGGCGCGATCGCTTGGACGGGATACTGCTCCTTCTAACATAGTTAGAAGTCCGAGCATATCCCACTCCTCGCACCGTTCGCCACCGCCGCCCGCCACTTCAGTAGAAGCTTTGGCGCGAGCTCAACTGCTCCTAGATTACCCTCCAACGGCAGACAAGATCGACGACTGGAGGGCCACCATTCAGAGCCTCATCGGCTTCGCCAACGGCGACACTCCACGGCAGCCGAGCACATCGCAGCCGCGGCAAGTCAGCCAGGCACGAGCCGGTGGCGACAAGACCGGTGGGGTTGCAACCACCGTGCACTCTCCGCCCCGAAGGCCAAGGTCGCCGACTCGTCGCACCTCGACAGCGACTCCACCGCGTCATCGGATCCACGAGTTCGTCGCGATCAGCGCCTAGTTTTTCAGGAACGACAGCAAGAAGACGCTCGTTCTCGCATCGAGCGCCAAAGAGAAGCGCGGCGTCAATCAGACCAGCGCGCTGGGCCCTCTGTCGACATGCATGCGCCAGGGGAACCAGGCAACTTGCCGTACGCGGTAGGTTGTCCTGCGTTTACTCATGAGCTGCGGCAAGTCCAGTGGCCCAGTACGAAGAATTTCAAGCCAGACGTACCGGAGAAGTACGACGGCAAGTCACATCCGTCGGAATTCCTCAGCATCTACACCATTGCGGTGCAGGCTGCCGGGGGACGGGACGACAAGATCCTTGCCAACTACTTCCCGCTGGTGCTCAAGCCCAACGTCAGGTCCTGGCTCATGCACTTGCCGGAGAACTCCATATCCTCCTGGGCAAACCTATGCCATCAGTTTGTCGGCGCCTTTACAGGCGGCCACAAACCTCATGGCCAAGAGAGTGACCTTCACCTGCTCGTCCAGAAGGAAGGAGAGCCCTTGCGCAAGTACATTCAGAGGTTTAGCCGTGTACGGCACAACATCCCAAATATCCACCCTGCCGCGGTCATCAACGCGTTCCATCAGAACGTGCGTAACCGCAGGATGCAGGAGGAGATGGCGATGTGCAGGATCAGGGACATCAGCGAGCTGTATGCCCTGGCCGACAAGTGTGCACGTGCTGAGGAAGGGAGGAAATTTCCCGGAGAAAATACAGGAGCAGGAGGATCTGACAGCGAAGATGCTGCCCCGGCAAACAAAAACCGGCGGCGGAACAACAGGAATAAGAAAGGCAAAGATGTGCTAGTCGTTGAGCAGTCCGGCAATGAAGGTGGCGCCAATAAAGCCAAAGTTGGTAGCTCCGGCAAGGAGGTTGCCGCATGCACCAACTGCCAGGCTGTGGCGGTCGCCGACAAATAGGACGGCACCGACAAGCAATACTGCAAGATTCACCGCACCAAGGGCCATGACCTCCAGAGCTGCAAGAAGGTCGAGCAGCTTGTCCAACAGCAAAAGGCTGAATATGAGCGACGCGACAAGGAGAGGGCCCAAGGAGGCGCTGCAGAATCCGGCAAGAAGCGTGCCGGCCGGGGAGGACGCCGCGGCAAGGCCAAGCAGCGGCAAGGAGACAGACCTCCCCGCGGCCGCGACAATGATGAAGATGACGATGAAGGTGAAGACATGGATGATGTCGAGACCAGTGAGCAGGAGTTCCAAAAAGCCACAGAGGTTTTGTGCGTCGACGGCGGTGCTTCTCTGCATACTTCACACCGCCAACTCAAGCAGTTGGCGCGGGAAGTCAATGCAGCAGAACCACCTGTCGAGTCGCGCAAGCTTCTGAAATGGTCCAGCACGCCTATCATCTTTGATATTGAGGACCACCCTGATCGCACAACTGCGGTCGGGTGCTTGCCGATGTTGGTTTCACCAACTATCCGCAACCTCAAGGTCACTAAGATGTTAGTTGACGGCGGGGCCGGCTTGAACCTGATCTCCTCCGCTGTACTCCAGAGACTCCAGATCCCTGACAGCGAGCTTGAAGAGACCGGCACATTCCAAGGAATCAGCCCGGGAAGGAGCAAGCCGAAGGGGAAGGTCACGCTGCCGGTGACATTTGGCAGCGAGTTAAACTTCAGAACTGAGAAGGTCACTTTTGACGTTGCTGATTTTCCATTGCCTTACAATGGAATACTTGGCCGTCCAGCACTCGCCAAGTTCATGGCAGCCTCTCACTACGCATACAACATGCTGAAGATGCCAGGCCCGAGAAGTGTCATTTCTGTCCCTGGCGACAAGAAAGATGCTCTTATCTGCGCCGACAAGATCTACCGGGAAGCAGCAGCCGCAGCAGATCGCAAGTCACTTGCCGCTGAAGCTCCCGCGGGGAAGAAGAAGACCAAGTCCGGCAAGAGCTCTGATGCCCACTCCGGCAAGCGCACCTCTTCGGAGTGTTGCGCTGCCGTCGAGGACGCACCATCGAGCTCCACCGGCAAGTGTAAGAAGGCAATGGCAGCTCCGCCAAAGACCAAGAAGGTGTCCGCCAAGGAAGACGACACTGGTGGTACCTTCACCATCAGTGCCACTCTCAACCCTAAATAGGAAAGCGCGCTCATTGCTTTCCTGCGGGCGAACGTCGACGTGTTTGCATGGCAACCGTCTGACATCCTCGGTGTTCCCAGGAAAGTAATTGAGCACCATCTTGCCGTCTGTCCTCATGCGCGGCCCGTCAAGCAGAAGGTCAGGAAGCAAGCAGTGGAGCGCCAAGAGTTCATCGCAGAAGAAATCAAGAAGCTGGAAGCAGTAGGCCTTGTCAGAGGAGTGCTCCATCCTACGTGGTTGGCCAATCCTGTAGTCGTGCACAAAGCAAACGGGAAATGGAGGCTTTGTATTGACTTTACCGATGTTAATAAAGCTTGTCCCAAAGACCCATTTCCCTTGCCGCGCATTGACCAGATTGTTGACTCCACGGCCGGATGTGACTTGCTTTCATTTCCTGACGCATACTCAGGATATCATCAGATCTTCATGGCAGAAGAGGACGAGGAGAAAACCGCATTTATCACTCCATGTGGCACGTACTGTTTCGTACGGATGCCTTTTGGTTTAAAGAATGCTGGTTCAACATTTGCAAGATTAGTCCATGTCGCTTTTGAGCCACAAATACACAGAAATATGGAAGCCTACATGGATGATATAGTGTCAAGAGCAAGGACAGGGCAACTCTGGTTCAAGATTTGGATGAGACCTTTGCAAATCTGCGCAAGATCAACCTCAAGCTAAACCCCGAGAAGTGTGTGTTTGGAGTTCCTTCCGGCAAGCTTCTCGGGTTTTTCGTGTGTCAGCGGGGAATTGAAGCCAATCCCGACAAGATCAGGGCCATTGAGCAAATTGAAGCACCAAAGCGCGTCAAGGATGTACGAAGACTTGCCGGTTGTGTGGCTGCCCTCAGCAGGTTTATCTCTAGGTCTGCTGAGCACGCCCTGCCATTTTTCAAAATATTGAAAAAGGCAGGTCCGATGCAATGGACTCCGGAAGCGGAGGCCGCGCTACAGGACTTGAAGAGATACCTGTCCTCCGCTCCAACACTTGTCGCACCTAAGCCACAAGAGAAGTTGCTGCTGTATATAGCGGCAACCAATCAAGTGGTTAGTGCTGCGTTAGTTGCGGAGAGGGAGGCAGATGATGAGCCAGCAACCGCGGCAAGCACATCCAGAGACAAGCAGGGGGCTTCCCCGACAAGCTCTGGTCCCGACAAGGATGAATCTGCGTAGATACGCGAAGAGATACAGAAGAGAATGGTGCAGCGCCCAGTTTATTTTGTCAGTTCCCTTCTGCAGGGGGCTAGATCAAGGTACTCTGGTGTGCAAAAATTGCTTTTCGGCCTTCTCATGGCCTCGAGAAAGCTGCGCCATTACTTCCAAGCACATGAGATCACAGTTGTCACTCGCTTTCCGCTGAAGAGGATACTTCAGAATCCAGAAGCAACAGGCAGGATTGTCGAGTGGGCACTGGAACTGTCAAGCTTTGGCCTCAAGTTTGAAAGCACTTCAACTATCCGAAGCAGAGCATTGGCAGAATTTATAGCAGAGTGGACGCCAACACCAGATGAAGAAATTCCAGAAATGAGCATTCCCGTCAAGGAAGCAAGCAAGGAGTGGTTGATGTACTTTGATGGTGCCTTTTCGCTGCAAGGCGCCGGCGCTGGCGTGCTGCTTGTCGCACCCACCGGAGAGCACCTCAAGTACGTAGTCCAGATGCACTTTCCCAGGGAGCAAGCAACAAACAATACTGCAGAGTATGAAGGCTTGCTTGCCGGTCTCAGGATCACGGCAGACCTTGGGATCAAGAAACTCATTGTCAGGGGTGACTCACAGCTTGTCGTCTGCCAAGTGAACAAGAACTATCAAAGTCCGTTGATGGAAGCCTACGTCGACGAAGTAAGAAAGCTAGAAGAGCACTTTGACAGCCTACAGATGGAACATGTTCCAAGAGCTGAGAACGACGTTGCCGATGGCCTGTCAAAGTGCGCCGCACTTAAGTTACCTGTGGAACCAGGGATCTTTGTGCTCAAGCTGACTCAACCGTCCGTAACGCCATCAACTGGACAGAACAAGAAGAGGAAGTTGATTTCTGGTGACTATTTTCCGGCAGAGCTTCCCGAAGCCGCCGCCAAGAAGGTCCCAGGATCAACACCAAGAACGCTGAGGAGCAGTCTGCTCCGGCAGGCCCTAGGCTTTGCTCCGTTGAAGCAAAGGCTCCCGACAAGTTTTGCTCCGGCAAGCTTGCCGGGGAACGTCCTGCTCCGGCAAGCCCTAGGGTTTGTTCCGTTAAAGCAGAAGCTCGCGACAAGTTTTGCTCCGGCAAACTTGTCGGGGAACGTCAAGCTCCGGCAGAGCCGCAGGTTCTCGCCGTAGAAGCGGATGTTCCTGTGGTAGCAGATGTGCCTTTAGTCCTTGTTGTCGAGCCACAGGCTCCAACATGGGCACAGCCAATTGTCCGTTTCCTTCAGACAGGAGAACTTCCCGAAGAGCAAGAAGAAGTGGAAAGAGTAGCCCAGCAGTCAAGTATGTACCAGTTTGTCGACAACACACTGTACAGAAGAAGACTCAACGGGGTGAAATTGAAGTGTATTCACCGGGAAGATGGACAGAAGCTGTTGGCAGAGATACATGGAGGCATATGTGGTCACCACATTGGCGCAAGAGCACTTGCCGGCAAAGCATTCCGGCAAGGTTTTTTCTGGCCGACAGCCCTCCAGGATGCAACTGCACAAGTAACCAAGTGTGAAGTGTGCCAGTTCCATTCCAAGCAGATACACCAGCCAGCTCAAGCTCTCCAGACGATCCCTTTATCCTGGCCATTTTCGGTCTGGGGGCTCGACATCCTCGGCCCCTTTCCCCGAGCAGTCGGGGGCTTTGAGTACTTGTACGTTGCAGTCGACAAGTTCACAAAGTGGCCGGAAGTGGAGCCAGTGAGGAAGGTGACAGCGCAGTCACCAGTCAAGTTCTTCAGGTCGATTGTTTGCCGCTTAGGGATCCCTAACAGGATCATCACCGACAATGGTACACAATTTACGAGCCGCACCTTCATGCAGTACGTCCAAGATCTTGGCGCCAAGGTCTGCTTCGCTTCTGTTGCTCACCCGAGAAGCAACGGTCAAGCGGAGAGGGCAAATGCTGAAGTGCTGCGTGGGCTCAAGACCAGAACTTTCGACAGGCTGCACAAGTGCGGAAGAAACTGGATCGAGGAGCTGCCGGTGGTTCTTTGGTCGATCAGGACGACGCCAAATCGAGCCACTGGCCAGACACCTTTCGCTCTAGTTTATGGAGCAGAGGCAGTTCTCCCCACGGAACTCGTATACGGGTCGCCTCGAGTGCTCGCTTATGATGAGCTCGAGAAAGAGCAGCTGCGAGAAGATGACGCGCTGCTCCTTGAGGAAGACCGTCTTCAGGCTGCTGTGCGAGCTGCTCGCTACCAGCAAGCTTTGCGCCGCTACCATAGCCGCAAGGTTAACGCCAGAACTCTCGAGGAAGGCGACCTTGTTCTTCGGCGCGTTCAGTCCGCCAAGAATTCCAACAAGTTGACGCCGAAGTGGGAAGGCCCTTACCGGGAGAAACGAGTCACTAGGCCTGGCGCTGTCCGCCTTGAGACCGAAGATGGCATTCCGGTGAGCAACTCCTGGAACATTGAACATCTTCGTAAGTTTTACCCGTAAGGCGCGGTTGCCGGAACCAGTTCCGGCAACCACCTTTTGTACAAGTCTTGCCGCTGTTGCATGTAATCCTTTGTACAAAGCCGGGCGCAGACCCCGTGCATAAGTAAAGCTCATGTGCTCCGCGCATCTTGTCAATTTCATGTTGTCTATATTTTGCATGTGTGGTCTGACACTTTGTGCAGCACCTACTCCCCGGTAAGCGATAATGAGCCATAAGGCTCCATATCTTTATTTTCTCTTCTTTCTTCTCAAGAAAAGGAAAGTTCCCTCGCGCACAAGTTTGCCGAGGGGGGGGAGGAGAAGATAAGGGTGTGGACCAAGCGTCGTCCAAGAAAGTTTCGCCTTGCCAGGAAGCAAACGACAGAAAAGCTAAGTTACCAAAGTTTGAGCACTCAGATTTTTTAAATTTTGAAGTTATTTCCCTTGAACGACCGCACTTTGTATGGAAAACCTGTGCGCGGAGGAACCAACTCGTAACTAGTTGCGCCCTTACTTTGCTTCGAGTCCGCTCAGCAACTTAAGTGAGCTGCGACTAGTTGCGACAAGGTTTCTTGTCGGTAGCGGCACCGCCAGCAGGCTGCTGACGTCACGCACTCAGCGCTCGCGGCAAGGGTGCCTGCGCCGGCAAGTTCCCTAAAAGCGTAGGGCAAAAACATACAAAGGAAGGAATCAAGTAAAGGGAATAACATAGCAATCACTACCCAGAATAAAGTTATATTACAAAATAGCTTGCCGCGGCTCTAACAGATCGTTTTCATAACTTGATCGACAGCGACAAGAAAAAGGAGGAAGCGGGCGGCCTAGTCTGCGCGATCGCCCTCAATCCTCTTGATCCCGCTCACCTTGTCCACAATGGGTGCGACAAGGGCCTTGAGCTCCTCTAGATCGGCATCCGGCGGCAAGGTCCTGAGGACGTTGGTGAGGCGGAGGCCCGGGTTGTGGAAGGCCACCTTCATCAACACCTTTTGAAGAGCTCCCGCGTAGATCTTGCGCGACTCGTCGGCCAGCTGCTTTGGGATCCTCTCCCGGAGCCACTGGAGCGCCGTCGCCACGCCTTTGAAAAACAAGGTGAGCTTGGCGCTGGGTTGGAGGTTCTCGTCGTAGGGATACCCGACATCCGCCATCCCCAGCTGCGCCAGCTCCCTGTCAATGTCCGCGGCAACGTTCACAAGACTCTCCGTCCAGTGCTCCACCGTATCCCTAAAAGCATTCTGGGTGGCGGCAGCACTCTCCAGCAGCGCCTTGTCGGCCTTGATCTCCTTCTTCAAGGCCGCCTCCTGCTCCTTGGCGCCGTCCAGCGTCTTGGTCAAAGCAGTCAGCTTCGACTCAAGATCTGCGTTGGAGTCCTTGGCGGCGCTAAGCTCTTCACCATATGCCTTGCGATCGGCCTCCAGCTAGGCCACCTTCATCTCCAGCACTTTCTTGGCGGCCTCGGCAGCTGCGGCAGCTGCGGCAGCATCCTCCGCTTGCTTGAGGGCCCCGCCGACTGTTTGCTCGCACGCGGCAAGCTCTTCCTCGTGGCTGTCAAGGTTGACCTTCCGCTGCGCCAATTTGCCTTCCTGCGCAGACAGCTTCTCAGCGGCAAGCCGCTGCTGCTCTTCAACTTCGGCCTTCTCGAGGAGGAAGGCCTGCTGCTCCGCGGCGAGTTGCTCCCGCTCCTTTGCCAGAGATCAGAGAGCTTCCTGATGAAAACCCCCGAGCTCCTCCGCGCGCTTCTCGATGTCTACTCCCGCCTTCGTGACAAGCGCCTCACGAGATTCCAGCTTGGCTTGCCGCGCGCGGTAGAGTGACAGTAGCTTCCACAGTAGCCGCTCCTCCTCTGGCTCGTCGCTGCTGCTGCTCGGCGCGTCAACTATCTTCAGCCCAGCGGAGGCAAGCACTTCTCCGTCGAAGCTTTCTCCCTCGACCGGCGCCCTGGAGCTTGACGCCCAGGGGAGGTTGATGAAGACGCCGTCGCCGGCCTCCAGGTAGACGCCTGGCTGGGGCTCTTCGGAGCCTGGCGCTGCGGCAGCGGCGGACGGGTCGGCGGTCGGTGCAGCTCCTGGCGCTCCTGCGGCCTCCGGGTCGTCAGTTCGATCGCCAAAACCCTCGCCAGCTGCTGCGGCGGCGGCCTTGGTGGCCTCATCGCTGGCGGGCTCGTCAGCGCCGGTTGCTCCTTCGGGGGCAGCAGCGTCGTTGGCGGCAACCTCCGTCTCCATTGACTCCGCAACAGATGGATCTGATGGCCGAAAAAGGGAGAAGAGTCAAGCAAAAACCCAAGAGAAAAGAAGAACCCAAGGGAAGTTTTGAAGAAAGAAGATTACCTGTGCTGGGCTCGGCGGTCGTAGTCTCCGCCGTCGGGGGGACGCTGGTGCTGTCCCTTGGCGGAGAATTCACCCTTGCCGGAGACTTCTCCCTTGCCGGAGACCTCTCCCTTACCGGGTGGCTTTCCCTTGGCGTAGTCGAAGCAGATGGCATGTCGGGGGCTCTCTCCGGGCGCTCCTGGTGGGGGTGCTCTGCTCCTACACCAACCAACAGTTAGATGTCAACAAAGCAAGAGAATCCATGTGCGCCTCACGGCGGAAAGCGAACCATACGCTTACGCTGGGGGCTGCTCTACAGAATAAGTGCCGGGTCCGGCAAAGTGATCTCGGGCGCACCCCCTTCTGGCCCGGTGGGTTCATCGTCAATGTTGATCACCGGGATCTTGGCTCTCTTCGCCGCTCTCTGGGCCAGCGTCCTGAAAAGGAATGAGTTCGGGGTAAGGCAAATGAGATACAAGGCAAAACAGCAAGGATTGAAGAACTACAAATATCACAAGTGAATCTTACTCGTCTTCTTCTTCCTCGTCGGAGATGAACGCGGAAAAGTCGAAGTCCGGCTCCCGTCCAGCGGAAGGCGGAGGGGTAGATTCCCTTGGCCGCTTGGCGGGAACGGTGGTGGTGGCCTGAGACGACCCTGCTCTGGCCGCTGTCGCGGCGTGAGAAGCGGCAGGAGCAGAAGCAGTGGTCTAGGAAGACCCCACTCCAGTTGCCACAGCAGCGTGAGATGCTCCCGCGGCGGCAGTGCTTGCCGTGGTGGAGCGTGTCGCGCGGCGCGGCGGCTGTTGGCCCGCCTGCCGCTCCGCTACGTCCCCGGCCTTGCGGAGACGCCTTCTTGGTGGAGATGAAGGCTCTGCTTGCGGCGAGCTGCCCGAAGACGAGGAGGAAGAGGAGTTGATCTCCAACGAGCCGCTCGTGTCCTTGGCGGGCTCGCTCGACTCGGCGTCACGCCCGGCAGGCCCCTTCTTGCCGGCAAGCTCTTCTCGCTCTGCACGGCTTGCCGCCTCGGCTGCATCTGCCTCCGCCAAAGTGAATCCAAACTCGCCCGCGGCCGCGGCTGCCGCCGCCTCTTCCAGCCGGGTGGCGATGCGTGTCAACTCCTCGGTGGTGTCACGGGTGAGGCCGTCCTTCTCGTCGGCACGGATCGGCACTTCCACCAGGCCGTCGAAGAACTCCTGCACGACGACGTCATCTGGCTCTTGCCAAGTTGGCACAATTCTATGCGAGTCGCACAGCGGCATCATTGCGTGGATGCGGTCGAGCGAGGAATTGTTGCACAACGGAACGACGCCCTGCGGCAACCTGAAGACTTCGGGATGCTCTGGGTCAAACTTGAACAGTTCCTGGAGCATCGCGTTGAGCTCCAGCACAGTGAAGTTGTAGTTAAGGCCCGGGCGCAGCCTCATGATATCCGCCGCGTTCCTGGACTCCCAGGCGGGTCTTCCTCTCTCCTGCAGTGGGGCAATGCGGCGGCGAAGGAAATCTGCGCCAACTGCGCCTACAGTTAGCCCGGCAAGCCTGAGGCGTTGGATCCGGGCGATGGCAATCTTCAACCTAGCATCTTCCGGGGCCACGTTGCTCCAGTCGTTGCCGCGCACCACTGGGGTTTGGCGCCGAGCAGTAAATGGCTGCGGATTCTCCTCGACAACCCAGCACCAGTCAGCTCTCCACTCCTCCCACTTGCCGCGAAGCTCTCCCTCCAGATAGGCTTCCTTCTTGTCGGCCCTCGAGATCCAAGCGATCCCGCCGGATAAAGGCTCCCCTCTCTCTACTCGGGGCATAAAGAAATGGCGGAAAAGAGCTACGTTTGGGTGGACTCCGACAAAGTTTTCGCAAAGATGTGCGAAAACCGCCTTGGTCAGAACGGCATTGGGGGTAAAGTCAAGGAGGCAGAACCCGTAGGTGTTCATGATATCGCAGAAGAATTCGGAGAAGGGCGGGCAGAGCCCGCAGTAGAAGAACAAGGCAAAGAAAGGGTATCCGTTTGGAGCCATCTTCCAGGTGGCGGGGGGGAGTACCTTCGTGCGCGGGTGCGCCCGCGTCTCCGTCGACCAGAAGAGGTAGTAGTACTCCCTCAGCTCCTTCGCAGCGAGCTTTGGGTGGAAGATGGCCCGCTCCTTTCGCAGCGCCGCAAGCCGCTGCGCCTCGCCTGACTTCACGGCCTTCCCCTTGTCGACTTTCGGAGCCATTGCGGAAGTGGTGGAGGAAGACGACGGCGTTGGTGGTGCTGGTGGCGATGGCGGGCGGAGCGCTGCTCTCTTTAGATGGGGGAGCGGCGGAGATTTTTGAGATTGGAGCAATAACTGGAGGATGGGGCGTAATGCCCCTGTTTCCCCTGCTTATAAGGAGGGAGGGGGCGGACGTTCCGCATTTTCAAGTAAAGATACCACCCACGATCTCTCCCACGACGCCGCATTTGACGCGTGCCGTTCGGGGAGGGCGCGGTGGATCCGGAGTGAGATACGGCGTAACCTAGGCCGCATGTGCCCGTGCCCTGTTTTGGGCCCGGCCCAACAGCGCTCGGCACCGTGTATGGCCCAGGCCCGGGGGCTCCTGTCGGTGTACTAGAGTAGGGGTACCCTAGTATCCCGAACTCGTGCACGGGCAGTCGCAGCATCCCGCGGCAAGGCTTGCCGGGTGACCGACGAGGTCCTCCGTGGTTCCTTTGGAGCCATTCAAGAACAAAGTATTTAAGCCAAGGAGACAAGACCCCGGCAAGAGGAGCTTGCCGGGAAGGAGACAAGACCACGGCAAGAGGAGCTTGTCGGGAAGGCCAACCAAGGCATCTCAAGGAACTTGCCGCGGCGCGCCACGCGTCCCGGCAAGGCCCGGTGAGCGGCAAGCTCCCGGACACGACAAGACAACGACCGCGGCAAGGCGCTTGCTGCGGCGAGCCACCACTCCGCGCCCACGCTCCAGCGCATCCACCAACGTGTCGCTCTGGGACCCTCCCAGGCGTACGTGGCGGGAGGCTGTGCAGCCAGCGGTGCGCAGTGGCAAGCGGCACTGACAAGATAACCATCATGGCGAACGGTGGCGTTCCTGGCGGTCCCTTTTTGCACTATTTAGGCGACACAGACGGGCATTTAATGCCTTTGTCCCCTGCCGTCAGGGTTAGGTATGATACACTGTACAAGTAGCTGTACCAACCACCACCTTTCCATTTTTACCCTTGCCTACGTTGCCACCTGTCGGTGACCCCTTGAGCATATAAAAGGAGGCCCATGCGCAACGTAGAAGAGGGGGACACTCATTCACGCTCGGTCTCGCTAGCTGCTGATGTGTACTGTAGCACTCCGCGCTCCCGAGCAAGAACGCAATACAAACCACAAAGCAGGAGTAGGGTTTTACGCATCCGTGCGGCCCGAACCTGGGTAAACTGCTCGTGTGCTTCGCCTCGATCTGCTCTTTGCGCAATCTCCGCCCCCGCCGAACCGAAAGGGACCCGGTCCGCCAAGTCCCATAGGTGCTCGTGGATCAGTTTCCCTGGCAGATTTATTAGAACTTTAACTTCTTTCTCACTTTAGAACATGTCAAAGACAATTTTTACCTGGCTTTTCATTTCCTTCCATATTTTTTGGCAAACTTTGTCAGATTGCACATTTTGAATTCTTGATCACTTCTGACTACAAGATTTCAACCAGTACGTTCCCAAGACTTCCTTTGTGGTCAGCAACA
Organism: Triticum dicoccoides; assembly: GCF_002162155.2. Classification (NCBI taxonomy): domain Eukaryota; kingdom Viridiplantae; phylum Streptophyta; class Magnoliopsida; order Poales; family Poaceae; genus Triticum; species Triticum dicoccoides. Next base: position 615,170,879 of record NC_041390.1, read on the forward strand.
ATGCTCAGATCATTCATCGCTCTAGACACAAAGCCTGGAGTCAATATTGAGTTTGGGAGGCTTGAAGTAAGTACAAAAGAGACAAATATCAAGATTAACTTTAATTTTGCAGTACTTTTTGGCTCATGAAATTTACCCAGCTGAAAATCCAGTTTCATTTTTTTCCTCAAAACAAAAACAGATGAAGCACATAACAGCAACTCCATTCGCTGATTCTATCATTGAGCCACCTACACAATTACCTGATTCAGTTTTGCACTACATCAACAGCAAACTGCCATCGATTCACAACATACAGGTTTGCAAATCTAATTCAGAAGCAAGAATACTTGTCTTTTACTTACAAAGTAGTAGGCTCATCTATATTATTTATGCTTGCTTCGATCTAACTTTATTCTTTCTCAATTCTCATTTTCTTCAAATCAGGAAAGGATTAAGCTTCAGAGTTCCAGTCAGAAATTTTGGCAGACCGTTTTAACAAACTCTATTCCAACGCTGCAATCTTATGTTGACGATGTTCTGAGTTTCTTACCCTAAAGTTCTGCTTCTAAAGATGAACCTCAATATCAACCTTCTTTAGTTACAGCTCTTTCAGGAGTGCACTTGGGTAATGTTGTATCTAATGTTGATTCAACTTGTTCCCTGATACCCATTAGTGCAATGCAGAAACATACGCACTTGGACTCATTCATGTATTCAACTAATTTCTTGGATTTTCCTGGCCCTCATTCATATCCTCCAAGCTTTGATTCAGAAAATACTCAAGATCTAATTGATTCAATTATTCTAAAATTCTCTGAACGCGTGCTTATTGATGAGCAAATAAATTTCGCTCCTACAATATCTATTGGATCTCCAAGTTCCACGGATTTAGCACTTCTAGAAGTTTTCAGCAAAGATGAAATTAATGAAAACTTTTCCTATACAGTCATTTCTCCTAAAGAAGGTAATACAAACTTTTTATACAATAAAGCTTTTGTTCTGTCCACTTTTTCTTTAGTTTGCAGTCCATACATAATTTTCTTCATATTTAAACTACTTACAATATCTCCAGTTCTTTCTTATTATTAGTCAATAACTTTTCATTTTTCTGTGTTTATTCGTTGTATAAATACCAGTTGTCCTGGATTCGCTTAGAAACAAACCAACATGGGAAGACTTGAATTCAACAGAAAATCGTAATTGGAGACAAGAGAAATTTAGCTCTACTCATTGGAAATTTATCTCATCTGATTCATCTGCCACAGGTACTTTCAATTTATTTATTTTCTTCCATAGTTTTTATTTTCTCTTCCGTTTTATATTTTAATGTTCATACTAACATAATTTTTTTTCATCTTGTCTTAATGCCAGGAGACTCTTTCTACTGTGCACCACATCGAGTCGAACTAGAAGAATTACAAGACAATTCAATTCTCATTGATTCACATCCGTATCATCAAACACTTGAAAAAAAATGTGAAACCAATCTTCCATCAAGTCAAGTGTCTCAACCAGCAGCTCCACCTAACTCTTTCCCAGCAAACAACACTGAAGATGACATACCAAGTTTCAATGCAATAAGCGATGCACTACAAGATACACTCCCGCCCTGTATGACTTCTTATCAAACAAGCTCATACTCTCATTTGGGTTCTTCGTCCAAACTGGTCAAATCTGGGTTCTTCAATGCTAACACTCCATTCCTGTATAGCAATAGTCCACTAAGGCCTTTCAAGATTAACTCTCCGCAGCCTGAAATTTCTTTCGGAACTCTACTTAACGATCTAGCGTTGCTCAAACTCATGGAAGAATTTGAAGCTAAATCCAAAAGGAATCAGATAGAGGCAGGAAAGAAGTAGTTTCAAAACTTCTCTTCTGCAAAAATTGTTCAGCAGCCCAACTATTTGCAGTTCCAACAAGTTATCTTCTCAACACCAGTGCAAATAGAATTCTACAAGACAATGACTCCAGCTCTTCCAGTTCTGGATTCAAGGTTATTTTTATCCAAACTTGATTCCTTTTAGCTGTACAAATCAGTCATAGTTTTCATCAAACTCTACCATACAAACCATTTATTCGTTCTCACATTATTTTTTTACTAACTTCTAGTTCAAAGTTTCTAACGTTAATTCCAAAACAACAGCCAAAGAATATTCCAAGTGAATGAAGTATGGGTTGACCAGAAAACCTTAACTATTTCCTTAAGACTTGGTTGCTGGATGAATCCGCACTCTTTGGATTGTTACTCAAAGATGCTCAATACTGACCAACTAATCCGCGGTAGGCAAGGTCTAATACCAAATACTGATGTTATTAGGCACATTGTGCAAAGAGAAGATATGGTATGATACATTTAATTCTTTTTCTTTCTCTGTCTTCGAATGTTTTTCTGTGGTAATATCTGCTAGTTTTACCAACCAAAATTTTTTTTTGTTTGCTTTTATCAGGCAATACTCATGAGGCCTATGCTTGATCATTCAGACCCAATATGCAGAGACATTTTAAGTGAAGCAAGAGTTGGCTTCAGATTGGAAATAGCAAATTTTGTTAGTACCTTTTCTTTTAAATAAAATTTCTCTTACTGAGTTCTTCAAATGGAAAATTGTGACAAGAACTAACCTACTATGAATTTTCACAGGTCCACTTGCCTTGCTTCAATGATAAGCAATGGATTCTAATAACAGCAAACCTACAGAGCGGAAGATTTTTTGATATTATGAATCCTGATGGGTCTGGACAAGACAGATTCACAACTATAATAAGCATTGTCTGTTACAATTTCAAGTCACTGTTTGCACCCACCTACCCTAATTGCAATGCATTCAGCATCAAAGACTTTGACTACAGATTTATTGCAGTTCCTAGGACTCATTTCAGGTTAATCAGTTTTGACTTCTTACATCATTACCAGTTTTTCCTCCATTTCATCCACCTCGCGATAACATAAATTTTGAAGTTAAGGATTATTATGTTATTTTAACTGGATTTTTTATTCTAACATGCTAGCTAACCTGATTTCATTAATGCAGGTACGACATAGGTCTTTTCCTTCTTCAAATACTAAAAACATATCATGGGATGGGAGTTCTTGGATTCTCTACTGTAAGAGTTTCTTATATTCTAAACAACATATTCTAATTGCAATTCTTTCATCTCATAGAAGAAAAATTATTCAGATGATAATCACAACTGTGCAAAACAGGTTGATCTCCAAGCTATGCACGAAATATTTTTGTATGAGATTGCAACCTACCAAAACAGCGAGGTCCAACTACCAGTTGTGAGATCATTTCTTCAAAACCACGTAAGTTATAAACACCTCCTTCAATTTTCATACTTCTCTTAAATCAACTTTGTTACTAAGGGAAGTATAAACCAAAAATTCAATCAATCTGTTTCTGCTTTTATTCTTCAGGGTTTCCGGTCTTTCAAATAAAAGGAGTTCGCACAATCAATAGACTGAACAGCTGAAAGGTACACTCTAAAAGAAGTGTGTTTTTAAAAACTAGTACACTTTTTTCAGATGATCAAGTCCATATTCAGATGTATATTTTATATTAAGAGAACTAAACATATTCTGTTTTTGAATTTTTCAGGACCACTTGAAGGTGTAAAATGGATGAGATCATATTTTCGGCGAACTTCACATTTCAATATCGAAACAAGGGTCAACACTAGCCATTCTAAACTTGTTTCTGGCTTCCACTAGTGTAGTTGTTCTAAGTAATACACCCCATGCCAGTATGATTTTACCTATGGAGAGCTATCGGTTTTTTTTAATTCAGTTGTACTAATTAGAGTAAAATTTTCTTTCAAACCAATAAACTAGCGCAAGCCACTACCAAATTCTGAAATAATTCATTCAGCAGCTACTCTGTGAACTTATGGAGATTTTTTATTGTTATGGAAATTCATACCATTTTTTGGTTCACACATTTTCTCCTACCGAACATAATCTTATAGAAATTTCCAGTTCAAAGTATATTGACGAAACAATAGAAGGAAACGACGAACTAGCGCTGAAACAGTCCAAACAGAAGAAACAGTGAACTAGCGCCGAAACAGTGCAAACGCGCTAGATTCTAGGCCGAACAAAGAATCAGCCCACCATCCTACTTCTGCAGGCGCCAGTTAGGCTAATCGGCGCAGAAGGCGCTGACTAGGAGGACCCGCTGATTCGATCAGTTGATCACATAGGAGAGCAAGCCCATCTGTGCATCCTCTGGTTCGTAGTCTGTCAGTGGCAGGGTGAGGCTTTTGGGCAAGAAACCAGGTGAGAATTTTTGCATTCCTCACAGCTTTAAGTTTCCAGTTGGCCTGGAGCCAGCAACTGTTTTGATCATAGGGTAGTCTGTTGGACTCCGCGATGGTTTTTGGGCTCCTAATGTGAAAAATGGGACGCTTATAGCGTCTTTTTCGTTTTCCTAGTCAAGGGGTGCTTCTAGTGTGTCTAAAGACCAACATCACAATATTTTGATAAGGCAAACCTTTTGCCTCCATTTCGGAACAAGGAAAACAATATTTCGGTAGGTTTTCCTTCCAGTAGGCGCACATAAAGGTTTTTTTTCGAGAGTACGCCAATGGCGTACCTTAGCTTTATAGAAGGAGAGAAAAATATGTACAAGAGGATGAAAATGGCTAGATCACCACATCCCGGCGATCCCACCCTCCCACACTCCTACTCACATTACACTACTACTCACAATATCGATGAACTCCTCTCCCTCCTGCCAGAGCCCATTGCCGTAAATCAGCAAAAATAAGCTCTGCCGTGCCAGTCACATTACATATATTACCCGATCGGAAAACCCTATTGTTCCTTTGTTTCCACAGCGTCCAACTGATGAGCATGACAAACGAGTCAAACCCCTTCCTTTCTTCCTTGCGGATTTGCTTGCGTGTACTAGTCCACCAATCTTGAAGCTTATCTTGGTGCGAGGGAATCAAGCCTAGATCAATGTTCGCCTTGGAGAAGCATAAGAACCAAACCTGCCTTGCGAAAACACATTGTAGCAGTAAGTGATCCACATTGTCTTCCTCTTGATCACATAGAAAGCAGGTGGAAGATTCTTCTTGCAGCCCATGTCTTAGTCTCCGGTCTGAGGTCCATAGCATGTATTGAATGGCTAGCCACATGAAAATCTTGCATGATAGTGGGGCCCAGCACTTCCAAATCACTGCACTGGCGTGAAATCTGATTCCAAGTTGCTGATGCTGAATCAACGCCTAAACAGCTTCTCATGACCTGAACTTTGTGATCACAAATTATAATCTAAAGTTAATAACACTTAGAAGCATGTGGCCTGGTGAATGCTGAAAGATGAACGGATGCATGATGCTAGACGAATGATTGCCGATCCGGCAAACCACGAAAAGGAAAAAAATTGTTTTTAGTCTACGGAAATGGTTTGACACGAATTACAACACGGGGAGAAGTTTTTCTTAGGGTACACGGGAAGAAGCTTATTTGTATCCGTAGGACGGGGAATTTGCCCGGGCCAAGAGAAACCAGGGCACTCCCATGACAAGCATACCGCACGCCGCCAGCGCGTCGATTACCTTCCAACTAGCATTCCTGTACTCTTGCAGCGCCTCCCCTAACCCGTCGCACGCCGGCGTCGGGCCAGGCCCCCTTGCCGCGCGACCAAGATACGGCGCGTCGGCGACGCCAAGATGCGGCAGTCGGACCCGGGGCTGGTGACCCTGCATGCAGGCCCTGTTGGAAAATTAGGCAAGTTCATGATTAATTCCAGTAAATAATTCATGACTAGAAGAGATACTAGCATGCAAAAATCTAGCAAACTAGAAGAACAGCAAGACATGCATAACAGCAGCAAACACGTAACAGTAGCTGTAGAAACAGACATGAACAGAGGATGTTGGACGTACTGATCGTTAGCTATTATGGGTGCGACAGTGTTGATGACGATGTTGGCGACGATCTGCTGCTGACGACGATGAATACGACGATGAGTAGCACCGCCCGTCTTGGACGGAAGACGACCCGTGATGACGAATTTGAGCAGTCGCGCACAACGCTTCCCAAAAACCTAATTCGTTCTCTCCCGGTGCAGGATCGCAAAGACGAACGGTTTCGGAGACCTGCTCTCCCACGCGCCGATGCACGCCGGTGTTTGGGATGGAGTAGACTACGATGGCGGCGCACGTTGTGAGATGAGGCAAAACCCTAGGTGTTTTTCGGTGTATTTCTGGCCGCAGCCGGTAGCTGTATATATATTAGGACCAGAGGCGGTATTGTGTCGCGACCACAATCCCAAACCGACTCGGTTTCTAATTTGTATACTTACCGGACAAGAAATCAAAAAACTTGTCTGCCAAGACATAAAAATAAATTTCGGCGGACCATTCACGCGCATGTCGCATGTACGCGCCGCCTCGCCTCGCCTCGCCTCGCCACGGCCCGGCCCGGCCCGGCGAGGCGAGCGAGCGCGCGCGTGTGTTTTTCCCTTTCTCTTCTCACACATCACTTAGAGTGGTAGAGAGAACCCACTATATAAAGAGGTCCAACTCTTCTTCAACTTCCAAGGTGGGACTAAACTTAGCACCACCACTTGCCATTTTACACATGGGCTTTGAGATTTCAGAAATTGCTATGGGCCTAGCCCATTAATTCTAACAATCCCCCACCAGATCTCAAATACCCATTTAGAGATTTGCCTTCTCTCACCACTTGTTTAATATACCAGTGTTTCAGCAGAGACTGTTAAGTTGAACTTCTGCCTAGAACTATAAGCTACATCCATTCACAACTTGACAATTGACTATGCCTTGAATTGCTAGTTTTGTGTGAACAGGTTTCACTCAAAGTCTTAACCAGTACCTGACCGCCAGTAGGCTACCCCGCGGTTTGGAGCTTATACGTCATACTCCCTGGTCTCTTCGTGAGTTTACTAGAGATCACCCAAATCTCATAGACTGCGACGTTTACAGTCAGAACTCATATAGGTGTGTTCTTTCAAGACTGCTCTGTAGGACGGCATCTTTGCTAATTATAGCCAATAGAACCACATTAAGGCATGTTGCCGACCTGCCTTACAGATCTGAGCCTTACAGCTCTGAGAGTTTTGCATCTTCACTTGGAGACGATCATAAGTTATTACTCTCCTCAGTTAACCAATAGCTTGTTCTTCCCAGATCCTAATTCACGGGATCTCCGATCACAAAGGTTGGGTTACTACTATGGTGTAACATCTATGGGTCTCATACCCATCTCCCTCGATGCAATATCTATCACATTTCGTGATAGTCCCTTTGTAAAGGGATCTGCCAGGTTTTTGTCTGTTTGTATATACGTAACAGTTATTACTCCGGAGTTTCTCAACTTCCTGACAGACTTCAAACGTCTTTTCACGTGTCTTGATGACTTTGCATTATCTTTAGAATTGTTCACTTTAGCGATAACCGTTTGGTTATCACAATTCATAAGAATAGCCGGTACAGGTTTTTCAACAACCGGCAAGTCCATCAAGAGCTCACGCAGCCATTCTGCCTCAACAGTAGCTGTGTCCAAAGCAGTTAATTCTGCTTCCATAGTTGACCTCGTCAATATGGTTTGCTTGCAAGACCTCCATGACACCGCGCCACCACCATGAGTAAATACATACCCACTTGTTGCGTAAAGTACATCAACATCGGAGATCCAATTTGAATCACATATCCTTCTAGCACAGCAGGATGCCCTGAATAAGTAATTCCGTAACTCATAGTACCTCTCAGATAGCGCAAGACCCTTTCTAGTGCATGCCAATGATCATCACCCGGGTTGGACATGAACCTACTCAGTTTGCTCATAGCAAAAGAGATATCTGGTCTTGTAGCGCTAGCTAAGTACATGAGTGAACCGACAACTTGAGAGTATCTTAATTGATCTCTCGTTTCTTTCTTGTTCTTTCTGAGTGTCACGCTGGGATCATAAGGTGTTGGAGAAGGCTTGCTATCCATAAAACCGAATCGGTTCAAGACCTTCTCAACATAGTGAGATTGCGTTAATGTAATCCCACTCTCATCCTTAATAAGTCTGATGTTTAGAATTACATCGGCTTCTCCCAGACCTTTCATGTCAAAACTTTTTGATAGAAAAGACTTGACCTCATTAATTGCATTAATGTTTGTACCAAAGATTAGTATGTCGTCCACATACAAACATAATATGACACTATTGCCCCCACCATGGCGATAGTAAACACACCTATCAGCCTCGTTAATGACAAATCCTGCACAAGTCAAAGTTCTTTCAAACTTCTCATGCCATTGCTTAGGTGCCTGTTTCAGACCATACAAAGATTTTAACAACTTGCACACCTTTCTCTCTTCACCCTTTACCACAAACCCGTCAGGCTGATCCATATAGATCTCCTCTTCCAACTCTCCATTGAGAAAAGCTGTCTTTACATCCATTTGATGAATGATAAGACCATAAGAGGCAGCCAAGGAAAGTAACACTCGAATGGTGGTCATTCTAGCAATGGGTGAATAGGTGTCAAAGTAATCTTCGCCTTCTTTCTGAGTGTAGCCCTTGGCCACTAGCCGCGCCTTGTATTTATCAATAGTACCATCAGGCTTTAGCTTCTTTTTGAACACCCACTTACAGCCCACAGGTTTACAACCATATGGTCTATCAGTTAGTTACCAAGTTCCATTAGAAAGAATTGAGTCCATCTCATTATGAACAGCTTCTTTCCAATCATCTACATCCGAAGATGCATATGCTTCTGCAATCGTCTTGGGTGTGTCGTCCACAAGGTATACAATGAAATCATCACCAAAGGATTTTGCAATCCTTTGTCTCTTGTTCCTTCTAGGAACTTCATTGTTATCCTTCTCAAGGACTTCCTCATGTGATTGTTCGAAATATTCATCAGTTGTACTAGATTCGGGAATTATCTCAGAAGAAAATCTAGCAATGCTATGCATATCTTTCATAGGAAATATGTTCTCAAAAAATGTTGCATCACGAGATTCCATTATAGTATCAACATGTATATCAGATACTTCAGATTTTACCACTAAAAACCTATAAGCAATGCTCCGTTGAGCATACCCTAGAAAGACACAATCCACTGTCTTTGGTCCAAGTTTGCGTTTCTTAGGAATAGGAATATTGACCTTTGCCAAACATCCCCAAGTGCGCAAATAAGAAAGTGATGGTTTTCTCCCAACCCACTCCTCATAAGGGGTTTTCTCTTTATTATTGTTGGGAACTCTATTCAGGACATGACATGAAGTCAATAGAGCCTCCCCCCACCATGCCTTAGATAAACCAGCAGTGTCTAACATGGCATTCACCAAGTCAGTCAATGTGCGGTTTTTCCTCTCGGCCACTCCATTTGATTGAGGTGAATAGGGAGGCGTCCTCTCATGAATAATACCATGTTCCTCACAAAATTCATCAAAAACTTTTGGAAAATACTCTCCACCACGATCGGACCTAAGACGCTTGATCTTTCTCTCTAGTTGATTTTCAACTTCAGCTTTATAGATTTTAAAGTAGTCTAATGCTTCATCTTTAGTTTGCAACAAATAAACATAGCAAAATCTAGTCGCATCATCAATCAAAGTCATGAAATATCTCTTTCCACCTTTTGTCAACACACCATTCATCTCACAAAGATCAGAATGTATGAGTTCTAGAGGTGCCAAGTTTCTCTCCTCGGCAGCCTTATGAGGCTTTCGAGGTTGCTTAGATTGCACACAACTATGGCACTTAGAACCTTTGGCAACTGTGAAGTTCGGAATTAAACTCATGCTGGATAGCCGAGACACTAAACCAAAATTAATATGACATAAATGAGAGTGCCAAATACTTGCATCATCATTAACACTAGCACAAATTTGGTTTATTGACTTATTGCAAAAATCTGAAAGAGAAAAGCGGAACAAGCCTCCGCACTCATAGCCTTTTCCTATAAATTGTCCAAATCTTGACACGATTACTTTATTGGACTCTAAAACTACCTTAAATCCATCTCGACATAGAAGGGAGCCGCTAACTAGATTCTTGTTCATAGTAGGGACATG
>NC_041390.1:615180941-615195085 GCF_002162155.2 Triticum dicoccoides
TGCACGTTCCTTAGTTGCATGATCTTTCCCGAAGTAAACTTCAGATCCACCGTGCCAATGCCACGAACAGAAGCATGTGACCCATTCCCCATTAGGACGGAAGAATCCCTTGCGACCTGATAAGAAGTAAACAGGGAGATGTCAGCACACACATGAACGTTTGCACCCGAATCAATCCACCACGAAGATGATTGAAATACTGAAAGCACAATAGGTAAATTACCATACCCATCAGTATTGCTAGCGGTCACCATGTTGACAGTCTTGGAGCTTGTTTTCCCTCTGCCGTCTGCATGTTCAGGGCATTCCTTGGAAAAGTGTCCAGGCTTCCCACAGGATTAGCACTCTAGCTCAGCCTTGTTGAACTTCTTCTTCTTGAAGGTAGTAGTCTTGGTAGGCTTGTTGAAAACAGGTTTGTTCTTCCCTTTGTTCTTGTTCTGTGGGTACCTCTGCACCATGTTAGCAGTAGGCTGAACCTCACCTCCTTTTTCAGTGGTATCTTTAGCCCGAGCTTTTTCTTCAACATCAAGAGATGCAATCAGATTTTCAACTGATATCTCCTGTCTCTTATGCTTCAGAGTTGTGGCGAAATTCCTCCATGAAGGAGGCAACTTTGCAATCATGCACCCAGCCACGAATTTGTCGGGTAGAACACATTTAAGGAGTTCAAGTTCCTTCACAATGCACTGTATCTCATGAGCTTGTTCAACCACAGAACGGTTATTCACCATCTTGTAGTCATGAAAACTCTCCATGATGTACAGTTCACTGCCTGCATCTGTTGCACCGAATTTTGCATTCAGTGCATCCCACAGAATTTTTCCGTCGTTTATGTGCATGTACACATCACACAGACGGTCAGCAAGAACACTCAAAATGCATCCCACAAACATAGTATTGGCTTCCTGGAATTTTCTCCGATCTTCGTCGGTCATTCCCTCTGGAGCACCAACACTAGCGTGGAAAACTTTCAGAGCAGTAAGCCAGAGCGTGGTCTTCACCTGCCACCTCTTAAAGTGCACACCGGTAAACTTATCCGGCCTCAGTGCATCAGCGAATCCAGCCAAAGTTAACTCAGGAAATTGCCTATAATTAGGTTTTTGGATTGTTGGAAAATTAGGCAAGTTCATGATTAATTCCAGTAAATAATTCATGACTAGAAGAGATACTAGCATGCAAAAATCTAGCAAACTAGAAGAACAGCAAGACATGCATAACAGCAGCAAACACGTAACAGTAGCTGTAGAAACAGACATGAACAGAGGATGTTGGACGTACTGATCGTTAGCTATTATGGGTGCGACAGTGTTGATGACGATGTTGGTGACGATCTGCTGCTGACGGCGATGAATACGATGATGAGTAGCACCGCCCGACTTGGACGGAAGACGACCCGTGATGACGAATTTGAGCAGTCGCGCACAGTGCTTCCCAAAAACCTAATTCATCCTCTCCCGGTGCAGGATCGCAAAGACGAACGGTTCCGGAGACCTGCTCTCCCACGCGCCGATGCACGCCGGCGTTTGGGATGGAGTAGACTACGATGGCGGCGCAAGTTGTGAGATGAGGTAAAACCCTAGGTGTTTTTCGGTGTATTTCTGGCCGCAGCCGGTAGCTATATATATATATTAGGACCAGAGGCGGTATTGTGTCGCGACCACAATCCCAAACCGACTCGGTTTCTAATTCGTATACTTACCGGACAAGAAATCAAAAAACTTGTCTGCCAAGACATAAAAATAAATTTCGGCGGACCATTCACGCGCATGTCGCATGTACGCCTCGCCTCGCCTCGCCTCGCCACGCCACGGCACGGCACGGCCCGGCGAGGCGAGCGAGCGCGCGCGTGTGTTTTTCCCTTTCTCTTCTCACACATCACTTAGAGTGGTAGAGAGAACCCACTATATAAAGAGGTCCAACTCTTCTTCAACTTCCAAGGTGGGACTAAACTTAGCACCACCACTTGCCATTTTACACATGGGCTTTGAGATTTCAGAAATCGCTATGGGCCTAGCCCATTAATTCTAACAGGCCCGATTAATTGGTCAAGAAAAATAAGGGGTATACCCTGGTTACGAATCAAGCGATGGGATGGGATGCGATGCGATGCGAACCTGAGGAACGTGGCTGCCCCCGGTGGTGGTGCTGGTGAAAAAGGATCGAGGAGCTGGTGCTGGCGCCGTGGTGGCCGCGCGGCGGCCGCCGAGAAGCCCGCGGAGCAGCAGTCGCCGGAACGCCGCTGCCATGTCGTCGGGAGATTCTTTCTTCCTTCTCTTTCGCCTACGTCCCTGCTGCTTTTGAGATGATGACTCAATACTTCGATTGATAGACGCTACCGGTCGGGTTTGCGTGCTTATGTAGCATCACCGAAGGCTGGCCTGGCCCAGTACGTGTCGAACTCCGGCCGCAACCTACCGACCCGTATCGATCGCTGAATCAGACCACAACACGATGCCCCCTCAAAAAAAATTATGACGACAGTACCATACCGGGCAAACGTGCATTAGAATATTTTTAAGGGGCAAAAATCTATGGATTTATATTGGAAGAATTCCCATGATACAACCAAGTACTTAGGGCGCTTTGGTTGCCTAGGGTGAATAGTGCTTGCATTTCAGTCACATCTCGACCCAGCCTGGTTTAGCAAACACGGGCAATAAACCAACATCTGCGTGTTGTTTGGTTGCATGCATTGCATCAATGGTCACTTTAGGGCTGACTATTTGGTTGCCCGCATTTGTGCTTAAGGCTGAGCAGATGCAAACCACAGCTGTTTGGCTGCATACATGTTTGTGTTCTGCTCACCCCATTCAAATGTGGTGGCTTTACCATCACATTAGACACAACAGCAGGTAGAGCACTATAAACAACACAGAAACTAGCATCTAAACAAGCTAAGAGCGGATAAACAAGCAACTAAACAACAGATAAGAGCAGATAAACAGCAACTAAACAGCACATCTGCTGAACACACTTAAGTTTAAAGACAACAGGGGCATCGCATGCCCCCTGCTTCACCACAGGGTGCTTAACCCTGGACAAAATATTAACAGTTCACGTCAAGTTCTCCGATCACTGCAGCAACTACGAGTCCATACTAACTGAGTTCATGCTAACTACTTCACAGGGCGACTTCAGGGTCACCGATGCAGTTGTGCCTGCAGCAGGGCACCCTGCACCAGATGGAGCTGTCGCGGTTGTAGATTTGGACCTTGAGGCCTAGGCCGAAGATGTGCAGCACGACGAGGGTGCCAGGGACGATCTTGTGGCGGCGGCAGAAGTAGTGCCAGCCCCGGCCAAGCACCATGTGCCCCTCAAAGGTCTGAACCTACACCCAGAATTCGCACCACTTGTTTGCTGGCGGCCTAACGACGCGCTTGGTCTTGAGCACGAGCCACTGCATCATCACCTCCTGAAACATGGGAGGGACGATAAGCATGGGCAGATCCTCCTCGTCCATGATTTGCATGTACAACCGAAGCGGCTCTCGGGACCCTCCTCGTGGCTGGTCCTAGGAGCTCGTCCCCTTGAATGTGGCTGGCTCATGAAGGCGACCCAGCCAGGCAGGTACACCCTCTTGAGCCAGCGGTTCCTGGGGATGAAGTCCACTGCATCCTCGTGTTGGGGAACGTAGTAATTTCAAAATTTTCCTACGCACACGCAAGATCATGGTGATGCATAGCAACGAGAGGGGAGAGTGTTGTCTATGTACCCTCGTAGACCGAAGCAAAAGCGTTGACGCAACGTAGAGGAAGTAGTCGTACGTCTTCCCGGTCCAACCGACCCAAGCACCGTTACTCCGGCGCCTCCGAGTTCTTAGCACACGTACAGCTCGATGACGCTCCCCGGGCTCCGATCCAGCAAAGCTTCGGGGAGGAGTTCCGTCAGCACGACGGCGTGGTGACGATCTTGATGTTCTACCGTCGCAGGGCTTCGCCTAAGCACCGCTACAATATGACGAGGTGTAATATCGTGGAGGGGGGCACCGCACACGGCTAAGGAACGATCACGAAGTTCAACTTGTGTGTCTATGGGGTGCCCCCTGCCCTCGTATATAAAGGAGTGGAGGAGGGGAGGGTCGGCCCTCTCTATGGCGCGGCCTAGGGGAGTCCTACTCCCACCGGGAGTAGGATTCCCCTTTTCCTAGTCCAACTAGGAAACCTTCCATGTAGTAGGAGTAGAAGACAAGGAAGGGGAAGGGAGAAGGGAAGGAAGCAGGGGGCGCAGCCCCTCCCCCTAGTCCAATTCGGACTAGGCCTGGGGGGGCGCGCGGCCTGCCCTAGGAGCCCCTCTCTCTTTCCCGTATGGCCCAATAAGGGCCAATACTTCTTCCCCGTATTCCCGTAACTCCCCGGTACTCCGAAAAATACCCGAATCAATCGGAACCTTTCCGATGTCCGAATATAGTCGTCCAATATATCGATTTTTACGTCTCGACCATTTCGAGACTCCTCATCATGTCCCCGATGTCATCCGGGACTCCAAACTCCTTCGGTACATCAAAACTCATAAACTCATAATATAACTGTCATCGAAACCTTAAGCGTGCGGACCCTACGGTTCGAGAATAATGTAGATATGACCGAGACACGTCTCCGGTCAATAAACAATAGCGGGACCTGGATGCCCATATTGGCTCCTACATATTCTACGGAGATCTTTATCGGTCAGACCGCATAACAACATAGATTCGATCGTCGGTATCCAATACCTAGTTCAATCTCGTTACCGGCAAGTCTCTTTACTCGTTCCATAATACATCATCCTGCAACTAACTCATTAGTTGCAATGCTTGCAAGGCTTAAGTGATGTGTATTACCGAGAGGGCCCAGAGATACCTCTCCGACATTCGGAGTGACAAATCCTAATATTGAAATACGCCAACCCAACATGTACCTTTGGAGACACCTGTAGAGCACCTTTATAATCACCCAGTTACGTTGTGACGTTTGGTAGCACACAGAGTGTTCCTCCGGCAAACGGGAGTTGCATAATCTCATAGTCATAGGAACATGTATAAGTCATGAAGAAAGCAATAGCAACATACTAAACGATCGGGTGCTAAGCTAATGGAATGGGTCATGTCAATCAGATCATTCAACTAATGATGTGATCCCGTTAATCAAATAACAACTCTTTGTCCATGGTTAGGAAACATAACCATCTTTGATTAACGAGCTAGTCAAGTAGAGGCATACTAGTGACACTCTGTTTGTCTATGTATTCACACATGTATTATGTTTCCGGTTAATACAATTCTAGCATGAATAATAAACATTTATCATGATATAAGGAAATAAATAATAACTTTATTATTGCCTCTAAGGCATATTTCCTTGAGTCTCCCACTTGCACTAGAGTCAATAATCTAGTTCACATCGCTATGTGATTAACACCAATAGTTCACATCTTTATGTGATTGGTTCACATCTCCATGTGACTAACACCCAAAGGGTTTCTTAGATTCAATAATCTAGTTCACATTGCTATGTGATTAACACCCAAAGAGTGATCATGTTTTGCTTGTGAGAGAAATTTAGTCAATGGGCCTGCCAAATACAGATCCGTATGTATTTTGCAAAATTCTATGTCTACAATGCTCTGCACGGAGCTACTCTAGCTAATTGTTCCCACTTTCAATATGTATCCAGATTGAGACTCAGAATCATCTGGATTAGTGTCAAAAACTTGCATCGACGTAACCCTTTACGACGGACCCTTTTGTCACCTCCATAATCAAGAAACATATCCTTATTCCACTAAGGATAATTTTGACCACTGTCCAGTGATCTACTCTTAGATCACTGTTGTACTCCCTTGCCAAAATTAGTGTAGGGTATACAATAGATCTGGTACACAGCGTGGCATACTTTATAGAACCTATGGCTGAGGCATAGGGAATGACTTTCATTCTCTTTCTATCTTCTGCCGTGGTCGGACTTTGAGTCTTACTCAACTTCACACCTTGTAATATAGGCAAGAACTCTTTCTTTGACCGTTCCATTTTGAACTACTTCAAAATCTTGTCAAGGTATGTACTTATTGAAAAAACTTATCAAGCGTCTTGATCTATCTCTATAGATCTTGATGCTTGATATGTAAGCAGCTTCATCGAGGTTTTTCTTTGAAAAACTCCTTTCAAACACTCCTTTATGCTTTGCAGAATAATTCTACATTATTTCCGATAAACAATATGTCATTCACATATACTTATCAGAAATGCTGTAGTGCTCCCACTCACTTTCTTGTAAATACAGGCTTCACCGCAAGTCTGTATAAAACTATATGCTTTGATCAACTCATCAAAGCATATATTCCAACTCCGAGATGCTTGCACCAGTCCACAGATGGATCGCTGGAGCTTGCACATGTTGTTAGCACCTTTAGGATTGACAAAACCTTCTGGTTGCATCATATACAACTCTTCTTTAATAAATCCATTAAGGAATGCAGTTTTGTTTATCCATTTGCCAGATTTCATGAAATGCGGCAATTACTAACATGATTCGGACAGACTCAAGCATAGATACGAGTCAGAAACTCTCATCGTAGTCAACACTTTGAACTTGTCGAAAACCTTTTGCGACAATTCTAGCTTTGTAGATAGTAACACTACTATCAGCGTCTGTCTTCCTTTTGAAGATCCATTTATTCTCAATTGCTTGCCGATCATCGGGCAAGTCAACCAAAGTCCAAACTTTGTTCTCATACATGGATCATATCTCAGATTTCATGGCCTCAAACCATTTCGCGGAATCTGGGCTCATCATCGCTTCCTCATAGTTCGCAAGTTCGTCATGGTCTAGTAACATGACTTCCAGAACAGGATTACCGTACCACTCTGGTGCGGATCTCACTCTGGTCTACCTACGAGATTCGGTAGTAACTTGATCTGAAGTTACATGATCATCATCATTAGCTTCCTCACTAGTTGGTGTAGTAGTCACAGGAACAGATTTCTGTGATGAACTACTTTCCAATAAGGGAGAAGGCACAATTACCTTATCAAGTTTTCTACTTTCCTCCCACTCACTTCTTTCAAGAGAAACTCCTTCTCTGGAAAGGATCCATTCTCAGCAATGAATATCTTGCATTCGGATCTGTGATAGAAGGTGTACCCAACATTTTATTTTGGGTATCCTATGAAGACGCACTTTTCCGATTTGGGTTTGAGCTTACCAGGATGAAACTTTTTCACATAAGCATCACAACCCCAAACTTTAAGAAATGACAACTTTGGTTTCTTGCCAAACCACAGTTCAGATTGTGTCGTCTCAACGGACTTAGATGGTGCCCTTTTTAACGTGAATGCAGCTGTCTTTAATGCATAACCCCAAAAACGAAAGTGGTAAATTGGTAAGAAACATCATAGATTGCACTATATCCAATAAAGTACGGTTATGACGTTTGGACACACCATTATGCTGTGGTGTTCCAGGTGGCGTGAGTAGTGAAACTATTTCACATTGTTTTAACTGAAGACCAAACTCGTAACTCAAATATTTGTCTCCGCGATCAGATCGTGGAAACCTTATCTTCTTGTCACGATGATTTTCCACTTCACTCTGAAATTCTTTGAACTGTTCAAATGTTTCAGACTTATGTTTCATCAAGTAGATACCCCCATATCTGCTCAAATCATCTATGAAGGTCAGAAAATAATGATACCTGCTGCAAGCCTTAATATTCATCGGACCACATACATCAGTATGTATGATTTCCAACAAATCTGTTGCTTGCTTCATTGTTCCGGAGAACGGCGTTTTAGTCATCTTGCCCATAAGGCATGGTTCGCAAGCATCAAGTGATTCATAATCAAGTGATTCCAAAAGCCCATCAGCATGGAGTTTCTTCATGCTTTTACACCAATATGACCTAAACAGCAGTGCCACAAATAAGTTGCACTTATCATTATTAACTTTGCATCTTTTGGTTTCAATATTATGAATATGTGTATCACTACGATCGAGATCTAACGAACTTGTTTCATTGGGTGTATGACCATCGAAGGTTTTATTCATGTAAATAGAACAACAATTATTCTCTGATTTTAATGAATAACCGTATTGCAATAAACATGATCAAATCATATTCATGCTCAACGCAGAAACCAAATAACACTTATTTAGGTTCAACACTAATCCCGAAACTATAGGGGAGTGTGCGATGATGATCATATCAATCTTGGAACTACTTCCAACACACATCGTCACTTCACCCTTAACTAGTCTCTGTTTATTCTGCAACTCCTGTTTCGAGTTACTACTCTTAGCAACTGAACCAGTATCAAATATTGAGGTGTTGCTATAAACACTAGTAAAGTACACATCAATAACATGTATATCAAATATACTTTTGTTCACTTTGCCATCCTTCTTATCCGCCAAATACTTGGGGTAGTTCCGCTTCCAGTGACCAGTCCCTTTGCAGTAGAAGCACTTAGTCTCAGGCTTAGGACCAGACTTGGGCTTCTTTACTTGAGCATCAACTTTCTTGCCGTTCTTCTTGAAGTTCCCCTTCTTCCCTTTGCCCTTTTCTTGAAACTAGTGGTCTTGTCTACCATCAACACTTGATGTTCTTCTTGATTTCTACCTTCGTCGATTTTAGCATCATGAAGAGCTTGGGAATCGTTTCCATTATCCCTTGCATATTATAGTTCATCACGAAGTTCTACTAACTTGGTGATGGTGACTAGAGAATTCTGTCAATCACTATTTTATCTGGAAGATTAACTCCCACTTGATTCAAGCGATTGTAGTACCCAGACAATCTGAGCACATGCTCACTAGTTGAGCGATTCTCCTCCATCTTTTAGCTATAGAACTTGTTGGAGACTTCATATCTCTCAACTCGGGTATTTGCTTGAAATATTAACTTCAACTCCTGGAACATCTCATATGGTCCATGACGTTCAAAACGTCTTTGAAGTCCCAATTCTAAGCCGTTAAGCATGGTGCACTAAACTATCAAGTAGTCATCATATTGAGCTAGCCAAACGTTCATAACGTCAGCATCTGCTCCTGCAATATGTCTGTCACCTAGCGGTGCATTAAGGACATAATTCTTCTGTGCAGCAATGAGGACAAACCTCAGATCATGGATCCAATCCGCATCATTGCTACTAACATCTTTCAACACAATTTTCTCTAGGAACATATCAAAAATAAACATATGAAAGCAACAACGCAAGCTATTGATCTACAACATAAGTTGCAAAATACTACCAGGACTAAGTTCATGATAAATTAAAGTTCAATTAATCATATTACTTAAGAACTCCCACTTAGATAGACATCCCTCTAATCTTCTAAGTGATCACGTGATCCAAATCAACTAAACCATAACCGATCATCACGTGAAATTGAGTAGTTTTCAATGGTGAACATCACTATGTTGATCATATCTACTATATGATTCACGCACGACCTTTCGGTCTCCGTGTTCCGAGGCCACATCTGCATATGCTAGGCTCGTCAAGTTTAACCCGAGTATTCTGCGTGTGCAAAACTGGCTTGCTCCCGTTGTAGATGGACGTAGAGCTTATCACACCCGATCATCACGTGGTGTCTGGGCACGACGAACTTTGGCAACGGTGCATACTCAGGGAGAACACTTCTTGATAATTAGTGAGAGATCATCTTAAAATGCTACCGTCAATCAATGCAAGATAAGATGCATAAAAGATAAACATCACATGCAATCAATATAAGTGATATGATATGGCCATCATCATCTTGTGCTTGTGATCTCCATCTCCGAAGCACCTTCATGATTGCCATCGTCACCGGCGCGACACCTAGATCTCCATCGTAGCATCGTTGTCGTCTCGCCAATCTTATGCTTCTACGACTATCGCTACCGCTTAGTGATAAAGTACAACATTACAGGGCAACTGCATTGCATACAATAAAGCGACAACCATATGGCTCCTGCCAGTTGCCAATAACTCGGTTACAAAACATGATCATCTCATACAATAAAATTTAGTATCATGTCTTGACCATATCACATCACAACATGCCCTGCAAAAACAAGTTAGACGTCCTCTACTTTGTTTGTTGCAAGTTTTACGTGGCTGCTACGGGCTTAAGCAAGAAGCAATCTTACCTACGCATCAAAACCACAACGATAGTTTGTCAAGTTGGTGCTGTTTTAACCTTCGCAAGGACTGGGCGTAGCCACACTCGGTTCAACTAAAGTTGGAGAAACTGACACCCGCTAGCCACCTGTGTGCAAAGCACGGCGGTAGAACCAGTCTCGCGTAAGCGTACGCGTAATTTCGGTCCGGGCCGCTTCATCCAACAATACCGCCGAACCAAAGTATGACATGCTGGTAAGCAGTATGACTTATATCGCCCACAACTCACTTGTGTTCTACTCGTGCATATAACATCAAACCATAAAACCTAGGCTCGGATGCCACTGTTGGGGAACGAAGTAATTTCAAAATTTTCCTACGCACACGCAAGATCATGGTGATGCATAGCAACGAGAGGGGAGAGTGTGGTCTACGTACCCTCGTAGACCGAAGCAGAAGCGTTGACGCAACGTAGAGGAAGTAGTCATACGTCTTCCCGGTCCAACCGATCCAAGCGCCATTACTCCGGCGCCTCCGAGTTCTTAGCACACGTACAGCTCGATGACGCTCCCCGGGCTCCGATCCAGCAAAGCTTCGGGGAGGAGTTCCGTCAGCACGACGGCGTGGTGACGATCTTGATGTTCTACCGTCGCAGGGCTTCGCCTAAGCACCGCTACAATATGACCGAGGTGTAATATCGTGGAGGGGGGCACCGCACACGGCTAAGGAACGATCATGAAGATCAACTTGTGTGTCTATGGGGTGCCCCCTGCCCCCGTACATAAAGGAGTGGAGGAGGGGTGGGCCGGCCCTCTCTATGGCACGCCCTTGGGGAGTCCTACTCCCACCGGGAGTAGGATTCCCCTTTTCCTAGTCCAACTAGGAAACCTTCCATGTAGTAGGAGTAGGAGACAAGGAAGGGGAAGGGAGAAGGGAAGGAAGGAGGGGGCGCAGCCCCTCCCCCTAGTCCAACTCGAACTAGGCCTGGGGGGGGCCTGCCCTAGGCAGCCCCTCTCTCTTTCCCGTATGGCCCAATAAGGGCCAATACTTCTTCCCCGTATTCCCGTAACTCCCCGGTACTCCGAAAAATACCCGAATCACTCAGAACCTTTCCGATGTCCGAATATAGTCGTCCAATATATCGATTTTTACGTCTCGACAATTTCGAGACTCCTCATCATGTCCCCGATCTCATCCGGGACTCCAAACTCCTTCGGTACATCAAAACTCATAAACTCATAATATAACTGTCATCGAAACCTTAAGCGTGCGGACCCTACGGTTCGAGAATAATGTAGATATGACCGAGACACGTCTCCGGTCAATAAACAATAGCGGGACCTGGATGCCCATATTGGCTCCTACATATTCTACGAAGATCTTTATCGGTCAGACCGCATAACAACATACGTTGTTCCCTTTGTCATCGGTATGTTACTTGATCGAGATTCGATCGTCGGTATCCAATACCTAGTTCAATCTCGTTACCGGCAAGTCTCTTTACTTGTTCCGTAATACATCATCCTGCAACTAACTCATTAGTTGCAATGCTTGCAAGGCTTAAGTGATGTGTATTACCGAGAGGGCCCAGAGATACCTCTCCGACATTCGGAGTGACAAATCCTAATCTAGAAATACGCCAACCCAACATGTACCTTTGGAGACACCTGTAGAGCACCTTTATAATCACCCAGTTACGTTGTGACATTTGGTAGCACACAAAGTGTTCCTCCGGCAAACGGGAGTTGCATAATCTCAGAGTCATAGGAACATGTATAAGTCATGAAGAAAGCAATAGCAACATACTAAACGATCGGGTGCTAAGCTAATGGAATGGGTCATGTCAATTAGATCATTCAACTAATGATGTGATCCCGTTAATCAAATAACAACTCTTTGTCCATGGTTAGGAAACATAACCATCTTTGATTAACGAGCTAGTCAAGTAGAGGCATACTAGTGACACTCTGTTTGTCTATGTATTCACACATGTATTATGTTTCCGGTTAATACAATTCTAGCATGAATAATAAACATTTATCATGATATAAGAAAATAAATAATAACTTTATTATTGCCTCTAGGTCATATTTCCTTCAGTCTCCCACTTGCACTAGAGTCAATAATCTAGTTCACATCGCTATGTGATTAACACCAATAGTTCACATCTTTATGTGATTGGTTCACATCTCCATGTGAATAACACCCAAAGGGTTTCTTAGATTCAATAATCTAGTTCACATTGCTATGTGATTAACACCCAAAGAGTGATCATGTTTTGCTTGTGAGATAAATTTAGTCAATGGGCCTGCCAAATACAGATCCGTATGTATTTTGCAAAATTCTATGTCTACAATGCTCTGCACGGAGCTACTCTAGCTAATTGTTCCCACTTTCAATATGTATCCAGATTGAGACTCAGAATCATCTGGATTAGTGTCAAAAACTTGCATCGACGTAACCCTTTACGACGAACCCTTTTGTCACCTCCATAATCAAGAAACATATCCTTATTCCACTAAGGATAATTTTGACCACTGTCTAGTGATCTACTCTAACTCTAAGGGTGAACATCAAACACAATCTAACATGGCCATGAACAAATTATACATCATGAGCACTAAGCACACACCAATCTTGCATCTTACTTCCCCCACCAATTTCAACATATTACTTCCTCCACCAATTTCATTTCAGTCAAGGATTTAAGAGCAACTCTAGCAAAAAAAATTGAACTCTAACTCTAGCAAAATTGGTATATCCATCATCTTCAAAATCGATTTTGAGCACACAACTATATAAAACATTAACAAAAGTACTTGCATTGGGACTAGTTATGTCGGCGACAACGGGACTTGCCGGCATCGTACGTATCGGCGCGGATTGTGGCATTGCATGTCTCAAATGCATGGAAATGGGTTGGGGTGGTCTCGTCCCACTTCGGTCATGTGTCATCGTTGACAAACTGTGGCCGGCGAGAAATGTAGCATTGCGAGCCACTAGTAGAAAAAGGGTCAAACGTGAAGCACATTAGTGCCGGTTTGAATTAGAGTCGGCACTAATGTGTACATTAGTGTCGGTTCGTGGCGGTGATCAATAGTACCGGTTCGTGGCGAACCTTTAGTACCGGTTCATGCCACGAACCGGTACTAAAGAGGCTGTGTCAGCCTGCGGTCAGGCTATGGCCCCACCATCACCATTTAGTGCCGGTTCGTACCACGAACCGGTTCTAATGAGGTTATGGCAAGCTGTTTTTAGTCCCACCTCGCCAAGAGAGAGGCAGTATGAGCGGTTTATAAGCCGTCAGTGCACAGACAATGACGAAGAGTTGCAATGCTCATCTACATGTTGATTAGCTTCAAGCCTTGCGGAATAGCATAGATTGCACTGAGCTATGTGCAGTGCAGTCTACACTATTCCGAATGGCTTGAAGCAAATTAACCAGCATTGCACCTCTTTTTTATTTTTAATAACTTATTTAAACTCTGGACTTCTTTTGTGTTCAGTATGCAGCATTCAAAGCGACATCATCAATTTCCAACATGTTCTGACATCATTTGTTGTTTTTCGGTCATTTACCTAATTGTTTAGAGAGCTAAATGACCGTGAAATTGAAAATCACTACAAAATGAATCCTGAAAATGTTGAAACTTCGCATGGTATCATCATATCACCCGCATAGCATGCACGAAAGAGTAGAGAGGGTCACGGCAAAAACTGGACGCACTTCGTGTACAAACTGGACAATCTCTTTCGGAGTATCAAGGTTTCGGAAGAGAACTCATCTGTTACATGGGCACTTCAATGTTTTTTAAACTTATTTGAACTCCGGACTTCTTTTGTGTTCAGTATGCAGCATTTAAAGCGACGTCATCAATTTCCAATATGTTCTGACATCATTTGTTGTTTTTCGGTCATTTACCTAATTGTTTAGAGAGCTAAATGACCGTGAAATTGAAAATCACTACAAAATGAATCCTGAAAATGTTGAAACTTGGCATGGTATCATCATATCACCCGCATAGCATGCGCGAAAGAGTAGAGAGGGTCACGGCAAAAACTGGAC
>NC_041390.1:615196335-615197246 GCF_002162155.2 Triticum dicoccoides
TTTAGTACCGGTTGGTGGCTCCAACCGGTACTAAAGGCTCACCCTATATATACAGCACTTACGAAATTTCAGTTACATCTCCCCACTTCTTTCGTCAACCTCTCGCGCGCCGCTCCCGTCGTCGCCGCCCGTCGCCCGTCGTCGTCGTCGTCGTCCCCGCCGCCGCCCCGAACGCCGCGCGCCGCCGTCCGTCGTCGTCCCGTGCCACGGTCCCGTCGTCGTCCCGCGCCGCCGTTCGTACGTATCTCGCTCTCTCCTCGCGCGTACCCAGCCGCCGCGCCGCGCCGTCCGCCCCGAACGCCGCGCGCCGCCGTCCGTCCCCGCCGGCGCCCCCGCCCCGTACGCCGCCGCCCCCGCTCGTACGTATGGGGCGGCGGCGGCCGCACACACACACACACATATACCACACACGCATACACACACATACACACATACGTACACACATATACGTATACACACACATACACAGACACATTTTTTATACTTATTTTCTGTTTTTTTAGAAAAGTTAATTAGATGATCGAATGTTAGATTAATGTCGAATGTTAGATGAATTAGCTAGCTAGATAGAAAAATTGTCGAAGTAGAGATTAGAACTAGTTGAATAATTAATATAACTAGTTTATTTTTAGTAAGAAAATTTAGGTATATGAGATTTGAACTAGTTCAATAATTAATATAACTAGTTTATTTTTAGTAAGAAAATTGAGGTATATGAGATTAGAACTAGTTGAATAATTAATATAACTAGTTTATTTTTAGTAAGAAAAATTTAGGTATATGAGATTTGAACTAGTTCAATAATTAATATAACTAGTTTATTTTTAGTAAGAAAATTTAGGTATATGAGATTTGAACTAGTTCAATAATTAATATAACTAGCTTATTTTTAGTACGAAAATTTAGGTATA
>NC_041390.1:615197434-615227991 GCF_002162155.2 Triticum dicoccoides
ATTAATATAACTAGTTTATTTTTAGTAAGAAAATTTAGGTATATGAGATTTGAACTAGTTCAATAATTAATATAACTAGTTTATTTTTAGTAAGAAAATTTAGGTATATGAGATTTGAACTAGTTGAATAATTAATATAACTAGTTTATTTTTAGTAAGAAAATTTAGGTATCTGAGATTTGATGATCTAATTAAAATATTATTTGTTAATGAGTTTTTCTGTTTATTTAATTTTTTATATATTTTGAGTTTATATAAATGTTAGATTAATGTCGAATGTTAGATGAATTAGATAGAAAAGTTAAATATATAGTAATGTCAATTGAATATATAGTTAGATATATTAATGTCAAATGTTAGATGAATATATATTTGGCTAGATATAAGTGTTTAATGTTTCACCTATATGAACATAGGAAATGTCATCTGACGATGAAAAAGATGTCATTACGTGCGAACACTGTGAAAACCAGCGCGGCCTGTGCGACCAAAATTTCCTTGTTGATGGTAGGCTCTTCAGCATCAAGCTGGATGAGACATTCGAAGTTGATACAGTAAGTCACTTTGTCAATTATTATTTGAATGCAAAACTTATGCTTCATTTGCTTCAACTTATAATTTTAAATTTTCACTATTCTACTAGCGCATCCCCTGCCATGCACGAATTTTTGTCTTGGATAAGATAGGTTTTAGTGCTATAGATGATATGGAGGTAAAGAGAGTTTACTTGAAGACGGAGCATGGGTATACTTTCAACGTCAAATTATATAATGGAGACACATACACCCATTTTGAATGCAAAACTTGGCAAGCACTATGTAAGGCTTATGCATTTGAGCCTGATATGGTTATCACCTTTGATATTCGTCCGGAAGATGATATTGAAGGTAATATAGACATCTGGGTCGATGTGCAAACGCCTCCAGTTCTACCATTTGGTGAGTTTTTCTCAACCATGCATGCATATGTTTATGTCTTTGATACAGTTTATTCAAAAATAGTTGACAACTAATTTGTATTGTCAGCTTATTTCGGTTCAAGCAAACATATCCGGCGCTTGGTAGACAGGACCTACTACTGCCCCGGGGCTCAACTAAACTGCGAGGAGATAAGTCATTATGTTTCATGGCTTGAGGATCTTAATACTGTAAAGACAAAAAAAATTCCTAAACTTAGAAATGTTAGTACTCAAAACGTGCGACCAATGGTGATCGTATTGAACTACGGTCACATCTATAATCGAAAGATGGTAAGATTTTAAATATTTGTCCTTAATTAGTGCATCTTTTGCATACATTATTTTTGAAGCTAAACTTTCATTGCTTAGTATATTAATTACTGTACGATGTTCTTCAACAGGGACTTCCGATGACAGTTGTGCCTCAGTGGATCGAGACAAAAGGTCGCATGTCAATGGTTAGCTTACGACCAAGATTTCCTACATTGCACATGAGTGCATTCAGGATTTCTGAAAGCGAAGAATGCTTAATAGTGAAAGATTGGAGCAAAATTGTTAACGATCGCAGAGAAGTACTAGGGGGCAGCAAGGAGAAGCACAACCCAAGATTAGGAGACAGATTCATCTGCATTCTCCAGTATGATGAATCAGGAGAGCTATACATGTTCTATGCTATTCTACCTAAGAGGGAGCAGCAGGATCAGTAGCTACTAGTTCATGCTCTTAATTAGTACTTGTCTCATGTCCGTGTCCTGAACTTCGATGTTGGTGATGATTATGTTGAACTTGATGACATCTTTGCTTCTGTTACAAAGTGAATGTTTCCTCTTTAAGCTAGCCAGCGTTGATGATGATTAGATAGCTAGCGGTAATGACTATGATTATTAAATAGTGGTAATTAGACGACTATGATGATTTTTAGCTAGCTAGAGTTTATTTATTTATTAATATGCGATGATGATGATGATGACGACGACGACTACAACTCATTATAACGTAAAACAATCCTAAATTAAATTGATAACACAAATTTAATTGAAAAATACAAAATAAAACAAAAACCCACAACCATTTAGTACCGGTTGGTGTTACCAACCGATACTAAAGGGCTCCCGGCCCCCGGAGCTGGCTCATGCCACGTAGTTCCCCTTTAGCACCGGTTCATGCTGAACCGGTACTAAAGGGGGGGGGGCCTTTAGTGCCGAAACTTTAGTGCCGGTTCCTAAACCGACACTAAAGGGCCTTACGAACCGGTGCTATTGCCCGGTTCTGCACTAGTGAGCCTCGATGGCGTTGAAACAGGCCAGGGCGGCCTCGTCCCATAGCGGCCATCTACCATCGTCGAAATCAGGGGAAGTCACGTTCCGCATCTAACTCCCGAGCAACCTCGAAGGTGAACTTGAAATCTGTCCACTCCACTTCCTCATTGTCCACAGTCCTCCTCCTACCATTGTTGTTCGATGGATGGGGGAGGGGGCTTTCTTGATGTCTATGGTCATGGGTGTTTTCGCCTTGGGCAATGCACCATTGAGGGAGAGGAGATGTGCATGGGGAGTTGCCGGAGAGGTGTGCCATCCTTTTACAGCCACGGGGGTAGGGGGTTGCTTGATGTTGGCAGTCATGGGAGTTACGCTTCAGGAGATGCAACATTGAAGGAGAGATGTTGATGGGGAGTTGCCAGAGGGAGTAGAGAAATGGAGGAGGGTGTGCCATCCTTTTATAGCCGCAGGGGAGGGGGTTGCTTGATGTTGGCGGCCATGGGGGTTCCGCCTTGGGCAATATTCCATTGAGGGGGAGGATTTGTTGACAGGTAGTTGTCAGAGAGGGGAGTAGAGAAGTGGCTGAGGGTGTTCCATCCTTCTATTGTCATGGGCCATGGGGCGCAACGTGGGTGTGGAGGGAATGGACACAACCAACCATTAATGGATAGCTAGGCAGGCGACCGACAACCATAAAGGGGTTCGTTTTCTGGTCGAAAATGCTATCGTGGAAAATATGGGCACACTAGAGAGGGAGAAAGAGGAAGAAGGGGTGAAATTTCCATTCCGCATGAGGCGATTGGATTGGAGCGAGCTCGATATCAGCCATGTTAGCCTCTAAATATGCGCTCGTGGGTAGTGAATTTGGAGCATCCTCTATTTCATTGGTGGGAGTGGGAAATCAGTCGGATGTTGTGTCCCTTGATTTATTGCACAAGGACATAATAATCCTTAACTTAAACTACTAGCTGAAGGCGATGCATCAAGATTCCCTTCCCTGCAATCGGCTATCCGAATGGCAAGCAGATGAAGGTGAATCGACAACCTCACCGTCGGAGCTGGGAAGGGAAGAGTTTGTTCGAGGCACCACTCACCATAGAAAAAAGAATTTTATGGCATTTTCATTCTATCGTGATAAATTCTATTTGAAGATATTTTTATACTTGTTAATAATTTGAGGGTGACGAGAAGCGAAGGAAACCGTGGTATATACAAAAAAAGAAATTATCAAGTCACGGATCACATAAAGGAACCGTGAGGCGCATGTAGTGTTGTTGGTTTATATACCTGATTAATCCCTTCCTTGAAAGTCACAATTAATCCCTTCTTTCGTACGATTGTGTTGTGTATGCAACTCAAATGGAGGATGGTCGCTTGTGCATGCACGCGCGGCCAAATTTCGTGTTTTGACCCTTTTCGCATAGAAATTCAAGATCTGACCCCTGTTGGATAGAATTTCTGGATTTGACCCTTTCGCTACCGCCAGGGGTTATGGAGGTAGGGTTAGACAGGCCACCGCCAGGGTCCGTGGCGGTAGGGTGCGACGAAGGGGAACGGTAGCCGTTTGCCCGAGCTGACGTGGATAAGTAACCTACCGCCAGGGGACCTGGCGGTAGCCTGTCTAAACCTACCGCCAGAACCCCTGGCAGTAGGTGGTTTTGCCTACGAAAGTTTCTGTAACGAAATATCGAAGTGCCCTGGCGGTAGGTTGTGTGACCTTACCGCCAGGGTCCCTGGCGGTAGGGTCCTGTGTTTTACACATTCAAGTTTAATTGCTTGTTTCTTTTCACATCAATAATATAGAGGCTAAAAAACAGATCTCAAACAAATGGCATTACATACACAATAATAACACTTGAAGTATACAGACATGTTTTTTATCATGAAAGTATATAGTCATTTCTTTTACCATGAAAGTATACTCATATTGACAAGAACAAATGGCATGAAGTTAACTTAATGTTCAAACTGAATTGATAATGAACAAAAGGCATTACAAGAGGTACATAGTTTCATTATTCATCGAGAACATAATTGAAAGACACAAGACAAACTAATAAGACGATTTGCTGATAATTTCGAAGAACGGGCAGACATCATCATCTTCAGAGCTCCTCGTATGTTAGGCCTGGCCGTGGAGACAGATATGGCAGCGGATCCACCGGTTCAGGCGGAGGCGGAACGCTGGTCGGCATCCGACCGTTCAAGCACTCCCACCTTGCCCTGCCCGCTGGAGTTTTCGCCTCCGCCCTTCCCCAGTTGATGATATCGAACGCAGATGCACTTGGGGCGGCATCCTGGCTCTCTCCTCCGCATTGCTTTCGAAGTAGATTCTCCGACCCAAATTGCTCAGGAGATAGTTGGAGTAATTCTGCGCAACTTCAATGTACGCTTCCCGGCGGACACGGCAGATACTTGGATCTGCCTCCATCTCTGCCTTCACTTTCTTCCACTCCTTCATGCTCTGCGACCAACCCGCGACATCGTCGAGGATCCGTTCTGCCCTCTCGTGCCACCGCTTTGCCCTCGTCGCCTCTAGGACCTCATCTGAGACAGATCCCACCGGCTGCAGCAGCTCGGGAAAGGTCTCGTACATGTACGGGAGCGGCATCTCTGAAGGAATCTGCTGCAGAGGAGTGGGAGGAGCAGGCGGTGATGGAGTCGGCGGTGCTTGCTCCAAGCTTTCGTACCTAAACATATAGATTCATCGCACAAAAGGTTCATCACCTTGAAAAAAAAAATCTAAACCTAGGTTCATTTTGAGAGTTCAACATTTGTTCTCCAACTACATCCACTACTTGAATCATCGCATATCAATATGCATCATCATATCATAACAAATTCCTCCACACATGCATCATATAAAAAAATCCTCCAAAAATAATATGAACTAGGGTTCATCTTCACATAACCATACCAACTAGTGACTAGAGTTCATATCTAACAAAATATAACATCTAGAATCAACCTAAATCAATCCTGGGGTTCAAAATAATTAATTCTAGTTCAAAAATGGGAGTGATTTGAATCAAACAATGCGACGAATCGGAAGCTATTTGTCTAAAACTAATTGAAGGGATCGAAGAAGCTTACCTTGCTTTCTTCCGGGCCATCTCGATCCGCAAAAATGGTGAAGAAACGACGAAGATCAAAGGGAGGAGTGGGGGAGATGAGAGAAGGGGCGAGAGGAAGAACTCCTCTGTTCTTGGGGCGGCTGGTTGGGGAGAAGGGGGAGGGGTGGGGCGGCCCGCGGCTTATAAGTGCCCTAGACCCTACCGCCAGGATCCCCGGCGGTAGGATCAGACAGGCTACCGCCAGGGCATGTGGCGGTAGGGTGGGACGGACGGCGACGGAGATCGTTAACGCTGTTGACGTGGATAAGTATCCTACCGCCACAGGTTCTGGCGGTAGGCTAAGCAATCCTACCGCCAAGCCTCGTGGCGGTAGGAAAAAGGGTCAAATCCCAAAATTCTTTCCAACAGGGGTCAGATCCTGAATTTCTATGCGAAAAGGGTCAAAACACGAAATTTGGCCTGCACGCGCTGGCCTCATCCACGCCAAGCCAAATCAAATGTCCTGTAGCTGCATGCCCACACCACACGCAAAAGTACAGTTCTTACACATCGTCAGAGAGTAGGAGTGGTACTAGCTGCGTACTAGTAGTGGTGCAGGGTAGAGGGGAGCTGCTTTAGCTTTTGTCCGTCTTCCGTCCCTCCATGTTGTGTAGCAGAGAGACCATCAGTTTTTTCGCACCCGGACAAAACCAAGCATCAGGTTGGGATGCTGCATTGGATTGGATGCCGGCATGCCGCGCTTATCTGGAGCCTCAAAATCCAGCCGAGCCACGCAACACACCTTTGATTTTTACAGAATGGGATTAACGGGAGCCTGACACCTTAATCTCTTGCGGTATTAGGAGGAGTACGTATGCAAACCACAGGCGCGATGGACTGTGAATCAGCCAAATCATTGATAACTACTCCCTCCGTCCCTATATACAAGTCTTTTTAGATATTTTAAATGGACTACAACGTATGGATGCATGTAGACACCCCGCCCCGCCCCGCGTCGTCTTCCCCCTAGGGCGACTCGGGCGGCCAGAAACCTAGCCGCCGCCGCCGCAAACTCCCTCCTCCCCTCCCTCCGTCGCCGCCGGAAGACGCCGCCGGGCTAAGCCCGGGGGCCGACGGCGGTGGCGGGAGATCACTACAAGAAGTATGTCAACTTGTGACCACCATTATTGGTCACTGAAAGGTCACAAATTTCCATTTGCGACCTTTTTGTAACCAAAAACAGAAGGTCAAAAGCTGGCGGTCGTAAACTGACTATAGCGACCTTTCTTCTGGAATGGTCGAAGACGTTTACGACCAAAATATTCCTACGGTGGCATTTTGGTCACTAGCAACTTCCCCCAGGCCACGTAGGCATCCAGCATGGCAAGCTGATGTGGCACAAGATTCAGCCCGGCCCAATTCGGTTTTCTACATGGGCCTAGCCCAACAATTCTAGATTTTTTCCAAGTCAATTCTTGTGGGCTACATGGGCCAAGCCCAATATTTCAGCGTCTTTATTTTTGGGCCTTGGCCTTCTTACAATCATTTATTTTCTATTTTCAATCATTATATTTTAGCGCTGGTCCCACTAGTCATAATGCCATACATCAGTCCCACATGTCAGAAATTTCAAAAATGCTCAGATTTTATTCACAAGTAGTACCCACGGGTCAAGTTTCCATTTCACATCTTTTCAACATACATAATCACTATTTCAAGCATACACTAGTCTTTTACAATCTGTTACAATATTACAAAGGTGCATCTTAAATTGTTCTCACTCGTTAGATTGATCATACATAATCAATATTTCAGACGGAACAGTACAAATGTAGTTCATCAAGTAACACCAAGTCTACTACAATCTGTAGATAGTCTATTACAACCCCAATATGCCTACTGTTACAATATTACAATATTTGCAGTCTATTACAGTCAAACATAGAGACAACTCTTTGCTGAGTAGGGCTATACGGCTTCGAACTTCAAATTTCATAGACTTGGAGCTCCTGTAAAAGAGTGAACACATAGACTACCAGCATTAGATTATTAGATTATTCCTGGACTATCAAAAAATTATATAGTGAAAGAGATCTCATAGAAATGTAGATTTACGGACCAAATATATGATAAAGCAACAGATTCAGTCAACTTTAAAGACCTAGATGTTTGTGATGCATCTTCACAGAACCACAAGAACACTACATATAGTATAATATGATTCTAGGAGACCACAAGAGCATCAATCAGCAGCAGGTATATAGCTAGCAAACTATCTACTAGACATCATCGACACTTGAACCATAACATGCATGTCCAGCACCAAAACAAAAAATGGGACCATAACATGCATGTCCAGCAAGGAAACAAAAAATGGGACCATAACATGCATGTCCAGCAAGGAAACAAAAAATGGGACAAGTACTAATGCTGGATAACATGTACAGGAAGGCCATCCAATGGTTTCAGCCACATCCTAATGAACCAGCAACACTCTAATACTACTAATTACCAGCAGCGAATAAAATAGCCGAATGAGGCAACAACACTTGATCATCGACACAACAGTCAGCAAGGACTCAACCACAGCGCAAAAAGCATCAAAATCCTAACTAACCCATGAAACAAAGCATGGTTGTAGCATAGCAAAGGTAGGAGCTCACAATGGTGGTTTGTGTAGCCGATGTCGAACAGCCTCCGTTCGTCGCTTGCGAGCACCATGCACCTTGGTGCCTTGCATATAGCCTCCTTCGAGTCTGCGAGGGAAAGAACGAGGTGAAGGTTAGTCGCATCAAGGATGCTGCTATTCTGGGTCAAGCTAAGTCAACGGCATAAGAGATTTTTGTCAAATGAATGAACATATTGCACAATTGTAGTAGTAAGCATGCAAGGAAACAAAACATGGGACAAATATTGATAGCAACAAAATAACCAGGATATGACAATAGCAGTAGTATAGATTGTAGTAGCAGTAGTATAGATTGTAGTGACAGAAGCACAAGCATGCAATCATGCATCTCATCCAAACCTAAAACTAGAAACAATAGCAGCCATTCATTTTTATGCAGGTGTAAAACTAAACCATAAGCACTGCAGCATTTGCTAAACATGTCAGCTAAAGAACTCTATCTCGAAAGGCCTGAAAGAAGATTACATAAGAGGGAGGCGAGACGGAGGTAGTTCATGTGCTCGGTACGCTTGTGGATGGCATTCTCGGCATGGATCTGGGCGCCGTCGGTGTTGCCCTTCTCGATGGCCTTCTTCACCTTGAGCTACCTGGGAAAGAGCCACCACCAGCAGTTTGTTATAGTAGCAGGGTCAGTGAACTTTCAAAATATGGATTCAGCAAATGCATAGTGAGTTCACTTGTTAATTGGCTAGTTGAGTTCTACTCATAACCTACAGAGCAACTAAAACGGTGCTTCTATATATACACGCAGCGTAGATGAGAAAAATGGAAGACATGAATTTGATGCTATCTTGAAAGTAAAAAAGAACTATATTTATCACAACTTTGAAAAGTAACTAAATAGTGCAATGGTATAATATTTGATACGGCAACCAGGAAGTGGTACAATACAAATGCTGATTAACCAAATTGCAAAAGAGTTCCCAAACATTTGGTGCTCACAGGTAGAACTTAAGAATCATTGATGAATTACTAGTGCAATACAGAGATGCTGAAAACATACCCAAACCCGTTCAAGATTTTCGCACATTTTATTTTTTCAACGTTTTCTATGTAAAGAAGTTGTTTTCTGCAATGTTCCAGCATAATGCCAATACTAGTTCCTTCACCAAGGTACCAGCATAATTAATTGTTGCAGAGCAACTTCATTAATTGATGATGCAGAACAGAGCCTAACTTATTCAGACCCAATTGAGAACCAACTAAAAAAAGTCTGCATCCGTGGCTTCGAACTCAAATAATAATGCACAGAGAAACCAACTGTAAACTGTCTGCATCCATGATTCTAAACTCACTCAATAATACAACTTCATTGGTTATTGCAGAACAAGTAGGTATGTGTAACATGCCCCGCTCAGGGCAGAACGGAGTACGAATGCCCAAGCAAGGAATCAAATAAGCTGGCATTCTTAAAGAGCCTACATGGCTGCATATTGTTGGAGTTAAAATCCAGTTAAAATGTTGCACGCTGGAAATCAAAATCTAACACGCTCAAAAGGGACTGCAACCGTAATTTTCTCTGAAGTTTGGACTGCCAATCCCAGCTGTGGCATTTCTATGAATTGAAAATTCTTATTGTCTACAAAAAGGATGAAGTGGAGCGTCTAATAGCCTGGCAGATATTGTTAAGTGCACTATTGTTCAAACTTGAGACTTCTTGTTATGCACCACGTCTTGCAGCCTGCACAACACAACAGCAGTCAGTCCATCCATTCCGCGGTGGCCAAATCCAGCCCAAACCCTGACGCTGGGGAGGAGAGATGGGAAGGGGGAGGGGTACCTGACGATGTTCTAGTGCTGCATCTCCTTAAGGAGGGAGATCTCGCGGATGGCGGTGGAGGGGACGCCATCGTCCTCCTGCTGGAGGCATATCTTCTTGAGCGCGATGGTCTCGTTGGTGGCCCCGTCCCTGATCTTCTCCACGTTCTTGTGCTGCGCGCAAGAACACATGCTTGAGAAGATAAGAACAAAAAACAAGATGAATGGGCTGAGCTACATGTGGGGACGTACCAGAGCCGCATCATCGACGGAGGCGCCATCGCATCTAAAACCCTAGCCATGGGGACGTTGTCGGGGAAGGACGCACACAAAAGGAGCAGCACGACCAGCCTTGAGGTCCGGCGCGTCGACGGCCTGCCTGGCGTCGGGCGCCCTCGCGAAGACGCCAGAGGAGGAGGCCGGGATAGACTGCAAGGGTGGAGCACGACGAACATGGCCGTCCCCTCCTCCGAGGAGACAACGGACCCGTCCCTACAGCGCGAGGTGGACGGCGGCCGTCCGAGGATCCCGCAAACCCTAGGTCGCATGCCGTCGTGGTCCGGCCAGCTCGATGGAGCGGCGCGCATCGAAGCACGCGCGTGTCGGTGAGCCAGCCGGCCGCCACGCCGAGGCTGCAGGGCGCTAGATCTGCTGTGGGAGGTGGAGGGAGCGCGGCATGCGGATCTGGCGTTGTCGGGAAGGGGAAGGAGAGGTGGCGGCGGTGATCTGGAAGGGGAGGAGATCTCTCTCTCTCTCTCTCCGCATATCGGGCACGGCGGGGTGGGTTGGTGGGACACAACGGGTGGGTGTGGGTGGGTGGGTGGGTGGATGAATGGATGGATGTGGGATGAAAAGATGGATGGATGGATGTGTGCCATGTCATCGATCCATGGCACACATGTTTCCACCAATGATGATTAAGCTTATGCAATTGTTTTTTCTTTTCTTTTTTTTCTCTTATATATTTTCTCATCCATACAAATAACCTATCCAATATTTGTTGCAAAACGGCACCACTTCATTTTCAAAAATATTATACCATTGACTAACTCGGGGAGGCTTCGTTGCAACTCTAGCGACCCCCGATGATATTATATCACAACACTGGCGACCCGACAATGCTTCATTGAAACTCCATCGGTCCCGACAATGTTGGATCACAGCACCGGCGGTCCGCGATGATGCTATGTTGCATCATCGGTGACTATTGCCGCACCACCTTCTGCTGCAACCCCCGGCGACCTTGCGACACCATCCTCGTGTGCATGACCGGTGGCCACTACCCGGTAGCCTGCGGCGCCATGCATCACTCCCCCACATCAAAAGTTTTCCAAGATTCAACTACTAGCTATGAATGGTCATTCCCGCCGTTTTGAACGCATTTTGAAATGGGCATAAAAATTCAAAAAAATGGAAAACCTTCGCATTGTGTCAACATATGTGACCAAGTTTCCAGGAAAAATAATAAACTTGTAATATGGCAATTATTTTAAAAAAGTGTTCTCGGAAATGAGCTATCATGTGTGAAGATTCATGGCTTTCAAGTCAAATGATCAATCTTATGGCCACATTCATGGCATAGTTTGTTCAGATGATCTCATATTGCGCACAAGGGTGCATATTGGAATTGCAAACAATGTTGCCTAAGGAAGTTTTCATTTTCTTTGGACGAAAAAGCCATTTTCCATTTTTCGAGTGCCCAAAAGGAGGTTTTTTTGTGAAAGAACTCCCAAATAATTGTTGCAAAATTGGACCAAATCAATTTTATAAAATACTAGGGCATATTTAATGCACAATTAACCAAATGGTTGGGTGTAAAAAGTTTTGATCCACCTCTCGTGAAAAAGACAAATTTCCGCCAATTTAGTTGGAAGCGGGTAGAATTTGAACTGTAGCTACCTCATAGTTTGCTTTTTATTTTTTTCAAAAATCATTTCTAGGTACATAAGTATCTATTTAATCAGAGAAACACCAAAAAAATTCCAAGATTCAACCACTAGCTAGGAACGGTCATTCCCGCCGTTTTGACCGCATCTTGAAACGGGCATAAAAAATTGAAAAAAAAAACAAAAACTTGGGAAAACTTCGCATTGTGTCATTATATGTGACCAAGTTACCAGGAAAAATAACAAACTTGTAATACGGCAATTATTTTAAAAAAGTGTTCTCAGAAATGAGCTATCATCTGTGAAGATTCATGGTTTTCAAGCCAAATGATCAATCCTATGGCCACATTCGTGGCATAGTTTGTTCAAATAATCTCATATTGTGCACAAGGGTGCATATTGGAATGGCAAACAATGTTGCCTTAGGAAGTTTTCATTTTCTTTGGACGAAAAAACCATTTTTCATTTTCCGAGTGCCCGAAAGGAGGTTTTTTTGTGAAGGAACTACCAAATAATTGTTGCAAAATTGGACCAAATCAATTTTCTAAAATACTAGGCCATATTTAATACACAATTGACCAAATGGTTGGGTGTAAAAAGTTTTGATCCACCTCTCGTGAAAAAGACAAATTTCTGCCGATTTAGTTGGAAGCGGGTCAAATTTGAACTGCACCTGCCTCATAGTTTGCTATTTATTTTTTCCAAAAATCATTTCTAGGTACATAAGTATCTATTTAATCAGAGAAATACCAAAAAAAATTCCAAGATTCAACCACTAGCTAGGAACGGTCATTCCCGCCATTTTGATCGCATTTTGAAACGGGCATAAAAAATTCGAAAAAAATCAAAAAATTGGGTAACCTTCGCATTGTGTCATTATATGTGGCCAAGTTCCCAGGAAAAATAACAAACTTGTAATACGGCAATTATTTTAAAAAAATGTATCTCAGAAATGAGCTATCATCTCTGAAGATTCATGGCTTTCAAGCCAAATGATCAATCTTATGGCCACATTCGTGGCATAGTTTGTTCAAATAATCTCATATTGTGCACAAGGGTGCATATTGGAATGGCAACCAATGTTGCCTAAGGAAGTTTTCATTTTCTTTGGACGAAAAAACCATTTTTCATTTTCCGAGTGCCCGAAAGGAGGTTTTTTTGTGAAGGAACTACCAAATAATTGTTGCAAAATTGGACCAAATCAATTTTCTAAAATACTAGGCCATATTTAATGCACAATTGACCAAATGGTTGGGTGTAAAAAGTTTTGATCCACCTCTCGTGAAAAAGACAAATTTCTGCCGATTTAGTTGGAAGCAGGTCAAATTTGAACTGCAGCTGCCTCATAGTTTGCTATTTATTTTTTCCAAAAATCATTTCTAGGCACATAAGTATCTATTTAATCAGAGAAATACCAAAAAAATTCCAAGATTCAACCACTAGCTAGGAACCGTCATTCCCGCCGTTTTGATCGCATTTTGAAACGGGCATAAAAAATTCAAAAAAAATCAAAAAATTGGGTAACCTTCGCATTGTGTCATTATATGTGGCCAAGTTCCCAGGAAAAATAACATACTTGTAATATGGCAATTATTTTTAAAAAGTGTTCTCAGAAATGAGCTATCATGTGTGAAGATTCATGGCTTTCAAGCCAAATGATCAATCTTATGGCCACATTCGTGGCATAGTTTGTTCAAATAATCTCATATTGTGCACAAGGGTGCATATTGGAATGACAAACAATGTTGCCTAAGGAAGTTTTCATTTTCTTTGGACGAAAAAACCATTTGTCATTTTTCGAGTGCCTGAAAGGAGATTTTTTTGTGAAGGAACGACCAAATAATTGTTGCAAAATTGGACCAAATAAATTTTTTAAAATACTAGGACATATTTAATGCACAATTGACAAAATGGTTGGGTGTAAAAAGTTTTGATCCACCTCTCGTGAAAAAGACAAATTTCCACCGATTCAGTTGGAAGCGGGTCAAATTTGAACTGCAGCTGCCTCATAGTTTGCTATTTATTTTTTCTAAAAATCATTTCTAGTAACATAAGTACCTATTTAATCATAAATACATGGTTTGGTGGCGATACGTCGAGGTTTGGGCGGTGGCCGAGGGCCCCATCTCTAGAGCGCGTAAACTCGCATGCCCGCCGCGTGGTCACCGCGTGACCGTGGCGTTGCCATGTGTTCTGGGTGGCCTAGACATGTCTAGTGGGTTGGGCACTCCCCAGGTAGGTGCTAGGAAGAAAATTACAACATAAGATTCTCACGAGGAGACCGATCGATGCTCAAACATGAATTAGCAGCCAAGTGTTTGATTAGCGGTACGGGAAATGCACATGGCCAATGGGCGTGAGTTTTGGCTGAGGATGATCATATACTAAGGAGAATGTCTTCACAAATTTTTAGCTCAAAAGGAGGATCCTAGGTGGTACTTGCTTTGCAAAGTACCACGCTGGACAAAAATATGAATGTTGAAGCTGGGCTCAAAATAATGAATGGAGTGAGCTGAAATTTTGTGAAGGATGGTTATTTGGGCATAGGAAAGCATTGTAGAAAATTGATACCATTTGGACATGCCAAAGTGGTACTTCCTTCATAATGCTCTTCTATGGACAGAAACTTGGGAAAACTAGTGAGAGAGATTGGATGAATGAAATGAGCTCAAAATTGGTGCAGGTAAGTTACTTAGGTGTGGTCATGCGCTGGTAAATTTTCAGATCATTTGGGTAAGCCTAGCTAGTACTTACTTCACAAAGCTTCTCTCGAGGTAGAAACTTTGGAAATTTCCCGAGAAAGATTTACTAGGAAAATTGAGCTGAATATTATCATGTGGCAATGATTTGGGTATGGAAGAGTGCCCGAAAAGTTTGAGGGTAATAGGAGGGGTCTATATAACACTTGCTTTGCAACGTGCCAATTTGGCCATAAAATATAAATTGAACCTGGGCTCACATAGATGATTTGACTGAGCTGCAATTTGTAGGAGGGTGATAATTTGGGCATATGAAGTAACTGTATAAATTTCATGTCATTTAGAGATATAAAAAAGGTACTTCCTTCACAATGCTTCTAGGTGGACAAAAACTTTGGAAATTTGCCGAGGAAGATTTGCTAGGCAAATGGAGCTGAATTTTGTCATGCGGTAATGATTTGGATAGGAAAGAGTGTCCAAAATTTCTGAGGGCAATCAAGAATATATAAATAGCACTTCCTTCATAAAGTGTTGTTGTGAACAGAATAGGAAAATGAATATTGATGAATTAGTTTTGAACTAGGCAAGGAATGATTTTTACATATTTGATGAAGATATGCCCCAAAGAATTTATGAGATTTTTTTGGGAATTTTGGGAATGATAGAAATATAGGTTGCTTCACAACCTAGGGCAAAAACTGCCACATGGACATGACACATAGGCAAAACTGATGAGATGATGCCTAGTCATCACAACCCACCACAATCTACAAGGCTATGACCATCTATATTGGTCATTAACAACTAGAAATAAGTCAGCGGACTAGCACTGTTTGCTTTGTGACCATTTCGTGTAAGGAAATTACGACCTTTCTGACCAAAATGGTCGCAATGGTTTAGGGTTTGAAGCCCCCTGAACAGCTTTTGACCAATTGGTCTAAAATGGTCATAAATTTATGACCAATTCTTCGAGGGTCACTGACAGAAGGTCATAAGTTGACATATTTCTTGTAGTGGATCTCCTCTCTCGCGCGTCTTCGGGGTGGGGCGGACCCCAAGGCGTCTGGTGGCGCGACCGATCTGGAATCTGCGGTGCGGTGGATGGCGGCAGGCGGCGGGAGGCCGGCCCGTCCTCGGACGGCGACGGCTTGGCGCGGCGGAGGCCAGGGCTGCGGGCGCTGCGGATGGCCCTTCAGGCAGCAGCGACGGCTGCAGTCGGTGGCGGCCGGCTTGGCTGCGGTGGCGTGCACGCTGCCTTCAGATCGGCGACGGCGGCATGGAGGGCCTGGTGGTCTCGTCGGTGGCACCTCAGTCCAGATCTGTTCTGACCGGTGCAGCCAGCGGTGGTGGTCATCTCTTCCATTATAGGTGGTCGGCCTAAGGCTGGGTGTTCGGATCTCGGGATTCGTCATCTGGCACCAGCTGCGAGTCGAGGAGACGTAGTTGCCGGTGAAAACCGAGTCGACGGCGGGCGATGGCGGCGTTCCACGTCGTTACCTTGATGAAGGCATCGGCATGTGACTACCGTCGACCCACTCGTATTGCTCCGGAAGAAACCCTAGGATCTGGTGTTCCAGACCGGACGGTGGCGGCACTGCGGTGTCGTTTCTCTCTTGGGAGTGTCGTTTTGTGGAGCAGCGCTGGAAGTCAGAGGTAGGAGGTGGAGCGGCTTCGTCTTGCACGGAGCTTCGGTGGAGATGTCAAGTCATGCCTGAACGACAGGTGCTTCGCTTGGTCATGCCTGGTCGGCAGGTGCTACGCACGACAGATCCTCCAAGGGCTTCAAGCTGTGTTGGCTGGTGGTACTTGGTAGCATGGTGCTGAGGTGTATCAGTGGCGACCGCGACGTGCTCAGTTGTTTGCGTGCAGGGAGGAGGTGCCGTTGGGCGCCGTGGTGGCGTCGACGATAGCTGGACCGAGCAAGGTTGATGCATCAGTACAGTTCTGAAGATGGAGCGGTGGCAGTTGGCGGCGGCGGCCTCTGAGTGCACACCGGACCGGTGAGACCCATGCCCAGCAGGCGTCCTGGATGGGATATCAGGTCTTAGATGTTAGGTTTTGCTGCGATGTCTGTTTGGTATTAGACCCAGACTATCTGCGCCCTTCATCAACTGGATAGAGGTGCTTAGACGGCGGCTTTAGTCTTACTATTGTACTCCCTCCGTTTCTTTTTAGTCCGCATATAACTTTTGTCTGAAGTCAAAGTATCTTTACTTTGACCAAAGTTATAGAAAAAGGTATCAATATTTACAACCCCAAAGGGATATCTTTAGATTCATTATGGAATGTAGTTTCATATTATGTATATTTGATATTGTAGATGTTGATATTTTTTTATACAAATTTGGTCAAAGTTGGTGAAGTTTGACTATACATAAATCTTATATGCGGAGTAAAAAGGAACGGAGGGAGTATTACTTTGTAAGGTCTTGTAAGAATAATTTATAAAGTGGCTGTATGCATCGCCCAGATGCAGAGGCAGGGGGTCATCCTCCTTTTCTAAAAAAATGAATTTCGGTATGGTTTTAAGGTTTTGAAAATGAGTATCCGAGGAGATAATTTAAGAAGTGTGTGTGGCGTGTTTGATGGCTTAGCATCCGCCAAAAGAAAAGAAAAGAAAAGGAGGGAGATGGACTGAAGCGAAAAATTGAGTTTGACCACTGTTTGATTTGAGATTTGAGGGGCGGGCGGGGTATCCAAGGGAGTTGCTGTATGGAGTAGAGTTCAAAGAAAAGGAAAATCTTTTGAGAGGAGACGGTGGCCCGGGGGTATAAAGCAGGCAGCCCCTCCCCTCGCCCATCCCAATCCATCCCACCTACCCCCACCCACACCGGCACCTCCTCTGCCCTAGCAATGGCGGCCGCTTCCTCCCTCCGGAACGCCCTTTTTCCACTCCTCCGCAAGCGCATCGCCATGTACGTCTGCTGCTTGCCCTCTTTCCTTCTTCTTCTTGCTCTTTCTTTCCTGCGTGCTCATGGTCTTGTTGTTGTTCAGGGCGCGACGGATGTCGACGACCGGCACCGGCACCGGGGCAGGGATCACCGGCGGAGGCAGCGGGACCGGAGGGGCGGCCAACTCCGGCGGAGCCAGGTCTTTCTCTTCTCCTTTCCTCTCCTCGCTCCTTTTTATCTCGGGGCAAAAGATTTGAACTTGACCAACATTACGTCGCAGGACGACCGGATCCGGCGGCGCGTCAAACTCCGGTGGGAGGTAACCTTGGCTCTCCACTTTTACGCATATAAGATGCCGCCGTCTGGGTGCCAAAGGGCCGATCTCCCGTGGGGGTCTTCCGGTTCGGAGGATCGGAAGAATCCATCAATCCTTCCTTGTCCATCTATCTCGTTCTGCTCTCGTGTACTGCAAAAGGCCATTTTTTTTCTGTTCTTGATGTGCACAATGGCATTGCAGGATGGCGGGCGGCGGCTCCGCGGGCAACTCAGGCGGCAGCGGAGGGTAAGAACGACGAACCTCTCCTCCCTCTCGTAGAGCGAAAGATCTTCTGTCCTCGCGCTCGCGCAAAGGATGTCCCTTTTGTATTTCTTAAGTCCTGACCGATGTATCCGCAGGGCGACGGGGCTGGAAGAGCTCAGGAGAGACGCATTGAAGGAGACTGGGCGCCTGCTGGATGTCTACAACAAGCTGTCAGACGTGGACACGAAGCTCCTTGAGGAGCTTGCGCGTTTGGAGAGGGAGAATCTGTAGGATTCTTTTGCCTGCACTACTCCTGCTAGCTGCTCGACTAGGGTGGATCATTGTTAGCTTAATCTCCACTTTTACTTGTTGGTTGCAGGAAGAACAGCGTGAGAGCCAAGGAGAATCGGTCCTCCATCACCTACGGGCTGCTGGGTTCCGGAGCGGCCGTCTTCCTCACCATCTCATCTTGGCTGGGCCAGTACATCCAGGGGTGCGTGGTACATGATGCGGCCAAAGAGGTCGTGGAAATGCAGAGACTTCGCAAGCTTGACGCGCTCATCGATGGCCTAGGTACCCTCCCTCTGTCCTTTCTCTATAGAGATACTACTACTAGTACTACTAGCTAGCTAGCTGGAGACTACTACTAGCTTGCAATGTCACCCACAGCATGCGCATGCAATTGTAGACTAGAGTAGGGCTTTGATGGTTTCCTGACTCCTGTGCGGTGACAGTACAGTACTCCTGCAATTGTAGACTAGACTAGAGTATAGTGTAGTACTACTGTACAAATGCTCTTGGAATGGTTTCTTTCTTGTGGTGAATAGGAAAATGATAATCCGTGAATGCAGGTGAGGAGGGAGCTGCTGACAAGACTGCTGCGGCCAGCGCCAATGTCGACACCAAATGATCGGATCTCATTCAAGCTCAGAGACTCGCCATTCAACCCAAGAGCCCGCTGTTACTCTTTCGGCTTTTATTTTGGTGGTTTGCTGTAATGGCCCACATGCTGTTACTCCTATGTATTGTTACTTCTGAATTCGCAGCTGGCTGTAATGCCACAACCAAATCTTCTTAAGACTTGACATGCATGAATGTATGTGGCTGGATAGGATGCCCCCATGCACCTATCTTGTTAAGACTTATTCATCGTAATCTGCTCTACTGTGAGAAAGCCCCCTCTTTGTTTGTTTGATTTGCTTTGTGCTGTGCTAATTATCTACTATCTGCCATAATTTTTATGTGTGGTTTGCTTGTTTCTCATCTTTCTTGCTTCAACTACTACTTCAAAGCAATGCATGAATGTCAAAAAACATCTTGTCTTATTTACAAGCTTACAGCTTAGCGTAGCTTCATTTCTAGCCTAGCCTAGCTTAGCCAAATTTTACTAAAGCCACACGGACAGGAAACGAAAAAATTGGTCAACAACAATTGAACAAACTTTAATCAAAAGCATTCAGGGTGTGTTTGGTTTGTGCCCCAACTAGCCCCATCAATTTTTTGGCATGACCAAAGTGAGGGCATGGCCAAAATATTGGTTGGTTGTTCTTGTTTGGTTTAGAGCCAATGTTCCTACCAATTTTTTGGCAAAATAACTGAGCTGTCATTTGGTTTGTTGCCAACTAACGCGACAAATTTTGGGAATTAGGATTAATCCAT
Organism: Triticum dicoccoides; assembly: GCF_002162155.2. Classification (NCBI taxonomy): domain Eukaryota; kingdom Viridiplantae; phylum Streptophyta; class Magnoliopsida; order Poales; family Poaceae; genus Triticum; species Triticum dicoccoides. Next base: position 615,216,807 of record NC_041390.1, read on the forward strand.
GCTTATTTTTATTCCAAGTCAAAAAATAATGTGACATGCCCCGCAAAAGAATGTGAAATGATTTTTTTAATAGCTACAATACACAAAAAGTAACAAAAAAATGGGCATGCAAAAGCAATGTTTCATTCGTCAAAACATATATCCCTTCTTTAGGTAAAAATAGTTCCGTGCTTTTCAGGAGTTCTATGAGGTAGGGCTGCTACTCGACCGTACTGGTATAATAATCAAATTAATTACTGCTTAGCGGATTAATAAACCTACACGACTCATGCTAATTTTGTGGTAATTAGGTAGCTATCTTCCTGCATGCACATGCGGATTTGTTGAGCCAAAAAAGAGTACCTACCACCAAACGATCAGGGAACAGGAGAAATATGCCGATCTACAAATCACTTTCAGGGTCAATCGTGAGTTAGCTGCGATAATTAAGCAGGCCCCGTGGAGTGAGCGGGCGCGGGCGCTGCCAATATTTTGGCGGAGCTTTTCGGCGCCGCCAGCTCGCCCATGTGTTGGCAAAATTTGCACTGGCCCGTTGGCGGAACGTCGGGCGAGCCAAAATTTTGGCTGCTATCCAAGCACTAGCCAATTTCCATGGGCTTGCCAATTTTTTGGTATGGCTACTATTGGTTGCAATCCAAACGCACCCTCAATCTCTCATCTCAAAAAGGGTACATTTTCAGGAACATTACTGCTACAGGAGGTGTATCTCACCATTCACCAATACAACAAATCTCCAATAATCAACAAGACAAATTAAACATCCAAACCGAGACGAAAGCACAAAACATAAATCCATTGTATTTGCAACATCCGGTCCTGGTCGTCAAGGTTTAGCAGTTGTAAACAACCAAATCGAGACCCACGTCGAAGCCAAATCCACATGGGTTAAATCTTAATCAAACAAGGCCTAAATGCCTGTTATGATCTCAGATAGTTGCAATGCAGCAAACTCTCCTCTCCATGTTGAAGCCAAAGCTTCTCCTTTCCTCTAAGCTATCTTCTGCCACGTAACCTAACCAAACCACACTTCTCAAAGACAACCAGGTGTTTGCTAATGTAAGCCGCTGGAGATGTTCACTCCAAAGTCCAAACCTGGCCATTGGCAAATCGGTTCAGATTTAGCACAAATATCCAACCTCTCCGATAGGTATTGCCAAACAAGCTCTAAAGAAGTCATCTGCAGTGAAATGGTGCAAAGAACATATTACCCAACAGAGGGATGGAACAGCACATCGCATACTTGCAACACGGATAGATGAAAAAAAAAGGTCTGCCAACAAAAGATTACCAGTCAGAATGGTAAGGAGCGCCTTGGAAGAAAAATAATATATCTTCCCATCTCTCATTGTGTAACCACGGTACAATTAATGCAGAAATAGCTTTGTTGGACACATTTGGCACTGTACGATCATCCTTGTAGCCATCATATTGCCCAAGGAGATTGCCCAAGGAGTACCTAGTCATGCTTTGTAGAGTTAACTAGTTGCATAATATGACAGTGTAATATGAAAGTGTAAAACGAATTTAATTCTAAGCAACAAGAATCATACTTAGTTACCACACCAAAAGTCCAAAGGTGGATTTTATAGTAAGTAGGAATACTACTAGAAGCATAAAAGGCGCAACCTTTTTTCTGATTGCTTTTAAAAAATCTTCTATGTTGTTATTAGCTAATAGCGAGCCTCATACTTTTGTAATGCTGCATAAATATTGCCACCAATGATGCTAAGGAGTTTCTAAGAATTTAACAACAGAAATGGTTCAACGTGAGAACTATGTCATACCAGCTTGGTACAATCAGGTCAACAGACAACCGCAAACTATCTTTACAAAGTCTGGTAAAATATAACAATATTGTAAAATAAATAACATCCAGGGCCCTCTAACTTAAACCTAGTAGGTTGAAAACTGCCGCCTCTTAGAAAAAATTGAATCAAATATACATGTAAACTTAAATCTAGGAAGTTGGCTAGCAGACTGGAATTTATAGACTTGTACCAATATTCAACCTGAAAGCACCCACAATTCCAGAAGAAGATTAATGGGAAGATAAACAATGATGCACTTTAGTCATAGATGCAACAGACTGGTGCCAACTACCAGAGGATGATAAAATCACTGATCTCTAGCATCATCTTGGACCTGAATTAGGAAAGCACATAATTAGAGAAAGGAGATACTGATGGGATGGTGTTTTGCTACAACCGCAAGGGTTAACGATGGTACAATAATGATCACCCATATATGGCATCATATAGTTATTGCATATTGTATGTAGTTTGCACCTCAATGTGTACATACATAACACAGTTTGGGGTTTCAGTAAATATAGAAATTGATCTCTCTTTTAATTGATAAATTAAAGGTGTTAGCAGGAATAGTAAACACAATTTTCTGTCAAAAGAATTAAGTCCAAAGATATTTTAGAAGAATAGTAAAGGATTATATACGTTTCACAAGGGCAAAGAAACAATATAAGTAGTGGAAATAGCAACAATTACACCTGCTCAAAATGGCTAGTGTGCACACTATTGCTCCTCATCCGGATGCAGTACTGGTTTACTCTTATGAAGGAGCTCATAATTCTCTTTGTTAAGCAAGTATCACAAAACCTAGATGCTTCCAGATCTATAGCATAGGGAAAATCAAGTACATATACTGCAACAGTAGCAGCTATCTCAACATGCTACCCATCACACAATAACAAACAAATATTTATCTAAGAGACATGTATGTATGAGAAAGACAAAATCAAATATCAATGGTAAACAAAAAAAGGCCGCTAAGGAAATCACTTAGGTTTGAAGGAACTGTTGTTGTTTGAAAACCCATGTGAAGCGTGCTCTACATAAAAGGAGTAAATAGCATAAAACTACTACTTTACAGGCTAGGGTTCTAAAAAACTACCAGTTTTTAATTTTTCGCTGATAACTACCAAGTCAGGGGTTGGCTGTTTCAAAAAATCCTAATCACAGAATGCTTTAAAATTAATCATGATTATGACAGTTGGGACCCGCATGTAAGAGAACCGTTTGTTTGACCGTTACCTTACATGTAGGGCCCATATGTCAGTATTTTTGTAAGTTCTTTAAAAAAGCAATGAGGTCCCTGTAACTTTTTTTAAAAAGCAATCGGGTCCCTGGCTGTTTTCTAAAAAAGCAATCGGGTCCCTGACTGCTCTCTGAGGAATGGCGCAGGCAGCTCGCCGGCGGCCTGGTCGCGGCCAAGCGAAAGAAGGCGGCGCGGCCGCCGCGTTCCTTGTCGCGAAGGCGGGGTTCTCTAGTCGTTCCTCGTCGCGAAGGCCGCCGCTAGGAACGAGTGTTCCTCGTTTCGCGACGGGCTAGGTGGAGGAGCTCCTTGCCGACAACCGCCGCTGCTCCTGGGCCATTGCGCGCGGCTGGAGGCGGCCAGAGCCTTTGTCCATGGTGCGGCTGGCGGGGGCCCTTGCTCCTCGCGCGTTCCTGGCCATGGCGCGCGGCTCGCGATGGCCCGAGCACCTGACCATGGCGCAGCTGGAGGCGGCCCTTGCTCCTCGGCGTGCTCCCGGCCATGGCGCGCGGCTCGCGACGGCCTGAGCCCCTGGCCAAGGTGCGGCCCATGCTCCTGCGATGCGGCTGCTCCTCCGCGCGGCGTTCTTCCTTGCCGTCGGTGGGTGGTGGTTGTAGGGGAGAGGAAGAAGAAAGAGACAGAAGGAGAGAAGAGAAGATAAGAGGAACAAGAGGCAACTTACATGTGGGTCCCACATGTAAGTTAACAGTCAAACAAAACGGTCAAACAAACGGATTGTTTAGGAGTGGGCCCGATCTGTCATAAAACGGTTTAAATCGCTAGGAACGAGTGTTTAGGGTTTTTTGAAACAGTCAACCCCTGACTTGATAGTTATCAGCGAAAAATTAAAAACCGGTAGTTTTTTGGAACCCTAGCCTGTAAAGTAGTAGTTTTATGCTATTTACTCACAGAAAAGGCATTATGCAACCAGTGCAACAATGACTCAATCTGTCCAGCACTCATGGTGGCACCTATCATATTAGATATCCCACACTAAAGGTGCCAGATTTAGGGAAAGCTGTATATACGTTTGCTCAACTATCTATAAGCCGCCACAGTACGAAATTGGAAAACCTGGCTAGATTCAGATGTATTTTCTAGTAACCAAAACTAAGAGCACTTCCATTGATAAGCTAATCCACTAACCAAATCAATAAATAAAAAATAAGCGTATACCAGCACCTAGAAGACACTCATGTGCGAATGTGCAATGTTATGAACAATAGAAAGCAACCAAGAGTCGCTAATTTATTTTATGCTTCATGTCATCAGTTTCCACATATTCTCTTTGCATTTCTTGTAAGTTTATGAGCATGTTTATATTCTAAACTCATGTAAAGCAACATAGCACTCCTTTAGTAAAATCATATTTATCAATGGACCACCTTAGATTTACTATTACAGTGTTGTATTTGGTATCCATCCAACAAGGAATACAAGGAAATATATATCTGCATCTGTGTCTGAAAGTTCAAGTAACACTGACCTGAAAACGCTTACAACATCCTGAACACACTTGATCCGTTGATCGTACAATGCTCCATTTCACACAACCATGTTGATAATAGTTGGCAACCTAAAAAATAAAGAAGCTTTCATCACACAAATACACAATGAATACATCGACACAAATACCATTGTCTTGAATAGATCCTCCTAGAACACATAAAGCTTTCCACCATATAGACAAGAAAACCTTGCCTACACAGAAGGGATTACCACTAGCTAAGCCTATTCTAGGTACACTCCAAGCTGCAATACAAACTCTATCATACATGTTATGTTCCCAGTTTTAATGCATAAAGAATGATGGTCAATAAGCACATATTGTTGTAAAAACCATATCCCAATACCAAAGAATAGTAACAATTATTATCATGTAAATTTGTCTCTTGTGTACTCTTTTGCAATTTATAGCTGATAATTGTATAACAGAAATAAAATCTGAAAAATCTAGCGGTGCTGAGGCTATATGAAGTCACAGAAAAAGGTCAGAATAATCCAGAAAATCTCAAAGAAGACGAGGCTGTAGATGTACTGGAGGTGCAATCAGTTATCAGTAGCATGAAAATAGAGAGGGGTGCATTGAATCTGACGGTGGTTGATGCCATCTCTCTTTTGTAAGCGAGAGAATGCAAAAACTTTTTCCCCTCTGTTTTGATGCAACATTAATTAAGAGAAACACTTAAAAGAAAGGAGGTTCAGGTTATTTTTGTATGAACAATTCTTTGTTACACGCAAGAAATTCCCATGCTGGTATATTTGGTCAATACGTGCAGTTTAGTCCAAAAATGAAAAGTTGATGCTACAAATCTAAATAAAACAAATCAAAATGAAAAATGTTGTAATAAAACCGGGAAGATCCTAACCCATCCTTATTTATCTCTCCAACCAAACACATCCTACCTAAGTCATTACCAAAAATCTGTAAGCCTAGATATTCGTAAATTTATTTTAGATTGGTAGATCACTGTAATATCACAAATCACAACAGCAACAATAAGGAATTAAAAAGCACTAACTTACGTATTAACCAAGAGGTAAATTATCAATAATGTTTGGATATTTGACGCTAGTTTAAGGCAGCTTATCAGTACTGTTATGATATTTAACACTGTTTAAAGCAACTTATTAGTGCTATAGGATACTAAACACAGGTTTAAGACAACCATTTGTTAGCATATTGGCAGTAAAAAAGAAGTATTGGTAGGATATTTAACAGCAATGCAAGGCAACTTATTGCTGTTATTAGGATCTTTAACACTGCTGTAAGGCAGCCTTATAACTTAACAAGTGTTAATAGTATAAATATACTTATCACAAGATAAAAAATTGCAAAACCTATCAAAAAAATTACAGTCTTGTCTACAGTTCACATTGTGGTGTTGCAACAATGTAATACTAATTCTGATGTCATTCTTTCAGCACAAGGGAAGGGAGTTACTACTATCTCATTCGATACTTGGTCAGCCTGGTTGCAAGGAGCAATTGGTAACCTGAACAAAGATAAGCTCCAAGCTTTCCGCGTCTAATGACAGGGTGGAGGAGGAACTAGCAGCCTACCTTCTCTCCCCGGGCTCGGTGTACTTGACAGCCGACGTCACGCACACGGCGGGCGATGCAGGAAATGCCGGATCCGATATTCCGCGCCTTCGTAGCAGTCGTTTCCGCCGACCGGCAGCAATTCCAGCAAAGAAAAAATGACCACCGCCAGCGGGTTCAACCCCGGAGTGCTAGGGCGGGAGGGGGAGGAACAGGAACAGCAGAAGTGGAGGTGGGAGGAGAGGACGTGCTTATCGCGCGCGCTACCAGTTGACTTGTTTAATAGTGGAGGAAACAAATTAAAGCGTAGATAGTGATTTAATTATCACGCGCGCTAGCTGGATCATGCCCAAGCTGCCCCCACAAAATGATTTATCCACAATGGCGACCAAGTCTCTACCTCACAACCATCAAAGTGATGAACCAGGCCATCGAAATATGTGTTGTTCATTCGAGAACCGCAAAATAGATCAGCATGATTAATCTCTACAGAGAATCACTCTTCCATTGGTCCTGTCAGTGATTTTTTTTAAAATTTGTCACATATAATTAACAGAGAATGGTCTTGCACACATACATATATCATGTTTTCCAAATTAACATGTCTCCAGTATCAATATCAGTGTCATATCAGCCATACATTCAGAGTTTTTTGTTCAAACTCTGAAGCAAAAGACGATATACCAAAACCAGGCAATAGCAGGACAAACCCTAGGAGTACAATCCAACCACATAACCAGTTAATAGCAGAGATTGGACCAAAGATCAAATATTCCCAGAGATTGGGGAAGGATTTCGGCAAAGATTCAGAGAGAGGATCAGGGTTAGGGTTCGTACCGTACACTGGTGGGGGATCACCGGGGGTTCGCCGTTGTGGAGCCATCCGCGCCAAGTACCCGCAGCACGGTTGCCTGCTTCTGGCGGCCTCCACCGGCCGCCTGCTTTCGGCGACCTCTGCCGTCCGCCACCGCTGCAGTTGCATCTGAGTCGTGCGTGTGCGGGAGAAGCAGAGTAGCAAGGGCGAGGCTGTTTTCCAACGTGGCTCTTTAATTTGATGTGGCGAATGTCAAAGTGCCACGGCTGGAGGCCAGACTTTGCTCCGGCGAGCTTAGGACCGGCGGTGGGGGGTATTGCAATGTATCCAACGAGGCTTTAGAAAGAAGTAGGACTCAAATGTTCGTTTTCATAGTTTTATTAGGACTAAAGTGGCACACCTCGAATAGCTTTAGGGCCGGTGGTGGATTTACCTCAAACATGTATGTATGAAAAAAAAATCAAATATCGATGGATAAACAAAAATAGAGCCGATGAGGAAATCACTTACTAAAGTTAGTATAAAGTTGGATCATCTATTTTAAAACGGAAGGGATAGGTTTGAAACAACTGTTGTTGTCTAAAACCCATGTGCATGCTCCTTGATGGCGCAAGATGTCTCTCCAACTTGTTAATCGTCCCGATCCCGTGGCGGAGCTTCCAGTTAAGGTTCGTGCTTACTTACACTTGTTGATTGTGGACGCTTCTGAGTTTTGCCGTGCCCTCGGTATACATGCCAGTGCGGTGCGTTAGGCTGCTTGCAAAGTTCTGATATTGTGATCCCTTACGACAGCCCACATCTATGAGTAGAAGTGTCTTGAGGGATCAACGAAAATTGAAAAGGTAACTCTTCGTTTTGACAACTTTTTTGAGCAATGTATTCAGATGGGAAACCCCTCCCTCGTGACCGTTCAAAATATTTTTGCAGCGTGCTCTACAGAAGAGGCATCATGCAACCATGTGCAACAATGAATCAATCTGTCCAACACTCATAGGATAGGTGCCACCATGAGGGGTTTTGAGGAGCCCGATTGTAGACGCTCTAACTCCTTAGGGCATCTCCAACACCGACCCACAAATTTCCTCCTGCACCCGTTGTCCGCGGGCATGGGGATTTAGTTCGCGGTCACGGATGCGAGAGACGACCATCCAAAGTTGCCTGCATACATCTGGCATCCTTGGTTTTTTTAGAAGTCCACACGCTCAAATAGCCGCATACATAGAGTTCAGATGTTCAAATAGCAGCATACATAGAGTACAAATGTTCAAATAGCCGCATGCAGCAGTAGTTCAAATTTAAAAAGAAAAATAAATATTACATTCCAATATTGTTGTCCCCTTTAACCGACCATAGATACTCAATCAGATCTCCCTTCAATTGTGCGTGAGTTGGTCGATGCCAAATTTTTTTATGGAATAAACTCTTAAATGTGGCCGCATTCTGGTCTAGAAATTCGGTAGGATCACCTATGTTTTCAAATTCTAGAGCTGCGACAGCGCCCTCACCCTCATCATTGACGATCAAGTTGTGTATGATCACACAATATGTCATCACCTTCCATAAGGTCTCCAGATCCATTGTTTAGCATGTTCACAAACAACTGCAAAACGACCTTGCAAAACTTCAAATGCTCTCTCGACATCCTTTCTAGCTGCTTCTTGTCTTTGGCAAAGTGAGACTTTTTCTGGCCAACTGGGTAGAGATGGTGCTAACGAAGGTAGCACATGGAGGATACATATCGTAAACCATATAGTACCCATGTTTTGTACTCATGTTCATTGACAATATAGTGGCAAGGAGAAACTTTTCCTTCAGTTAGTCTCGCAAACAATGATGAACGCTGCAGCACATTGATGTCATTGTGAGACCCAGGCATGCCAATTAAAGCGTGCCAAATCCAAAGATCATGTGATGCAACTGCTTCAAGAATGATCATGGGCTTCTTAACCTGATCCTGATATTGCCCTTGTAAAGCCTTCGGACAGTTTTTCCATTTCCAATACATGCAGTCAGAGATCCAGGAAAAACTGGGCACCCTCTTGCTTCTGAGATTACCAAGAACCTCTCGGTGTCTGCCACAGTTGGTTCTCTCAGGTACTGAGGTCCAAACACGTCGACTATAGTATCTTTGCATGTGCTCTCAAACATCCATAGATACTCGTCCCATAAATCAGTGGTCGTGCCATATGCAAGCATCCGGAGTGCGGCCGTGTACTTTTGGTTACCAAAGAACCCAATCGTTCCAATGACGTCCTTCTTCAAAGCGAAATAGTTATCATAGAACCGGACGCCATGGTACAAATGATGAAAGACAGTCTTGCACGTTTGAAAACGCAAGCGAAAATGGTCAGCGGAGAGTGCACCACGGGCAAAGTAGTCGTCCATCAGTGTCAAATGGCCGTGTGCCCTGTTGCGGTTGAGCACTTGATGAGCCTTGATCGATCCCTTGAAACTGAGAACATGCCCCTGCGCACGCTCCACGTCTTCAATTACTGATCGCATCATCGCAGCCTGATATGTGTAGTCCTCCTCGAACGAGCCGTCGGACGAGCCGTCGGACGACTCAATATAGTGCCCGTGTGTGTACTCCAAATCTGTGTAGTCCTCCTCGTCGGGCGAGCTGTTGGACGACTCGACATAGCGCTTGTTTGTGTACTCTAAATTGGAATCCATTGCTTGAAAGAAGAAGGAATGATTTTTTCAGCTCTGGCAATTCATTGAACAGTTGCCGGGCATGGTGAGCATAGCAGTAGCAGATTGTACCTGGCGGGTCGGTCGGAGGAGAGGGGTTGAAGGACGACGAAGGAGAAGTGGGGTGGATCCCGGATGGATCACTGGAGGTGACGGAGACATAGAGTTCCGGCAGGGGTGTGGCGTGGCGGCCAGGGTGGTGGAGCGGTAGCGAAGGCAAGAGAGAAAGAACGGAGGGGAGAAAATAGGGAGGATGGAGTCACGGGGGCCGTGAAGGGTTTTAGGTGAGCCAGGTGTGTCGAAGGCCTATGTGGCTGTTTTCCGAACTCCCACAAAGCCCCCATATTTGTGTCGGATTTACTGGAAAAAATACATCAGGACCGCTTGACGGAACGATACAGTCCGGTATTGGATGTCAAGCCGTGTCTGGACCGCATGGTATTGCGGACGATTCGAGGATCCCCTTTGCGAGAGTTGCTAATTAACTCGCACAGGTTGCTGCCTCGTGAGTTTTCACGCACGGTTTCTTCGCTTGTCGCCTCCCCTCTCCTGCTAGTTTGCTGAGGTTGGTGCCTTGTGAGTTGTGAGGACGAGGTTGTGGCATGCAACACATAACGATAGTTGGAGCACAACAAATGGCTTCCGGACAACGGGAGCAAGCATGGCTAGCCACAAGTAGCGCCCGAGCCGTTGCGGGCCATGGCCGCGTTGTCTTCGGTCAGAGCTCACCATGCCAATCTTGGGACCGCACCGGTGGCAGACGACACAGCCGAATCTGCTGATGCCGGTATGCTGCTCCATCCAATTAGGATGCACGAGTAACTGCACGCTATGACCCTACAGTATATGGACTGGAAAACGACTTTTGAATGGAAATTTGATTCTTTTGTTTACTCGGATATCAGGATCAAGCTTCCGGCGAGAAAACGGTGGTAGTAACAACCACACATTCGAAAGATGGTTAATAAACTATTTAGTGCTATGACTGGTGAAAAGGAAAGAAGACTTTTGCAAAGAGAATCGCTACCACGGAGTACCCCAGAAGCAACAGCGAGTGGCTGTGCCTCCGTCTGGGCCGGAGCAGGGCATTGGCATGTTGAGCGCTGTGATTGGCGCAGGCGTCCGTGGTGTATGGTACGCTGCTACGGAGGAGACGCCCCACCCCAGGGCAAGGACCTGGACCGGACCGCAGTTACCAAACTGGTGATTGCTAGCATCAGAGATGCTCCTGCTTCTTTTGACGGCAGTCTGTCCCTTGCCACTTCCGAAGATGGGGTCGTGCTTGCTCCCTCTGTTTTGTTTTTGGGATGACGCTCGAGATTCACCTCTGACCAACACAGCTGGGTGCCCTTCCCTCAAAAGGAAAAAGAAAAAGCTGGGTGCCCTTCCCTCAAAAAGAAAAAGAAAAAGCTGGGTGCCCAATCACGTCCATGGACCCCGATGTCTCTTGGCAGATGAAGCACCACATGAATCAATCAGAGGACTGGATCACTGAAAATGCATCTTAAGGTTCCATCCACTTCCAGTGCCTGTCCAATCCTAACTCCCCTCCCCGCGTGCTCCCTCCTCGGCGACAACCAAACCCTAGCC
>NC_041390.1:615228192-615228651 GCF_002162155.2 Triticum dicoccoides
GCCATGAAATTGCCCCAAAGAAGAAGAAGGAAGAAAAGGCCAGTAGGATGTTGCTCTTGGGTACAAAATTGATTGGTTTAGCTGTAACTATTGTGTCGAGTTTTGCTACACCCACGGGATATTACATGCTACTAGGATTACGGGATGATTTGTCTATTTTTTAATTGGGCTTCAGTAAATGTGCCGCGCCCACCCTAAAATTGGGGATGTTTAGGTAGGTGGAAGAAGGTTGTGTAAGGGTACTTAGATGCTTTACTTAAGTCTAGCATTTTAGCTATTGTGTCCTCTAATTACTTTGCCTCAAATTTGTAGGCACAGTATTGTTGCTTTGGAAATGTTTTTGGATCTCCTTTGATGTCTAATGATTCTCACCTGCCTTATTGCCATTGATTAACTAATCTCTCTCTCTCTCTCTCTCTCTCTCTCTCTCTCTCTCTCTCTCTCTCTCTCTCTCTCTCT
>NC_041390.1:615228900-615235020 GCF_002162155.2 Triticum dicoccoides
AGCTGCCCAAAGTCTGTGCAACGTGCACTCTGCTCTCATGTTCTCCATGGCAACAAATCACCATAGATGAGCAGTGCCGCATCACTCAGCGACGCCGCTGTAGTCCCTCTTTATTGAAGTCATTTTCCTCTTAGATTTTTGGCTAAGCTAGCTGCCCCAGTGCTCCACTTTCTTATTTGCTGGTGATGATCTTGCTGCCAGGGTTTACGGTTTGGTGATTCTTCTATCCCTCCATCTTGTTATGTGCTTGTGTGTCGCCTGTGCCTACACTAGGTTGGGTCTTTTTTTTTAGTGAGCTAGCTGCTGCAGTTCCGTTCATTTATTTGTAGGACGCAGATGATAGATATGCTGCCATGGGATCAGGTCTTTACCTTATTTTCGGTCTCTGTCTGCGTGTATCCATGCCATTGTTTGTACAGTACGTCGTTTAAGCTCATTTACTTGCTTCTTTCTAGCATGGAAGCGGCGCACCGACCGAGAGAGCGCCACCCCCGCCGCTTTCCGGTACAGGCGACTACCGCGCGTTCAAACAACAAGATGGCACGCGGTCGGCGAGGCGTCTCCTCCGACGCCACCCATCCGCCCCTCGGCCGCCCATCGGTGTTATACAAACCGTTTCCCCGACCATAGCCACGGGCATCCCTCTCCGCACCACTCCCCGCCATGGATCCCTCCGCAACCAAAGCTCTCTGGGACGGGCTGGCGTCGGAGCAGAAGAAGGCCATGGCCGCCATTGCTGCCGACTGGCAGGACGGCAGGCATCCAGAGAACGCCTCCGACGACGACGTGAAAATGGAGGACGCCTCCGACGCCGAGCCAACGCCACCCTCCTCTTCCTCCGCGGCACCCTCCTCCTCCGCTCCACCTTTGCCGGTACATTGCACCATGACCATCGGCGAGGCCCGTGCCCATTATATGGACATGGTGCGGGAAGAGCAATTCCGAGAGGCGCAGGCCGACGCCAACTACAACCACAACCTCCTCCAAGAGCATCCGCAAACGGAGGAGCAGGTCACCGCCGACAGGGCGGTCGCGCCGGACGCGCACCTGGCAAAGCAGGAGGCCCTGCTCGAGTCCTACCGCTCTGCCCAAGAGGTCCGCCTCGCCCGCTGGCGGTACCGGGAATGGGTGGTGGGAGGTGGCGGCTGCGGCTGCGGCAAGGAGTGTGACGACGAGGCGGGCAAGGCGTTGTTCGGTAACATCAACGACGAGGAGTCCGCGCCCTGGCGCCCCGACCACGAAAAAGCCGGCATGTACGCGGGCGCTGCCGGCAACGAGGAAGATAGTGCACGGTAGGATGCCACCACAATGCAGAACAACGACAACCTCCTGCATGCGCCCATCAAACGCTATCCAGTGCCAAGACCCGCTGCACCTTGCCACCAAGACTCGTCGTCGTCAATATTGTAGATGGAACGTCACCCCACCTTGGTCACCACACGAGAAGTATATGGAGACATGCGCCCAACCACCAAACCAAACACTTGTCCCTTCAGTCAATCTACAACCCCAAGATGATGCCCCGATGGGGTAACGATGCAGGAACCTCGCCATAATCCGATCCGCAAAGCCTGAATCTAGGTTCCCATCGGGGCATACAAGGAACGCGAATAGCCCCACAACGCCTCCAACGAGGTAACGATGACTGCGGGCGTCGCCGTTGACGATTTTGGCCGAGGCCGAACCAAGCTTTCGCTGGCGAATCCACGCCCATCCCTGGCTAGACCACCAGATCGGCCTCCTCCATTATCCAGCACGCCCGTGGGTGACGTATGCTACCAAGAAACCGTAGACCGGAGCTGCCCCATCGCCCGGACCCGCCGCCCCGCCTGGGTGAGCCATCACGACAGATGGGCTCTCACCACTATGCCGCCGACGCCGGACGACACACACGTCCAGGACACCCGCGCGGATCTCCGCCGCAATAGCATCCCGGAGCCGCGGCGGAGTAAGGCCCCGCCGCCGCCATCATCCCCTGCCTGGGCTTTGCCTCGCGGAGCTCCGTCGGCGGCTTGAAGCCCTAGATTGGATCGGAAGGGTAGTGAACGAGAGTGAGGAGATTGGAAGGGAGGATATCAGCATGGAGAGGGTCGAGAGAGAGGCGGCGGCGGCTCCTCTGGTTTCGTATCCGCTTATCCTATCTACCGGTAGACCCTGCTGCCGCCTAGTCTGTTAACGTGTTTCAACAAGAGTCTGGTCTACAGTAGTGAAAGATTAATAAGACTTCAGATATTCGTTTGCCGAAAGTAGAAATGACACCAGTTTGGTCTAAATGTATATGTAGTTTGTCTAAAGTACAGATGGCAGAAATGTGTTGACAGGAAGATTTCAGAGGGAAGGAGAGCATGCGAAATATAAACTCAAGAAGATGAATTACTTTTCAAAGAAAGAGAATCAATCAATCAGGATCAAGCTTCCGGCGAGAAAACGGTGGTAACAACCACACATCCGAAAGATGGTTAACAAACTATTTAGTGCTATGACTGGTGAAAAGGAAAGAAAAAAAAGGCACAAAAAGAATAGACTTGAGTGCTGTGATTGGGGCAGCCGTCCGTGGTGTATGGTACAGCCCTCTGCCCCGGCCGGAGCAGGCCACTGGCATGTTGAGCGCTGTGATTGGCGCAGCCGTCCGTGGTGTATGGTACTTCCTCCATTCCAAAATATAGTGCACCCACACTTTCCGAGGTCAAACTTTGATTATAAATTTAACTAATGAGACCGACTGCGGCGGAAGAAAAAGTTACATAATTAAAAACTTTTTTCAAATACGAATTCACTGATATAACTTTTGCCCCCGCCGCAATCGGTCTTGATAATTAAATTTATGGTCAAAATTAAAATACGGGGATAAAAGAAGCACTACATTATGGAACGGAGGGAGTAGTACGATACGCTGGTGCTATGGAGGAGACGCCCCACCCCAGGGCAAGGACCTGGACCGCAGTTACCAAACTGGTGATTGTCAGCATCAGAGATGCTCCTGCTTCTTTGTATGGCAGTCTGTCCCTTGCCACTTGCGAAGATGGGGTCGTGCTTGTTCGCTCTGACGAACACAGTTTGTTTTTCTTCCTCTTTTTGAGATCAGCTGGCCAACATGTACGTACTCCTATGTGAGTGCCCAATCACATGTTGCATAGTGAGTGAACCCCATCCATGCACGCGGCGCGCCCACCGGACGGACCGACCGACGGACAAGAGGGCAGCTGTTCCTTTCTCTGCTCTGCTCCTCTATCTACATTTATCTGACTCCTCTTTCACCAACAGGGAACAGTACCCTTCTGCAACTTGGTCTGCTCCAACACCTTCATTCTCCAAACAAGCTGCCTGACCCAGTCTGGCTGCGAGGCCCAGACCACCTTTCTTTCTGCTAGGCGCCACCAGATCGGCCCCGGTGCCCGCGCCCTCCCTCCGGCAGCAGCAGCGGCGCGTCGGAGACCGCAAATCGTCTCATCAGACTGCCGTCGCCGATATACGTACTACTACCATAGTAGAGGAAATGGAACCGGTGGCATCGATTATTGATGCAAACGTAGTATGGCGCAGAGCCTTCTCCAGTTCAGGCAGATACTGTATCAAGTTAGCATCTAGACCTGACATGCACATTCTTCAGTTCAAAGTGGACGTACAATTCCCTTCCTTTTGCCAGATTTGATTAATTCCTTTTTCAATATATGCTGATCCATAATTAAATGAAGTGATTGTGCTCCAACTTTGTAATAAGTTGTTCATTAAACTGAACTGCACTGCACTTTGTAAAGAGCAGAAACCACTGTTGTAAACTAAAAAGAACGGACACCTGCACTTTCTTGTGGCTAGGATTGGGCTCTGAACTTTTTAGTTATGGATCGGGGTGGGTATGGGCGGCTGTCAGACCATTCCCAGGTTCAAATATATAGTATGCTATATCAAATGAATGTAGAATGTTCACCACTGGGCTCACAAGTCTCCACCTCATCAAACTAGCCAAAGCTATTTTGCTAAAAGAAAATAAGCATATACAGTAAGATGGATAGCGAAAGTTATCTATGTGTCTTATAGCAAATTCTTTTTCCACACCATGCAATGAAAAGATAGCCATCTATTACACTGCTATAGAAGAAACAAAATGCTGGTGATGGTATGCTGAAATATACCACTATCTACCAACCATAGAAAAACAGCTAAAGGTTTCTGCCATGCTCATAAATTATGGAAAATGTACTTCGGATCTTAATGTGTTACATGTGAATTCATTTTGATATACATACCACATTGCGTGGGAAGGAAAAATGGTGAGTAAATGTATCACATACTTTCTATTCTTAAGAAAAGTTAAAGATAAAAACATTTTATCTGTCCGTAGAGTATGTGTACTAAAGTTTGACCATGCATGGACAGCTACTACCACATATAATTCATTACCATGCCTTCAATCACTATATATAAATGTCCTGGGAGTTTGTTAGTACCAAAACAAATACCAAAATACATAGCAGCGCAACATAGGTAAAGTAAGGACCCAAAAACTATTTGTGTTGCTTATGAAGAATTGGACAGTTTCACAAGTATATATCAAGGCAATCTATATTATAATGGCAAAGGAAAGTGAAACTTATGCAGTAAGTAGGAAACCGAGCCTCATAGATATCATATATGTCAACAATACGGGAACTAGGGTCCCCCCGGGCCTGCTGGAATGGGTAGAACTCGGCGCCATAAGACCCAAGGAGCAAGGGCATATGAATGGGCACCAAGGGCCAGTGCTCGGAGCTCCCCTGATACAATCTCTCATCTAACTTAGGCAAGGCAATCGCGCATTGCCCCCGAGCACCCTCAAGCCCTTGGGCTCCACGGTTCTGTTGGAAATATGCCCTAGAGGCAATAATAAATTGATTATTATTATATTTCCTTGTTCATGATAATCATTTATTATCCATGCTAGAATTGTATTGATAGGAAACTCAGATACATGTGTGGATACATAGACAACACCATGTCCCTAGTAAGCCTCTAGTTGACTAGCTCGTTGATCAATAGATGGTCACGGTTTCCTGACCATGGACATTAGATGTCGTTGATAACGAGATCACATCATTAGGAGAATGATGTGATGGACAAGACCCAATCCTAAGCATAGCACTAGATCGTGTAGTTCGTATGCTAAAGCTTTTCTAATGTCAAGTATCATTTCCTTAGACCATGAGATTGTGCAACTCCCGGATACCGTAGGAGTGCTTTGGGTGTGCCAAACGTCACAACGTAACTGGATGGCTATAAAGGTACACTACAGGTATCTCCGAAAGTGTCTATTGGGTTGGCACGAATCGAGACTGGGATTTGTCACTCCGTGTGACGGAGAGGTGTCTCTGGGCCCACTCGGTAGGACATCATCATAATGTGCACAATGTGATCAAGGAGTTGATCACGGGATGATGTGTTACGGAACGAGTAAAGAGACTTGCCGGTAACGAGATTGAACAAGGTATCGGGATACCGACGATCGAATCTCGGGCAAGTATCGTACCGATAGACAAAGGGAATTGTATACGGGATTGATTAAGTCCTTGACATCGTGGTTCATCCGATGAGATCATCGTGGAACATGTGGGAGACAACATGGGTATCCAGATCCCGCTGTTGGTTATTGACCGGAGAACGTCTCGGTCATGTCTGCATGTCTCCCGAACCCGTAGGGTCTACACACTTAAGGTTCGATGACGCTAGGGTTATAAAGGAAGTTAGTATGTGGTTACCGAATGTTGTTAAGAGTCCCGGATGAGATCCCGGACGTCACAAGGAGTTTCGGAATGGTCCGGAGGTAAAGATTTATATATGGGAAGTCATGTTTTGGTCATCGGAAAAGTTTCGGGTTTTATCGGTAACGTACCGGGACCACCGGGAGGGTCCCGGGGGTCCACCAAGTGGGGCCACCAGCCCCGGAGGGCCACATGGGCTGTAGGGAGTGCTCCTTGGCCTACATGGGCCAAGGGCACCAGCCCCAAGAGGCCCATGCGCCTAGGGTTACAAGAAGGGAAGAGTCCCACAAGGGGAAGGCACCCCCTAGGTGCCTTGGGGAGGAGGGATTCCTCCCTTGGCCGCCGCCCCCCTATGAGATTGGATCTCCTAGGGCCGGCGCCCCCC
>NC_041390.1:615242978-615279002 GCF_002162155.2 Triticum dicoccoides
CCCCCCTTGGCCCCCCTATATATAGTGGGGGAAATGGAGGACTTCTTACCTTTTGCCTTTGGTGCAGCCCTTCCCCTCTCCCAAGTCCTTCTCCTCTCCCGTGGTGCTTGGCGAAGCCCTGCAGGATTGCCACGCTCCTCCACCACCACCACGCCATTGTGCTGCTGCTGGATGGAGTCTTCCTCAACCTCTCCCTCTCTCCTTGCTGGATCAAGGCATGGGAGACGTCACCGGGCTGTACGTGTGTTGAACGCGGAGGTGCCGTCCGTTCGGCACTAGGATCATCGGTGATTTGAATCACGACGAGTACGACTCCATCAACCCCGTTCACTTGAACGCTTCCGCTTAGCGATCTACAAGGGTATGTAGATGCACTCTCCTTCCCCTCGTTGCTGGTTTCTCCATAGATAGATCTTGGTGACACGTAGGAAAATT
This sequence comes from Triticum dicoccoides, assembly GCF_002162155.2. Classification (NCBI taxonomy): domain Eukaryota; kingdom Viridiplantae; phylum Streptophyta; class Magnoliopsida; order Poales; family Poaceae; genus Triticum; species Triticum dicoccoides. The sequence continues at coordinate 615,243,414 of NC_041390.1, forward strand.
TTGAATTTCTGCTACGTTCTCCAACAGTGGCATCATGAGCAAGGTCTATTGCGTAGATTCTATGCACGAGTAGAACACAAAGTAGTTGTGGGCGTTGATTTTGTTCAATATGCTTGCCGTTACTAGTCTTATCTTGATTCGGCGGCATCGTGGGATGAAGCGGCCTGGACCAACCTTACACGTACGCTTACGTGAGACCGGTTCCACCGACTAACATGCACTAGTTGCATAAGGTAGCTGGCGGGTGTCTGTCTCTTCCACTTTAGTCGGATCGGATTCGATGAAAAGGGTCCTTATGAAGGGTAAATAGAAATTGGCATATCATGTTGTGGTTTTTGCGTAGGTAAGAAACGTTCTTGCTAGAAATCCATAGCAGCCACGTAAAACATGCAAACAACAATTAGAGGACGTCTAACTTGTTTTTGCAGGGTATGCTATGTGATGTGATATGGCCAAAGGATGTGATGAATGATATATGTGATGTATGAGATGATCATGTTCTTGTAATAGGAATCACGACTTACATGTCGATGAGTATGACAACCGGCAGGAGCCATAGGAGTTGTCTTTATTTATTTATGACCTGCGTGTCAACTTAAACGTCATGTAATTACTTTACTTTATTGCTAAAGCGTTAGCCATAGTAGTAGAAGTAATAGATGACGAGACAACTTCAAGAAGACACGATGATGGAGATCATGATGATGGAGATCATGGTGTCATGCCGGTGACAAGATGATCATGGAGCCCCAAGATGGAGATCAAAGGAGCTATATGATATTGGCCATATCATGTCACTATTATTTGATTGCATGTGATGTTTATCATGTTTATGCATCTTGTTTGCTTAGAACAACGGTAGTAAATAAGATGATCCCTCATTAAAATTTCAAGAAAGTGTTCCCCCTAACTGTGCACCATTGCGACAGTTCGTTCGTTTCTAAGCACCACGTGATGATCGGGTGTGACAGATTCCAACGTTCACATACAACGGGTGTAAGACAGATTTACACATGCAAAACACTTAAGTTGACTTGACGAGCCTAGCATGTACAGACATGGCCTCGGAACACAGAAGACCGAAAGGTCGAGCATGAGTCGTATGGTAGATACGATCAACATGAAGATGTTCACCGATGTTGACTAGTCCGTCTCACGTGATGATCGGACACGGCCTAGTTGACTCGGATCATGTAATCACTTAGATGACTAGAGGGATGTCTATCTGAGTGGGAGTTCATAAGATGAACTTAATTATCCTGAACATAGTCAAAAGGTCTTCGCAAATTATGTCGTAGCTCACGCTATAGTTCTTCTGTTTAGATATGTTCCTAGAGAAAATTTAGTTGAAAGTTGATAGTAGCAATTATGCGGACTAGGTCCGTAAACTGAGGATTGTCCTCATTGCTTCATAGAAGGCTTATGTCCTTAATGCACCGCTCAGTGTGCTGAACCTCGAACGTCGTCTGTGGATGTTGCGAACATCTGACATACACATTTTGATAACTACGTGATAGTTCAGTTAAACGGTTTAGAGTTAAGGCACCGAAGACGTTTTGAAACGTCGCGAAACATATGGGATATTTTGGGGGCTGAAATTGGGATTTCAGGCTCGTGCCCACGTCAAGAGGTATAAGACCTCCAACGATTTTCTTAGCCTACAAACTAAGGGAGAAAAGCTCAATTGTTGAGCTTGTGCTCAGATTGTCTGAGTACAACAATCATTTGAATCGAGTGGGAGTTGATCTTCCAGATGAGATAGTGATGTTTCTCCGAAGTCATTACCACCAAGCTGCTAGAGCTTTGTGATGAACTATAACATATCGAGGACATATATGATGATCCTTGAGATATTCGCGATGTTTGACACCGCAAAAGTAGAAATCAAGAAGGAGCATCAATTGTTGATGGTTGATGAAACCACTAGTTTCAAGAAGGGCAAGGGCAAGAAGGGATACTTCATGAAACGGCAATTCAGCTGCTGCTCTAGTGAAGAAACCCAAGGTTGAATCCAAACCCGAGACTAAGTGCTTCTGTAATAAGGGGAACAGCCACTGGAGCAGAATTACCCTAGATACTTGGTAGATTAGAAGGCTAGCAAGGTCGATAGAAGTATATTGGATATACATTGTGTTGATGTGTACTTTGCTAGTACTCCTAGTAGCACCAGGGTATTAGATACCGGTTCGGTTGCTAAGTGTTAGTAACTCGAAATAAAAGCTATGGAATAAATGGAGACTAGCTAAAGGTGAACTGACGATATGTGTTGGAAGTGTTTCCAATGTTGATATGATCAAGCATCACACGCTCCCTCTACCATCGAGATTGGTGTTAAACCTAAATAATTGTTATTTGGTGTTTGCGTTGACCATAGACGTGATTGGATTATGTCTATCGCAATACGGTTATTCATTTAAGGAGAATAATGGTTACTCTGTTTATTTGAATAATACCTTCAATGGTCTTGCACCTAAAATGAATGGTTTATTGAATCTCGATCGTAGTGATACACATGTTCATGCCAAAAGATATAAGATATTAATGATAGTACCACATACTTGTGGCACTGCAACTTAAGTCATATCGGTATAAAACGCATGAGGAAGCTCCATGTTGATGGATCTTTGGGCTCACTCGTTTTTGAAAAGTTTGAGACATGCGAACCATGTCTATTGGTGTATATGCAGGAAGAAACTCCATGCAAATGGACCGTTTGGACTCTCTTGATTTTGAATCACTTGAGACATGCAAATCATACCACATGGGCAAGATGACTGAAAGCCTCGTTTTCAGTAAAATGGAACTAGAAAGCAACTTGTTGGAAGTAATACATTTTGATGTGTGCAGTCCAATGGGTGCTGAGGCGTGTAGTGGATATCGTTATGTTCTTACTTCACAGATGATTTGAGTAGATGTTGAGTATATTTACTTGATGAATCATGAGTCTGAATTATTGAAAGGTTCAAGTAATTTCAGGGTGAAGTTGAAAGATCGTTGTGACAAGAGGATAAAAGATCTATGATATGATCATAGAGATGAATATCTGAATTACGAGTTTGGCACAGAATTAAGACATTGTGGAAATTGTTTCACAACTAATACAGCCTGAAGCACCATAGTGTGATGGTGTGTCCGAACATCATAAATGCACCCCATTGGATATGGGGCATACCATGATGTCTCTTATCGAATTACCACTATCGTTCATGGGTTAGGCATTAGAGACAACCACATTCACTTTAAATAGGGCACCACGTAATTCCGATGAGATGACACCGTATGAACTATGGTTTAGAGAAACCTAAGCTGTCATTTCTTAAAAGTTTGGGGCTGCGATGCTTATGTGAAAAAGTTTCAGGCTGATAAGCTCGAACCCAAAGCGGATAAATGCATCTTCATAGGACACCCAAAACAGTTGGGTATACCTCCTGTCTCAGATCCGAAAGCAATAAGGGATTGTTTCTAGAATCGGGTCCTTTCTCGAGGAAAGTTTTCTCTCGAAAGAATTGAGTGGGAGAATGGTGGAGGCTTGATGAGGTTATTGAACCGTCTCTTCAACTAGTGTGTGGCAGGGCACAGGGAGTTGTTCCTGTGGCGCCTACACCAATTGAAGTGGAAGCTTATGATAGTGATCATGAAACTTCAGATCAAGTCACTCCCAAACCTCGTGGGATGACAAGGATGCGTACTACTTCAGAGTGGTACGTAATCCTGTCTTGGAAGTCATGTTGCTAGACAACAATGAACTTACGAGCCATGGAGAAGCGATGGTGGGCCTGGATTCCGATAAATGGCTCGAGGCCATAAAAATCCGAGAGAGGATCCGTGTATGAAAACAAAGTGTAGACTTTGGTAGAACGGCTCGATGGTCGTAAGGCTGTTGAGTACAGATGGATTTTAAAAGGAAGACGGACAATGATGGTAAGTATCACCATTAAGAAAGCTCGACTTGTCATTAAGATGTTTTCCGACAAGTTCAAGGAGTTGACTACGATGAGACTTTCTCACTCGTAGCGATGCTAAGAGTCTGTTGGAATTATATTAGCAATTACTGCATCATTTATGAAATCTTGCAGATAGGATGTCAAAACATTGTTTCCTCGACGATTTTTTGGGAAAGGTTGTATGTGATACAACCGGAAGGTTTTGTCAATCCTGAAATATGCTAATAAGTATGCAAAGCTCCAGCAATCCTTCTAAGGACTGGAGTAAGCATCTCGGAGTTGAAATGTATGCTTTGATGAGATGATCAAAGATTTTGGTGTATACAAAGTTTATGAGAAACTTGTATTTCCAAAGAAGTGAGTGGGAGCACTATAGAATTTCTGATGAATATATGTTGTTGACATATTGTTGATCAGAAATGACGTAGAATTTCTGGAAAGCATATAGGGTTATTTGGAAAGTGTTTTTCAATGGAAAGCCTGAATTAAGCTACTTGAACATTGAGCATCAAGATCTATAAGGATAGATCAAAACGCTTAACGGTACTTTCAAATGAGCACATACCTTGACATGATCTTGAAGGTGTTCAAGATGGATCAGTCAAAGAAGGAGTTCTTGCCTGAAGTTGTAAGGTATGAAGTTAAGACTTAAAGCTCGACCACGGCAGAATAGAGAGAAAGGACGAAGGTCGTCCCCTATGCTTAAGACATAGGCTCTACAGTATGCTATGCTGTGTACCGTGCCTGAAGTGTGCCTTGCCATGAGTCAGTCAAGGGGTACAAGAGTGATCCAAGAATGGATCACAGGACAGCGGTCAAAGTTATCCTTAGTAACTAGTGGACTAAGGAATTTTCTCGATTATGGAGGTGGTAAAAGAGTTCGTCGTAAAGGGTTACGCCGATGCAAACTTTGACACTAATCCAGATTATTCTGAGTAGTAAACTGGATTCGTATAGTAGAACAGTTATTTGGAATAGCTCCAAATAGAGCGTGGTAGCTGCATCTAGGAGATGACATGGAGATTTGTAAAGCACACACGGATCTGAAAGGTTCAAACCCGTTGACTATAACCTCTCTCACAAGCATAACATGATCAAACCCAGAACTCATCGAGTGTTAATCACATGGTAAATGTGAACTAGATTATTTACTCTAGTAAACTCTTTGGGTGTTAGTCACATGGGGATGTGACCTTGAGTGTTAATCACATATCGATGTGAACTAGATTATTGACTCTAGTGCAAGTGGGGGACTGTTGGAAATATGCCCTAGAGGCAATAATAAATTGATTATTATTATATTTCCTTGTTCATGATAATCATTTATTATCCATGCTAGAATTGTATTGATAGGAAACTTAGATACATGTGTGGATACATAGACAACACCATGTCCCTAGTAAACCTCTAGTTGACTAGCTCGTTGATCAATAGATGATCACGGTTTCCTGACCATGGACATTAGATGTCGTTGATAACGAGATCACATCATTAGGAGAATGATGTGATGGACAAGACCCAATCCTAAGCATATCACTAGATCGTGTAGTTCGTATGCTAAAGCTTTTCTAATGTCAAGTATCATTTCCTTAGACCATGAGATTGTGCAACTCCCGGATACCGTAGGAGTGCTTTGGGTGTGCCAAACGTCACAACGTAACTGGGTGGCTATAAAGGTACACTACATGTATCTCCAAAAGTGTCTGTTGGGTTGGCACGAATCGAGACTGGGATTTGTCACTCCGTGTGACGGAGAGGTGTCTCTGGGCCCACTCGGTAGGACATCATCATAATGTGCACAATGTGATCAAGGAGTTGATCACGGGATGATGTGTTATGGAACGAGTAAAGAGACTTGCCGGTAACGAGATTGAACAAGGTATCGGGATACCGACGATCGAATCTCGGGCAAGTATCGTACCGATAGACAAAGGGAATTGTATACGGGATTGATTAAGTCCTTGACATCGTGGTTCATCCGATGAGATCATCGTGGAACATGTGGGAGCCAACATGGGTATCCAGATCCCGCTGTTGGTTATTGACCGGAGAACGTCTCGGTCATGTCTGCATGTCTCCCGAACCCGTAGGGTCTACACACTTAAGGTTCGATGACGCTAGGGTTATAAAGGAAGTTAGTATGTGGTTACCGAATGTTGTTCAGAGTCCCGGATGAGATCCCGGACGTCACAAGGAGTTCCGAAATGGTCCGGAGGTAAAGATTTATATATGGGAAGTCATGTTTTGGTCATCGGAAAAGTTTCGGGTTTTATCGGTAACGTACCGGGACCACCGGGAGGGTCCCGGGGGTCCACCAAGTGGGGCCACCAGCCCCGGAGGGCCACATGGGCTGTAGGGAGTGCTCCTTGGCCTACATGGGCCAAGGGCACCAGCCCCAAGAGGCCCATGCGCCTAGGGTTACAAGAAGGGAAGAGTCCCACAAGGGGAAGGCACCCCCTAGGTGCCTTGGGGAGGAGGGATTCCTCCCTTGGCCGCCGCCCCCCTAGGAGATTGGATCTCCTAGGGCCGGCGCCCCCCTTGGCCCCCCTATATATAGTGGGGGAAATGGAGGACTTCTTACCTTTTGCCTTTGGTGCAGCCCTTCCCCTCTCCCAAGTCCTTCTCCTCTCCCGTGGTGCTTGGCGAAGCCCTGCAGGATTGCCACGCTCCTCCACCACCACCACGCCATTGTGCTGCTGTTGGATGGAGTCTTCCTCAACCTCTCCCTCTCTCCTTGCTGGATCAAGGCATGGGAGACGTCACCGGGCTGTACGTGTGTTGAACGCGGAGGTGCCGTCCGTTCGGCACTAGGATCATCGGTGATTTGAATCACGACGAGTACGACTCCATCAACCCCGTTCACTTGAACGCTTCCGCTTAGCGATCTACAAGGGTATGTAGATGCACTCTCCTTCCCCTCGTTGCTGGTTTCTCCATAGATAGATCTTGGTGACACGTAGGAAAATTTTGAATTTCTGCTACGTTCCCCAACAGGTTCGATTTCAACAGAAACAAAAGCAATCCCAAGGAACCAGGGAGAATGCTCGCGGCTCCGAGCACCTTAAACTCACCCTAGCATTAGCTCTACTCTAGTTGGCCACCCAGGAGGTCTGCTAACCGACAAGGCATTTAATGCAAAGCATGTCGAACTCTCTTGGGGTTATGTGTGCAACCAACACATTTAATGGAATGCTTGCGAGCCTACAGTGGCCCATGTTCCTTGGGGGCAGATGCTGAAGATAAACATGCTGGCTCACATTGCCCCAGGCATAGGGTATGTTGTCTACCAAGATGTGATGGCGGTGCCTCACACTTTTGACTTCGGTCGCGCCGAAGTCGACGTCTCCACACCAACTCTCTACTCCTATCCAGTGGGACCAGATGAGCAGTTGAGGGAAAGGCAGCGCGCTTCTCCAGGGAACCGCCCTCACTTGCCATCCACTAGCGTGGCGACACTGACAAACCTGCATGGATCACGTAGGTTGCATGATCTAGATTCAATGTATCCCTTGCATTAATGGCATTAATGAGAGACCATTGTGGTGCCCCTAGTCCTATATAAGGGGAGGACCGAGGCCATGCTTTCTTTCTAGATACTCCCTCTTTCCATCTATATAGGGTCTAATGCGTTTTTCGATGCTAACTTTGACCAAATATTAGAGCAATGATATATGACATGCAACTTACACAAAGCACACCGTTAAATTCGTCAGTGAAAGGTTCTTTCAATGATATAATTTTCACATTGTGCATGTCATGTACTATTAATCTTGTCAATAGTCAAAGGCGGTCTTAAAAATCTCATTACGCCCTATATAGATGGAAGGAGGGAGTAGTTTGGATGAGGAGAAGGAAAAGGGAGGAACAAGAAAGAGGATAAAACACCCAACACTTACACACACACACACACACACACACACACACACACACAGAGAGAGAGAGAGAGAGAGTGCTGAAAACCATCATATCCCTCGGTAGGGCAGTGAGCATAATGGAAATACCAGAGGGGAGTTCAGATGGGGAGTTTACCAAGGTTCGGGCCCTCTTGGTGAGGTAATACCCTATGTCATGCATTACTTTTAGTTGAAGTGGGAGCACCTCATGCATGGGGGTTACATGAGGATGATTTGATGAGTATCAGGAGTTCAGTTTGATGGAGTAGATGCCTTAAGTTACCCCTAGCCTCGCCTTACAAAGGTGATGGGAGCTAAGGTTTACAGGGTGCTCAACCGACCTCATGCGTGAAACTTTCCTGTTGTGAGCCAGACCCTTGGACCACCTCCTAGAGTCGTACTACCGCCAGGCCCCATGGCCGGCTCAATATCGGGCTTCCGGGATGGTGGGCCAGCTTTATTGTACCGCTAGCCCCCGAGCTTGTCTAGACTTGGAGTCTTGCGTCTTCAAGAACGAAACCCAGGCGAGCTCCTTCCGTATCGGCCATTAGAGCAGTCCGGACTTGGGTGCCAGCTTCAAGAATCTCTAGGGTTTCCAAGCATGCGGCCTCAAGATGCTCAGATCCGGGACCTCATGACCTTCGTTCATGTGGGCTATGTTTTCGTGCCTTTGCAACTTGCATTTTTTAACTCCATGAGGTCGTGGAGGTGAGGGTGTCTAGGGTGCCGAGGCAGAGGACATCGGCGCACATGCAGAGAGATGGTTTCGACTACTCTCTAGAGTAGGCATCTGTCCAACAGGATTCTTGTGCACTTTTTTTTTGCGAGGAGTGATATTCTTGTGCACTACAACAATGAGGACACCCCTGAGGAATTTGAGTGTGTGTTTCCCAGCGAAAGGAGCAGGACATTTGGCCAAATGATTGATTTGCTGGGCTAGGACAAAGGCTGATTTTTCTCCAGTTGTGGTCATCGGGCCGGATCCGCCACAATGCATATGGCCACAACGCTCGACGCGGGATAAGCCGATGAAATCTGAAGCTCCCGCGGTGTCGGCTAAGGCGACGGCAGTGTGGCGAAGCTACCGTTGCCGAGGCACGTATCTACCTTAGAGTAATGCCGTTCTCGCTGCTAGTGCCGCCTACCTCCACCGAGTCACCGCCATGGATGGACTTTGCTGCCGCCATCGTCGGTCCTAGGTCAGAGAGAGCGCGGGGGGCGAAGAGAGTGAATGAGTGAGAAAGAAAGAGACCGACTGGGCAATATGGTTCTGACCAGACCAGTCATGGACTCATGGGCAAATGACCGTTAACGGCGCCGCCGTCTCCCCCCTAGTGGACTTGGCCTGACATGTGGGTCATTCATGTCAAAAAGGGTTTAAATTCTAAGCAACCAACCATTTGGGTTATTGGACCACTAAAGTGATAGGTATCAGTCACCATTCAAAAATCTGGTAGTAAGTACTCCCTCTGTAACGAAATGCAAGAAATTTTTTGTGTGTGGCATGAACCGGCTCATGTCACGTACCGAGACCGTGTCGACCGGTCGGCCAAACGTGCGCTGGGGCGCGGCGCTAACAAGCGCGCGGGCGCTATTCTGGCTCTCCGAGCGGCCGCACGCGAGCAGTTGGATCGCAGGGGGACCGTGGGGACAGTCGACCGGTGGGCCGCTCTCCCCAATTTCCGCTGTCTTCCCACCTACGCCTCCCTCCACCGCCTCCGCCGGCGGCAGATGAAGCCCCGGCCTCCCTATCGCCGGAGGCCGTCCTTCCCCCTCCCCCCGCGGGAGCACCCCGAGGCCGAACCCAAAGCTAAGTGACCTCCACACAAGTACATGACGCATACCTCCCTCTCTCTGAGCTGAGCGAGCCACACGGTGGTGATTTTTTTTCTTGCTGGAATTGCTGCTGGGCGACCGCTACGAGGGCGCCGGACATCGGATCCGGCATTTCCTGCGTCGCCCGCCACGTGCGCCGCCGGGGCCGTCAAGTACACCGACCGCGGGGAGAGAAGGTAGGCTGCTAGTTTCCTCCTCCACCCCTGTATCACTCTTCGCAACATGGCTGACCAAGCATCGAATGAAATAGTTTATGATGAAAGAATGGCATCAGGATTTATCACATTGTTGCAACAATGATGCGAATTGTAGACTAGACTGTAATTTGCTGATTACTTCATAGTATGGCTTTTCTCTGTAAAAAAATTTTGATAGGTTTTCTGTGCAATATTTTATCTTGTGATTAAGTATACTTATACTATTAACACTTGTTAAGTTATAAGGCGGGTGTTAAAGATCCTAATGACAGCTATAAGTTGCCTCGCAATGCTGTTAAATATCCTACCAGTACTTCATTTTTACTGCCAATATCATAGCAATAGTTGCCTTAAACCTGTGTTAAGTATCCTACAGAACTACTATGTTGCTCTAAACAGTGTTAAATATCATAACAGTACCTGTAACCGTAAGCTGTCTGGCTTAAACTAGTGTCCAATATCCTAACATTATTGATAAGCTGACTTTTGGTTAATACGAGTTAGTGGTTTATAATTCATTATTGTTGCTGTTGTGATTTACAATGATCTACCAATGTAAATTAAATAACACTGATATCTAGGCTTCCAGATTTTTGGTAATGACTTGGGATGTGTTTGGTTGGAGAGATAAATAAAGATGGGTTGGGATCATTCCGACTTTATGGATTGGATGATCCAGTTTGAGGTTTGGTTCGAGGGGCATAGATGATTGGGATGGGCCAATTGGAATGTTTGATCGATTAATGAACATGACCAGATATACTAGTAGGTTAGAATTGACCACTATTTTGGAAACAAGTTGGTCCAAAACTTGGTAATTTGTGTGTAATTGGTTAGCTGTATATAGTTTTTGCAGCTCGTGCTTCCCTTTGCAAGTCGCTTCTATCTGCTTCTCTGGGATTGTGATAACATACAAGTAGTATGTAATCTTAGGTTGTTAGTACACTTCCGTTTGTCGTTATTCTTTGTAGATTTTATTTATATCTGTATTATTATACATCATACTTTGCTGTTTGACTAGAACAAAATAAGTTGATCTTAGAATAGTTGGAGCATTTTGTTTTTATAATTTTCACAACAGTGCGTGCTTGCATGTAATAAACCTACTGTATGGATTGTATTCAGGGAGGACTTTGGAACTGATGGATGTGGAGGGTATTTTGATAAATATCGGTATGTCGTACTAAATAACAACTTTTGCAAAGAAGTTCTGATTTTGGGTGCATTTTATTGCAAGCACATATGCTTTAAGCTGGAACTATGGAACTATGGTGTAAAATACCACTTCTGCAGTTTTGTAAAATTAAATGGTGCACGACTGGTCCTAATAAATATTTTGTTCATGTACAGTTGTGTATTTCATAATGCTCTAGTGGCCCATTTCTTGAATGGAACACCTACGTTTTTTTGGAACAACATCCATCCGTATGCATTAGCCTATCCTATTTATTAACAGATGTAAGACACAACCTTGCTGCGTCTGGTGTTTATATTATGTACCGTTATTCCTCTTGTAGCGATTTGAGTATCTGACCTCAAATTTGTTGCTACAGTATCATTCAAGATATCATTCATAACCATTTGCTGCAGGTACATATAGTCCTGATATGAACCTATAGTAGCAATTATTTACTGTGGGAACTTCCCCTCAAAAAATAATTTTAATTTCCCAATATTTTGCTTGCAGTCATTCAGAATGGTTAGCGGCTTAGCGCTCTATAGCATCATGGTTCTCATTTTAGCCTTTTGGGCAGCACGGAGCAGCTATATGTCATACATTAGAATTCCTCGACAGAATACTGCATTTTTCAGGAATTAATAGTCCTGTTTATTGACTATCGATCTTATCTGCAGGTCTTCTGTTTGGTAGACACATGGAAAAGCCTGTCTCTCTTGGTCCTGACTCCAGAGAGTTTGCAGCATTGTAAGTGGCTGAGATCATAACCGTAGTTCTTGGTCCACCTGCTCGTTACGAATATAAACTCCAAGTCCTGTACTCCTGTAGGCATTGTGGTGACATTAGCCAACATGAAGTGTGTGCTGCTCTCTGCATTTGTGTTAACCATATAGCTGACTTGAGAAGTAACTTGTTGTTGGTACTCCGTTTGTAGAAGTGGATTAGATAGTATAGCAATAGGCTTTATATTATGATGAACCATAGGTCAGCTCTTGTTTATGTGCATGAACTGACACAAGTGTGATGATAGTCATGCAGTTGTTTCATAGTTTCTCTTGTTTTTGAGAAACTGAGGCCATTTTTGTGCTATGGTGTGCTTATAATTTCCAGGCTTAGTGCAGCCTTTGCACAAGCACCCATCAGGGGCCTTGCCATGGCAGAATGTTTCATCGTACAATAGTAAGGACTTACCCTTCCAAGCATCATGTTCACAAGGCAAATGGTTTTGCTCCTGCTTTATCAATCTGGCCTGGATTGGGTATCTAGTTAGTTTTCGGTACAGCTTTATCTATTGATTAACACAAATCAGGTGAACTAAAATCATTGTGGTGTCACATTGTTATTGTATCTCATACTATTGTAGCGAGAATTCATCTCCAGAAATCCGATTTAGCTGTAGCATTACTTGATTCTTCAGTTTAGTGTCCAGAAGCTTGTAGACATGTAGCCCGGAAGTTCCCAAAAAGAATAAAGCATCATTTTAAGATCATTGTCCCAACATGGCTATTTGGTAAGTGCAAATTAAAAAATTCCCTGCAGTTCTCAAGCCCTTTTTTGCTTACATTATCACTTCTGGTTTAGATGCTTAATCCTAGTGCCACTTAAATTGATGCTTTGTTAGGACGATGATCTTAAAATGATGTACTGAAAGTGTAATCATGCTTCATTTGTGCACTGAAATAGAAGGACTGATCAAAAGCACTCAAGATGGAACTCTCATTTCATGTATATTGTTCTGTCTTTCTTTCTAGTTAGTAGTTAACTGCCATGCCACAATCTTTGTTTTCTGTACACACAGTATATTTATGTTCGCTGAAACATATGATCTCTAGACAAGTCCTTCCAGATATGAAAACATGATCTGTCTGAATTGTTCATGTATGCAAAACGGTTGGAGCTGTATTTTGTGTCCTTCTTGATTTATCTGTCTAGACCTTGAATAGAACACTTTAGGATTTCACTCTTCTGTATGCTGTGTGATGCTAGCGGGATAACTGCATGATGCTGGCAGAACACTATCTATACCAAGTTTTTATGGTCGTGGTGGTACTTCTCTGTGCACCGAACTTAAGTGTATGTAGTGTTGTTTCTTACTTTCTGCAATGTTTATTGAGAGAAGATTAATTCATACTATCCATATGCTTTAAACTGTCATTAATTTGCTCTTGTTTTCTCACAAAATTTTGCAGGTGATGACTAATGCACATTTCCTCCTCAATCTTTAGAACCATCTTTAGAGCTTCCTTCTCAAGCTTGTGAAGCCCTTTGCTTCCGCTTGGCGCACTTTTAGAGATGCCCTTCAGCAGGCCTCTTGGATCCTGATCTGATGGGGTGTCTATCTGTGGCGGCGGTGCTCTAGTTCGTCGATCTTTGGCAGATAATATCGCAGCAATCCACATCGCCGGCCCCGATAGTTGTACCGCTGGATGCATTTGGTTGGAGAGAAACCGCCGGGGTTTCAAGAACAAAACGCTTCTCCCCCATGGCATATTTGACGAAGTGTATAGTCACTGCCCGGAATGGTAGCCTAAAGGGAGTATTCCCCTAGCGAGTTGAGTGTGTGGTGGTGTGCTTGAGGCTGCTAGCTTGTTGATGCGTGGAGCAGAACTTGTAAATTGAATATTTTTCTATCTTAATACATAGGCATGCAATCTTTATGCGTGTTATCCCAAAAAAAAAGACACATTTTCGAAGCTGTACAGCCTAGACACCGTCGAGATTGTCTCCAGCAAAACAGAATTTGACTTTATTATTGGCAATATTGTGTTTGGACTTTGGAGTAATGGATGATCATTTTGAATGCTCGATACACTACTTTCTTGAACATTTTGTGTTTGGAGCATTGCAAATATGGGCCAGTCTGATCTGATCTGATTGACAGAAAAGACATAGCAGAGGCCAGCCAGCCAGCCGGCGGTACCAATCAAACAGTGTTATCACTAGCAGGAGAATGAAAGCCAGGCAAATGACTACACGCATGCAAGCCAGGTAGTAAATGAAAGAATGAATGGATCTTGGGCTTCTCAGTAATAAAATGGGATGTGCTGATAGCTCAAGAGCAAAAGGAAACGAAGAATGATCAGGTCAAAACAAGTCTCACTGGACTGCGGGGCATTAAAGCCTCGAATTTAACAGTAGTAGTACTAGTTTCCATGCCGGGGGCATTTCTGCCACGAATGATTGATTGGGGGCATAAAAGCCTCGAATTTAGCAAGTCTGGGGGGCATTCCTGCCACGAATAGCAAGTGCATCAAACAAGACGAAACACCAAGCAAGACACCAGTTCTGAAGGCAATGGTGGTACGGTGCTACTGCTGCTTGGGGAGGGAGGCCGAACTAGTTCTTGTCGCCGCCGGGTGCCGCCGCCGCCGGGGAGCCTCCTGCGTTGATGGGACCAATTGCGATTAGTACTACTGCTACTACTACAAGGCGTCTCATACAGCGAACACGTAGTAGTATTTCTACCACATTACGATTACTGTACCTGCAGGAGTGAGGATCCTCTGAGCTTCCTTGTCTGTGTCCTCAACGATCGAGGTCATCATGCCAGGAAACACGCCAGGAAACACGCCGACCACGAACCCAAACAGAAACAGTCCTGCGGAGGCCGCCATGTTGTAGGTGCTGGCCAGAAGGTCACCCTTTGAATCGGCGTGGCTCGTCCTGTCAATCAAACGAGCACAAACTCATTAATATTACTCACTGTCGAGTCTCGGCAAGCTACACTAGGGACTACTCCAGTACTACGGCGTGGAGAAAGATATCTTACCCTGAGTCCATCTGGAGCTGCCTGATCTTCTCAAACAGCTGCCGATCGATCTCCGCACGTTGGTTGTATCTGTCCCAAAGCCCGCCTGTCAGCTCGAACATCTCCTTGCGGAGCTCCGCGAGCCCGTCAGCGCCGCCGGTCGCCCTGCGAGCAGCATGCCAGGACGGTGGATCCATCGGTCAGGACTCAAGAAAGACGAAAAAAGGCATGCTTTGCGCGAGCGCGAGGACGAGATGAAGGAGAGGTTAGTTCTAGTTCTTTACCCTGCGCCGCCGCCGGAGTTGGCCACGACGCCTCCGCTCGCCCCACTGCAATGCAATTGTTCGCGTCAAGCAAGAAAAGGAAAGGCTTTTACTTTGATGCGACAAGGGAACAGGAGGAGTTGGATGGAGAAGGAAGGAAGGACGGGATGGGTACTTACACTCCTCCCGAACCGGAAACGCCCCCGCCGGTCCCCGCCGCGCCTCGGCTCACGCTCCCCCTGTCACGCGGACGGACACGTTAGAATGAACGGCCCTTTGGCGACGAGACGGCACAACGGATCTTACCCCGAACCACAGTTGGACGCGCCTGTGTCCGCGCCACCGCCTCCGCCAGTCGCCGGCCCGCCTCCTCCTCCGCTGACGCCCCTGTCATGCACGCGGTCGTACGCGTTAGGAAAAACTTAGAATCGGCCCTTTGGCGTCGAGAGAGCACAAGAGGAGATGGGACGAGACAGACCTGGCCCCGCCGGAGTTGGCCGCTCCTCCTGTCGCTGGCCCGCTGCCTCCGCTGGTGTTCCCTGCCCCGGTGCCGGTCCCGGTCGTGGACACCCGGCGCGCGCCCCGCGCCCTGAACGAAGAAGATCACCGTGAGCAGAAGAAGAAGAGCAAGAAGAAGAAGAAGGAAAGAGGGCAAGCAGCAGACGTACATGCCGATGCGCTTGACGACGTTCCGGAGCGAAGAAGCGGCGGCCATGGTTAGGGCAGAGGAGGTGCGGGTGTGGGTGGGGGTAGGTGGATGGATTGGGATGGGCGAGGGGAGAGGCTGGTGACTGTCTTTATACCCGCGGGGCACCGTCTCCTCTCAAATGATTTGCCTTTAGGTTTTTTTAATTCTATACAGCAAAGTTCCGCTGCTTTCTCCATATACGGTTCAGTTTGGGGCAGCTCGCCTTGGATACCTCACCCGCCGCTCGAATCTGAAATCAAACAGTGGTCAAGCTCAAATTTTCGATTCCGTCCATCTCCCTCCTTTTCTTCTCTTTTGGCGGGATGCTAAGCCGCCCAAATTTCGGCTGCGATCCACTCATTTTTCAAACTTTTTTTCTCCACGAGTCGTCTCACGTACCGCGTCAATGGCGCTCCAACTTGTTACCGTGAACAGAATCATTCCATTGATAGGTGGAAAAGAGAGTATAAGGGCGGGGCGCTCCAACTTGAACACCCGTTCAGCGCAGGGCGCCGCCTCTTACGGACACTCCTCATATCCAGCCCAAATCTGAAGTGGGTATGCGAGGTCCAAGCGTGTCCGGGCACGCCCGTCACGTCGGACCAGACAACCCGACTCCACCTCAAGTTGCACCAAATTCCCCCTTACATCGACCTGCCCAATTCGACCTTGTTCCTCACTTCTCTTCTCCCTCGTCCGGGCCAACCTGCCCCAGATCCGGCGCGACCCTCGCTTTACCGCCATATTGGTCCCGCAACGCCACAAGTACTGCCACAACACTCCCCTTCTATTCTCGCCGCCACGGGCACTGTCGTTGGCCCGGACGCCGCGAAGGTACGCTCCAGCTACTCTCGGACTCCACCTTGCCTTCCATGTGGTCCACACATTGTCCGACAAGTTTTTTTTGATTGTTTTGTAGGAAAAACGATGGATTCAGATGGTTCATTGGATGAGGAGTATGGACCCATGGAGCTTGATGTATTAATTCAATAGGAGTTCTTTGATTTGTCTGATTCAAACGAAGAAGTCGAGTTGATGATGATGAGCATCCAACAGGAAATGGACCGGGAGGTGAAGCACATTCTCAACTTCAAGGGCTCAATCAAAGGGGAAAGAGCTCTGAACTGGGATAGGGTCTCTGAAGCACGGCTACCCTACAAGGACTAGTTTGATCCCATGCCATCATTCCATGAAGAATGGTTTTGTCAATGCTTTCCATATGCGCAAACCCTTGTTCTTGCGCGTGGTGGAGTGGCGCCACACAATCCCGACTTCAGGCTTACCAGGGATTGTTGCGGACAACTCTCGTTCTCTGCTATGCAGAAATGCACGACTGCTATTAGGATGCCTGCACTTATTAGCGCCGCTGATGCTGTTGGTGAGATGGTCCAGATGCACATGCCTAAAGGCCACTGTGAAGTTTACCCATGTCGTGGTGGAGGTGTTTGGAGCAGAGTATCTGAGAGAACCAGATGTGCAGGATATAGTAAGGTTGATGGCTCTTGGAGAGACACAAGGTTTTCCAGGTATGCTCGATTCAGTTGGTTGCCTGCCTTGGCAATGAAAGAACTGCCCCAAAATGTTTGCGCGAGATGTACCAAGATCACACCAAAGAGACCACCAACACACTGTAAGCAGTGGTATCACATGACTTGTGGATTTGGCATGCTTTCTTTGAAATGTATGGTTCTCACAACAACACCAATGCGCTTTAGTGACCTCCTGTGTTCAGGAGACTTTGTAGTGGGGAATCGCCGTTGTGCAAATACACTATCAATGGCTGCGACTACAGCATTGGGCATGGGTTATGTCGTCGTGCAAATACATCGTCGTGCAAATACACTATCAATAGCTGCAATGATGTGGGAATCAAAGACTTTGGGAAGATGATAACATGGTGTGTCACTTTGCACAATATGATTGTCGAGGACAAGGGTGACGGTGCGGCAAGAACCCATGATTTTGACAAGCCTAGAGAACAAGTCCACATCCCGGAACAACAAGATGCAGATCATCTTATCAAATTTCTGCAGATGCATCAGAATCTTCAAAATCATCAGGTGCATGCGCAACTACTCTATGATCTTGTGGAGCATATGTGGACCCACAATGGAAACCAGAGAGCTAATTTTTGAATTGTGCACTTGAAATAAATTTATGATCGAACTATGTATTTCACTACCAACAAATGTTATTTACGTGTGACATTCACGTGTATGATGGACGTGCACGGATTTGCATGAATTTGAGGGTTTAGATTTGAGAAGTTTGACTGCTCGGCATGCCATATGAGGGGCCATCCGCGGCCGCGCCCATGCGTGCTAATTCTGAGTTGCATTGGGATTTTCCCTGAAGAGAAGGGAGATGCAGTACAATAGAGATAAGTATTTCTCTTAGTGAGAACTAAGGTCTATTGATTCAATAGGAGAATCACGCAAAGCCTCGTGAACAACACCCGCACACACAAAAGAAAATACTTGCACCCAACACAGGCAACAAGGTTGTCAATCCCCATTTAACTCGTTACTTGCAAGCACTACTGCAGGATGCTTCTAACGCGACACTACAATCAGAGACCATTCGACGAAATTGTGTGCGATGCATTAATTGCAAATGAAGATGTAAAAAACCGTTAAAAAAGATGCAAAACGTTTGCGATGGCGGATACATCAAACAGTTCAGGTTTTAGTTGCGTGTGTGATGTAGAGCATCGGGTTCACTCAAATTAACTGTTTGCGATGAGCATAACAGCAGAAACGGCCAGACAGATGAAGGTGTGTGTGATATACAACATACAGTTCACTCGGATGATTTGTTTGTGATTAGGCAACACAACAAAAACAGTCAGCCAGATCAAGGTATGTGCGATATACAGCATACAGTTCACTCGTATGAACTGTTTGCGATTAGCCAACACAATAGAAACGGTTCAACTTAACAAGATGTGTGTGATACAAAGGAAACATGTCAGTAATCAGAAATGTGTTGGAATACCAATAAGAACACAGACGATTCCTGTTAACAAGCCATGTGTGTTGTGAGAAAACGATTGCTGGTATACAAGTGTGACTGATTGATGAAATCATCACCGACGGGTTCCACTGTTTAGTCCGTGTGAGATGTGATTTGCTCTGTTCGCACAACATCTACGCTCTGTCCACATAGCATCAACATATATACTTATAAGAACAACATTGCATAACCAAATTAAGCATACAATTACACAAGTGACTACACACATAACATTTCCACACACCAAAATAAGCAATTACATGCATACTAAACTAGGAGAAATGAGGATCTAATCATCTACTTCTTGTTGTGACGATGCTTGCTATTGCTCTGCTTCCGGCTAGATCCTTGGACGTTTTGGGGAAGGAGACACTTCCTCATGTCAATGATCCGCATGTACATCTCGTAGCTCCTATATGCCTCCTTGGCCGCGTACACGATGTGAGCTCTGTCGAGTTTCTCCGTCCAGGCCGAGTGCTAGGCACTGATGTCTACTACGCAACCTTCTTCTTGTAGACTCGTGTTGGGCCTCCAATTGCAGAGTTTTGTAGGACACTAGCAAATTTACCTCAAGTGGATGACCTAAGATTTATCAATCCATGGGAGGCGTAGGATGAAAATGGTCTCTCTCAAACGACCCTGCAACCAAATAGCAAAGAGTCTCTTGTGTCCCCAACACACCCAATACAATGGTAAATTATATAGGTGCACTAGTTCGGCGAAGAGATGGTTATACAAGTGTAATACAGATGGTAGATATAGGTTTTTGTAATATGAAAATATAAAAACAGCAAGGTAACTAGAAACAAAAATGAGCGAAAGCCGTATTGCAGTGCTTGGAAACAAGGCCCGGGGTTCATACTTTCACTAGTGCAAATTATCTCAACAATGATAACATAATTAAATCATATGGAAATCCCTCAACGTGCAACAAAGAGTCACTCCAAAGTTCCTATTGCGGAGAACATAAGATGAAATTTCTTATAGGGTACGAAACCACCTCAAAGCTATTCTTTCCGATCAACCCATTGAGCTATTCTATAAGTGTCACAAACAGCCCTAGATTTCATAGTAAAATAACACCATATGACACATATCAATCAACCCTAATATCACCTAGATACTCCAATGTCACCACAAGTACCCGTGGCTCAATTATACGATATGCATCAAACTACTTCGGATTCATAATATTCAATCCAACATAAAGAACCTCAAAGAGTGCCCCAAGATTCCTACGAGAGAAACAAGGACGAAAACGTGCATCAACTCCTATGCATAGATTACCCCGATATCACCTCAGGAATCCGCGGGTTGAGTGCCAAAACATACATCAAGTGAATCAATATACCACCCCATTGTCACCACGGGTATCCCACACAAGACATACATCAAGTGTTCTCAAATCCATAATAGTATTCAATCCGATAATAGTAAAATCTCAAAGGTAAAACTCAATTCATCATAAGAAGGTAGAGGGGGAGAAACACCATATGATTCAACTATAGTAACAAAGCTCGCGGCACATCAAGATTGTGCCATATCAAGAACACGAGAGAGAGAGAGAGAGAGAGATCAAACACTTAGCTACTAGTACATACCCTCAGCCCCGAGGGTGAACGGGATGATGAAGATAGCCACCGGTAATGGTTTCCCTGTCAGGCAAGGTGCCAGAATGGGCTCCTGATTGGTTTTTCATGGCTACAGAGGCTTACTGCTGCGAAACTCCCGATCTATGTTTCTTTCCGGGGGTTTCTATATTTATAGAAATTTTGGCGTCGGAAACAAGTCAAGGGGGTGCCTGAGGAGTCCACAAGCCAGGGGGTGAGGGAGTCCTGGACTAAGGGGTCCTCGGGCGTCCGGCCTGTTAGTCATGGGCCGGATTGATGGGCTATGAAGATCCGAAGACCGAAGACTCTCACATGTGTCCGGACGGGAATCTCCTTGGCGTGGAAGGCAAGCTAGGCGATCAACTATGAAGATTCCTTCCCCTGTAACCGACCTTATGTAACCCTAGATCTTTGCGCTGTCTATATAAACTGAAGAGCTTAGTCCGGGAAAATATTCATTACCATAGTCATACAGGCTAGACTTCTAGGGTTTAGTCATTACGATCTCATGGTAGATCAACTCTTGTAATACTCATATTCATCAAGATCAATCGAGCATGAAGTAGGGTATTACCTCCATAGAGAGGGCCCGAACCTGGGTAAACATTGTGTCCCCTGTCTCCTGTTACCATCGACCTTAGACGCATAGTTCGGGACCCCCTACCCGAGATCCGCCGGTTTTGACACCGACATTGGTGCTTTCATTGAGAGTTCCACTGTGCCGTCCCGTAAAGGTTTGATGGCCCCTTCAATCGTCAAGAACGAGGCCGTCCAAGGAGAGAGCTTCCTCCCTGGACAAATCTTCGTATTCAGCGGCTTCGCACTGCGGGCCAACTCGCTTGGCCATCTGGAGCAGATCGATAGCTACGCCACTGGCCACCAGGTCAGATTCAGAAGCTTGAACTACGTTGTGGACATCCGTGGAGACTTGATCTTCACCGGATTCGAGACCGTAGTGGCCGCTCCTTGTCAGCCCGATGCACGTGATCTAAATCTGTCATCGGACCATACTCAGGAGATTGCTCCTGTAACTGCTCTGGCCTTAGATCCGGAGCAGATCATGCCATCTGAGGACGGGAAGCTCAATCCCACCACGGAGGCCACGGATTTCGTGGTGTTGGAGCAGCACACAGGCTTAAACTCATGGGACATCTGCGTCACTAGGACTCCAGACTCGTCACCGGCTATAAATTCCGAACCATGTACACCCGCAGACGCCGAGCTTGATTGGTTATCAATCTTCGAATTCAGCGCCACAGACATCTTCCAGCACTCGCCCTTAGGCGATGTGCTAAACTCATTAAAGAACCTGTCCTTGGCGGGGGACTCACAACCGAACTATGTCCGGTTTGAACTAGGGGCTGATGATGGAGAATTTTGCTTCCCACCTGCCACCCACTTCATAGCCACTGTTGAGGATCTAACCAACATGCTTGATTATGGCTCCGAAGACATCGACGGTATGGACAACGATGCCAATGAGAGCAGGGCCAAAACCCGCCATTTACTGGACGCTGGATGGCCACTTCTTCGTACGATGTGTACATGGTTGATACACCCAAAGCAACTAATGACGATGACAAAGAAAATCCAGTTGAGAATAAACCTCCCGAGACACACCCCAAGCGTCGGCATCCTCGGTGTCACTCTAAGTCACATCGTTCCAAAGATAGCAATACTGGCATCGGAGAAAATAATACTCCGGACGAAGCCGAAAACAATGAAGACCCTGTTGAGGCAACATCCGAACAGGAGGAGCGAGAAAGCGGGCAAGTCAGTCCCGACGAACTGGCCATGCCCAACGACTCGGGGGATGGTAGTTATCATCCGCTCTCCGAGGATGAGGAAAGCCTCGGCAACGAGGATTTCATCATGCCTGAGGAACCTCTCGAGTAGGAGCGCTTCAAGCGCCAACTAATAGCCACCGCAAGGAGCCTGAAAAAGCAGCAGCAGCAGCTCCAAGCTGACCAAGATCTGCTCATCGACAGGTGGACCGATGTCCTGGCGGCTGAGGAGTACGGCCTCAGACGCCCAGCCAAGAGTTACCTGAAGCGCAGATTGCTACCTCAGTTCGACGAGGAGGCATCGGAGCCCATACCTCCCCCGCGTAATGCGGCCGATCGACCTCTGCGCGGACGGGACAGTGCGGCGGACCGAGCACCACGTGGTCGGGATAAAGTGGCAATTCGGGCCGAACAACAGCCCGCCCCACCGCCATGCAAAGATAGAGACAAAATAGCTCGGGGTCATACATACGACCTTCGGCATGACCTCGACAGTAGAGCAGGATATACCAGATCGGTCTACACATCGCGAGGATGCTCCTTGACACGCGATGATGGCTACCTATTCGGGCATGAAAAACCTGGCCACTCCCGGGCCGATTACCGCAGACGGACTCCATCGAAGCTACGTCGCGATGCGGCCAGATATAGAGGCGCCGCACACCCTCTTTGCTTCACCGATGAAGTAATGGATCATGAATTCCCCGAAGGGTTCAAACCCGTGAATATTGAATCATACGATTGGACAACTGACCCCGCGGTATGGATCAAGGACTTTATCCTTCACATCCACATGGCCCGTGGAGATGACCTTCACGCCATCAAATACCTCCCACTAAAGCTTAAAGGGCTAGCTCGGCACTGGTTAAACAGCCTGCCTGAAAATTCTATCGGCAACTGGGTGGACTTGGAAGAAGCCTTTCTTGACAACCTCCAGGGTACATATGTCTGGCCACCACACGCCGATGACTTAAGCCACATAGTTCAACGGCCTGGAGAGTCAGCCAGGAAGTTCTGGACTAGGTTCCTAACTAAAAAGAACCAGATTGTTGATTGTCCGGATGCCGAAGCCCTAGTGGCCTTTAAGCATAGCATCCGCAACGAATGGCTCGCCCGCCACCTCGGCCAAGAAAAGCCAAAATCTATGATAGCCCTCATGACACTCATGACCCGCTTTTGCGCGGGTGAGGATAGTTGGTTGGCTCGCAGCAAAAACACAGCCAGCGAGACACGTCCCTCCGAGGCCAAAAACAGCAACAGCTGTTGGGGAGCATAGTAATTTCAAAAAAATTCCTACGCACACGCAAAATCATGGTGATGCATAGCAACGAGAGGGGAGAGTGTGTCCACGTACCCTTGTAGACCGAAAGCAGAAGCGTTAGCACAACGCGGTTGATGTAGTCGTACGTCTTCACGATCCGACCGATCAAGTACCGAACGCACGGCACCTCCAAGTTCTGCACAGTTCAACACGATGACATCTCTCGAACTCCGATCCAGCCAAGTGTTGAGGGAGAGTTTCGTCAGCACGACGGCGTGGTGACGATGATGATGTTCTACCGACATAGGGCTTCGCCTAAGCACCGCTACGATATTATCGAGGTGGATTATGGTGGAGGGGGGCACTGCACACGGCTAAGAGATCAAGAAATCAATTGTTGTGTCTATGGGGTGCCCCTGGCCACGTATATAAAGGAGTGGATGAGGGGGAGAGGGCCGGCCCTATGGCGCGCCCTGGAGGAGTCCTACTACCACCGGGAGTAGGATTCCTCCCCTTCCAAGTAGTAGGAGTAGGAGACAAGGAACAGGAAGAGGGAAGTGAAGGAAGGAGGGGGCGCCCCTAGTCCAATTCGGACTAGTCATTGGGGGGGGGCTGCCTCTCTATCTCCCCTAAAGCCTAATAAGGCCCATATACTTCTTCCCCCGTATTCCCGTAACTCCCCGGTACTCCGAAGAATACCCAAACCACTCGGAACCTTTCCGATGTGTGAATATAGTCGTCCAATATATCGATCTTTACGTCTCGACCATTTTGAGACTCCTCGGCATGTCCCCGATCTCATCTGGGACTCCGAACTACCTTCGGTACATCAAAACACATAAACTCATAATATAATCGTCATCGAACTTTAAGCATGCGGACCCTACGGGTTCGAGAACTATGTAGACATGACCGAGAGACGTCTCCGGTCAATAACCAATAGCGGAACCTGGATGCTCATATTGGCTCCCACATATTCTACGAAGATCTTTATCAGTCAAACCGCATAACAACATACGTTGTTCCCTTTGTCATCGGTATGTTACTTGCCCGAGATTCGATCGTCGGTATCTCAATACCTAGTTCAATCTCGTTACCGGCAAGTCTCTTTACTCGTTACGTAATACATCATCCCGCAACTAACTCATTAGTTACAATGCTTGCAAGGCTAATAGTGATGTGCATTACCGAGTGGGCCCAGAGATACCTCTCCGACAATCGGAGTGACAAATCCTAATCTCGAAATACGCCAACCCAACAAGTACCTTCGGAGACACCTGTAGAGCACCTTTATAATCACCCAGTTACGTTGTGACGTTTGGTAGCACACAAAGTGTTCCTCCGGTAAACGGGAGTTGCATAATCTCATAGTCATAGGAACATGTATAAGTCATGAAGAAAGCAATAGCAACATACTAAATGATCGAATGCTAAGCTAACGGAATGGGTCAAGTCAATCACACCATTCTCTAATGATGTGATCCCGTTAATCAAATGACAACTCATGTCTATGGCTAGGAAACTTAACTATCTTTGACTCAACGAGCTAGTCAAGTAGAGGCATACTAGTGACACTCTGTTTGTCTCTGTATTCACACATGTATTATGTTTTCGGTTAATACAATTCTAGCATGAATAAGCATTTATCATGAAATAAGGAAATAAATAATAACTTTATTATTGCCTCTATGGCATATTTCCTTCAGTCTCTCACTTGCACTAGAGTCAATAATCTAGATCACATCGCCATGTGATTTAACATCAATAGTTCACATCACCATGTGATTAACACCCATAGTTCACATCGTCATGTGAACAACACTCAAAGGGTTTACTAGAGTCAGTAATCTAGTTCACATTTCTATGTGATTAACACCCAAAGAGTACTAAGGTGTGATCATGTTTTGTTTGTGAGAGAATCTTAGTCAACGGGTCTGCCAAAATTCAGATCCGTATGTATTTTGCAAATTCCTATGTCTACAATGCTCTGCACGGAGCTACTTTAGCTAATTTCTCCCAACTTCAATATGTATCCAGGTTGAGACTTAGAGTCGTCTGGATCAGTGTCAAAAACTTGTATCGACGTAACCCTTTACGACGGACCTTTTGTCACCTCCATAATCGAGAAACATATCCTTAT
Source organism: Triticum dicoccoides (assembly GCF_002162155.2). Taxonomy (NCBI): domain Eukaryota; kingdom Viridiplantae; phylum Streptophyta; class Magnoliopsida; order Poales; family Poaceae; genus Triticum; species Triticum dicoccoides. The sequence continues at coordinate 615,268,967 of NC_041390.1, forward strand.
TCCACTAAGGATAATTTTGACCGCTGTCAAGTGATCTACTCCTAGATCACTATTGTACTTCCTTGCCAAACTCAGTGGTAAGGTATACAATAGATCTGGTACACAGCATGGCATACTTTATAGAACCTATGGCTGAGGCATAGGGAATGACTATCATTCTCTTTCTATCTTCTGCCGTGGTCGGGCTTTGAGTCTTACTCAATTTCACACCTTTGCAACAGAGGCAAGAACTCTTTCTTTGACTGTTCCATTTTGAACTACTTCAAAATCTTGTCAAGGTATGTACTCATTGAAAAACTTATCAAGCATCTTGATCTATCTCTATAGATTTTGATGCTCAATATGTAAGCAGCTTCACCGAGGTCTTTCTTTGAAAAACTCCTTTCAAAACCTTCTTTATGCTTTCCAGAAAATTCTACATCATTTCCGATCGACAATATGTCATTCACATATACTTATCAGAAAGGCTGTAGTGCTCCCACTCACTTTCTTGTAAATACAGGCTTCACCGCAAGTCTGTATAAAACTATATGCTTTGATCAACTTATCAAGGCGTATATTCCAACTCCAAGATGCTTGCACCAGTCCATAGATGGATCGCTGGAGCTTGCACATTTTGTTAGCACCTTTAGGATTGACAAAACATTCTGGTTGCATCATATACAACTCTTTTTAAGAAATCCATTAAGGAATGTAGTTTTGATATCCATTTGCTAGATGTCATAAAATGTGGCAATTTGCTAACATGATTCGGACAGACTTAAGCATCGCTATGAGTGAGAAAATCTCATTGTAGTCAACACCTTGAACTTTGTCAAAACCCTTTTTCTAGTTTTGTAGATAGTAACACTACTATCAGCGTCCGTCTTCCTCTTGAAAATCTATTTATTTTCTATGGCTTGCCGATCATCGGGCAAGTCAACCAAAGTCCGCACTTTGTTCTCATACATGGATCCCATCTCAGATTTCATGGCCTCAAGCCATTTCGCGGAATCTGGGCTCATCATCGCTTCCTCATAGTTCGTAGGTTCGTCATGGTCAAGTAACATGAACTCCAGAATAGGATTACCGTACCACTCTGGTGCGGACCTTACTCTGGCTGACCTACGAGGTTCGGTAGTAACTTTATCTGAAGTTTCATGATCATCATCATTAACTTCCTCACTAATTGGTGTAGGCATCACTGGAACTGATTTCTGTGATGAACTACTTTCCAATTCAGGAGAAGGTACAATTACCTTATCAAGTTCTACTTTTCCTCCCACTCACTTCTTTTGAGAGAAACTCCTTCTCTAGAAAGGATCCATTCTTAGCAACGAATATCTTGCCTTCGGATCTGTGATTGAAGGTGTACCCAACATTTACTTTTGGGTATCCTATGAGACGCACTTCTCCGATTTGGGTTTGAGCTTATCAGGATGAAACTTTTTCACATAAGCATCGCAACCCCAAACTTTAAGAAACGACAGCTTAGGTTTCTCAACGGATTTATATGGTGCCCTTTTAACATGAATGCAGCTGTCTCTAATGCATAACCCCAAAACAATAGTGGTAAATCGGTAAGAGACATCATAGATTGCACCATATCTAGTAAAGTATGATTACGACGTTCGGGCACACCATTACGCTGTGGTGTTCCATGTGGTGTGAGTTGCGAAACTATTTCACATTGTTTCAAATGAAGACCAAACTCATAACTCAAATATTTGTCTCCGCGGTCAGATCGTAGAAACTTTATTTTCTTGTTATGATGATTTTACACTTCACTCTAAAATTCTTTTGAACTTTTCAAACGTTTCAGACTCATGTTTCATTAAGTAGATATACCCACATCTGCTCAAGTCATCTGTGATGTTCAGAAAATAACGATACCCGCCGCGAGCCTCAACACTCATCGGATCGCATACATCAGTATTTATTATTTCGAATAAGTTAGTTGCTCGCTCCATTGTTTCGGAGAACGGAGTCTTAGTCATCTTGCCCATGAGGCATGGTTCGCAAGCGTCAAGTGATTCGTAATAAGGTGATTCCAAAAGCCCATCAGCATGGAGTTTCTTCATGCGCTTTACACCAATATGACATAAATGACAGTGCCACAAATAAGTTGCACTATCATTATTAACTTTGTATCTTTTGGCTTCAATATTATGAATATGTATATCACTATGATCGGGATCCAACAAACCATTTTCATTGGGTGTATGACCATAGAAGGTTTTATTCATGTAAATAGAACAACAATTGTTCTCTAACTTAAATGAATAACCGTATTGCAATAAACATGATCAAATCATATTAATGCTCAACGCAAACACCAAATAACACTTATTTAGGTTCAACACTAATCCCGAAGTAGAGGGAGTGTGCGATGATGATCATATCAATCTTGGAACCACTTCCAACACGCATCATCACTTCACCCTTAACTAGTTTCTGTTCATTCTGCAACTCCTGTTTCGAGTTACTAATCTTAACAACTGAACCAGTATCAAATACCGAGGGGTTGCTATAAACACTAGTAAAGTACACATCAATAACATGTATATCAAATATACTTTTGTGCACTTTGCCATCCTTCTTACCCGCCAAATACTTAGGGCAGTTCCGCTTCCAGTGACTAGTCCCTTTGCAGTAGAAGCACTCAGTTTCAGGCTTAGGTCCAAACTTGGGCTTCTTCACTTGAGCAGCAACTTGCTTGCCGTTATTCTTGAAGTTTACATTCTATTCCTTTGCCCTTTTCTTGAAACTAGTGGTCTTGTTAACCATCAACACTTGATGCTCTTTCTTGATTTCTACCTTCATCGATTTCAGCATCGTGAAGAGCTCGGGAATTACTTTCGTCATCCCTTGCATATTATAGTTCATCACGAAGTTCTAGCAACTTGGTGATAGTGACTAGAGAATTTTGTCAATTACTATCTTATCTAGAAGATTAACTCCCACTTGATTAAGGCAATTGTAGTACCCAGACAATCTGAGCACATGCTCACTGGTTGAGCTATTCTCCTCCATCTTGTAGGCAAAGTACTGTTAGAGGTCTCATACCTCTCGACACGGGCATGAGTATGAAATACCAATTTCAACTCTTGGAACATCTTATATGCTCCGAGGCGTTCAAAACATTTTTGAAGTCCCGGTTCTAAGCCGTAAAGCATGGTGCACTTAACTATCAAGTAGTCATCATACCGAGCTTTTGTCAAAATGTTCATAACGTCTGCATCTGCTCCTGCAATAGGTCTGTCACCTAGCGGTGCATCAAGGACATAATTTTTCTGTGCAGCAATAAGGATAAACCTCAGATCACGGATCCAATCCGCATCATTGCTACTAACATCTTTCAACTTAGTTTTCTCTAGGAACATATAAAAAATAAACGGGGAGCAACATCGCGAGCTATTGATCTACAACAAAGATATGCTAATACTACTAGGACTAAGTTCATGATAAATTAAAGTTCAGTTAATCAAATTATTAAAGAACTCCCACTTAGATAGACATCCCTCTAATCCTCTAAGTGATCACGTGATCCATATCAACTAAACCATGTCCGATCATCACGTGAGATGGAGTAGTTTCAATGGTGAACATCACTATGTTGATCATATCTACTATATGATTCACGCTCGACCTTTCGGTCTCAGTGTTCCGAGGCTATATCTGTTATATGCTAGGCTCGTCAAGTTTAACCTGAGTATTCTGCGTGTGCAACTGTTTTGCACCCTTTGTATTTGAACGTAGAGCCTATCACACCCGATCATCACGTCGTGTCTCAGAACGAAGAAATTTCACAACGGTGCATACTCAGGGAGAACACTTATACCTTGATAATTTAGTGAGAGATCATCTTATAATGCTACCATCAATCAAAGCAAGATAAGATGCATAAAAGATAAACATCACATGCAATCAATATAAGTGATATGATATGGCCATCATCATCTTGTGCTTGTGATCTCCATCTCCGAAGCACTGCATGATCACCATCGTCACCGGCGCGACACCTTGATCTCCATCGTAGCATCGTTGTCGTCTCGCCAACTTATGCTTCTACGACTATCGCTACCACTTAGTGATAAAGTAAAGCATTACAGAGCGATTGCATTGCATACAATAAAGCGACAACCATATGGCTCTTGCCAGTTGCCGATAACTCAGTTACAAAACATGATCATCTCATACAATAAAATATAGCATCATGCCTTGACCATATCACATCACAACATGCCCTGCAAAAACAAGTTAGACGTCCTCTACTTTGTTGTTGCAAGTTTTACGTGGCTGCTACGGGCTGAGCAAGAACCGTTCTTACCTATGCTTCAAAACCACAACGATAGTTTGTCAAGTTAGTGCTGTTTTAACCTTCTCAAGGACCGGGCGTAGCCACACTCGGTTCAACTAAAGTTGGAGAAACTGACACCCGCTAGTCACCTGTGTGCATAGCACGGCGGTAAAACCAGTCTCGCGTAAGCGTACGCGTAATGTCGGTCCGGACCGCTTCATCCAACAATACCGCCGAACCAAAGTGTGACATGCTGGTAAGCAGTATGACTTATATCGCCCAAAACTCACTTGTGTTCTACTCGTGCATATTATATCAACGCATAAAACCTGGCTCGGATGTGTTGGAAATATGCCCTAGAGGCAATAATAAAAGACTATTATATTTCCTTGTTCATGATAATTGTCTATTGTTCATTCTATAATTGTATTGTCCGGAAATCGTAATACATGTGTGAATACATAGATCACAATGTGTCCCTAGTGAGCCTCTAGTTGACTAGCTCGTTGATCAACAGATAGTCATGGTTTCCTGGCTATGGACATGGGGATGTCATTGATAACGGGATCACATCATTAGGAGAATGATGTGATGGACAAGACCCAAACCTAAGCATAGCATAAAGATCGTGTAGTTCGTTTGCTAGAGCTTTTGCAATGTCAAGTATCATTTCCTTAGACCATGAGGTTGTGCAACTCCCGGATACCGTATGAGTGCTTTTGGTGTGCCAAACGTCACAAGTAACTGGGTGGCTATAAAGGTACACTACGGGTATCTCCGAAAGTGTCTGTTGGGTTGGCACGAACCGAGACTGGGATTTGTCACTCCGTATGACGAAGAGGTATCTCTTGGGCCCACTCGGTAATGCATCATCATAATGAGCTCAAAGTGACCAAGGGGTTGGTCAAGGGATCATGCATTACGGTACGAATAAAGTGACTTGCCGGTAACGAGATTGAACAAGGTATTGGGATATCAACGATCGAGTCTCGGGAAAGTAACGTACCGATTGACAAAGGGAATTGAATACGGGATTGATAAAGTCCTCGACATCGTGGTTCATCCGATGAGATCATCGAGGAGCATGTGGGAGCCAACATGGGTATCCAGATCCCGCTGTTGGTTATTGACCGGAGAGGCGTCTCGGTCATGTCTGCATGTCTCCCAAACCCGTGGGGTCTACACACTTAAGGTTCGGTGACCACTACAAGAAATATGTCAACTTATGCCTTTCTGTCAGTGACCCTCGAAGAATTGGTCATAAATTTATGACCATTTTAGACCAATTGGTCAAAAGCTGTTCAGGGGGCTTCAAACCCTAAACCATTGCGACCATTTTGGTTAGAAAGGTCGTAATTTCCTTACACGAAATGGTCACAAAGCAAACAGTGCTAGTCCGCTGCCTTATTTCTAGTTGTTAATGACCAATATAGATGGTCATAGCCTTGTAGATTGTGGTGGGTTGTGATGACTAGGCGCCATCTCATCAGTTTTGCCTATGTGTCATGTCCATGTGGCAGTTTTTGCCCTAGGTTGTGAAGCAACCTATATTTCTATCATTCCCAAAATTCCCAAAAAAATCTCATAAATTCTTTGGGTCATATCTTCATCAAATATGTAAAAATCCTTCCTTGCCTAGTTCAAAACTAATTCAACAATATTCATTTTCCTATTATGTTCACAACAACACTTTATGAAGGAAGTGCTATTTATATATTCTTGATTGCCCTAGGAATTTTTGGGCACTCTTTCCTATCCAAATCATTACCGAATGACAAAATTCAGCTCCATTTGCCTAGCAAATCTTCCTTAGCAAATTTCCAAAGTTTTTGTCCACCTAGAAGAATTGTGAAGAAGTACCTTTTTATATCTCTAAATGACATGAAATTTATACAGTTTCTTAATATGCCCAAATTATCACCCTCCTCCAAATTGCAGCTCAGTCAAATCATCTATGTGAGCCCAGGTTCAATTTATATTTTATGGCCAAATTGGCATGTTGCAAAGCAAGTGTTATATAGACCCCTCCTATTACCCTCCAACTTTTCTGGCACTCTTCCATACCCAAATCATTGCCACATGATAATATTCAGCTCAATTTTCCTAGTAAATCTTTCTCGGGAAATTTCCAAAGTTTCTACCTCGAGAGAAGCTTTGTGAAGTAAGTACTAGCTAGGCTTACCCAAATGATCTGAAAATTGACCAGCGCATGACCATACCGAAGTAACTTACCTACACCAATTTTGAGCTCATTTCATTCATCCAATCTCTCTCACTAGTTTTCCCAAGTTTCTGTCCATAGAAGAGCATTGTGAAGGAAGTACTACTTTGGCATGTCCAAATGGTATCAATTTTCTACAATGCTTTCCTATGCCCAGATAACCATCCTCCACAAAATTTCAGCTCAATCCATTCATTATTTTGAGCCCAGCTTCAACATTCATATTTTTGTCCAGCGTGGTACTTTGCAAAGCAAGTACCACATAGGATCCTCCTTTTGAGCTAAAAATTTGTGAAGACATTCTCCTTAGTAGATGATCATCCTCATCCAAAACTCACGCCCATTGGCCATGTGCATTTCCTGTACCGCTAATCAAACACTTGGCTGCTAATTCATGTTTGAGCATCGATCGGTCTTCTCATGAGAATCTTATGTTGTAATTTTCTTCCTAGCACCAACCTGGGGAGTGCCCAACCCACTAGACATGCCTAAGCCGCCCAGAACACATGGCAACATTATGGTCACGCGGACCACGCGACGGGCATGCGAGTTTACGCGCTCTAGAGTTGGGGCCCTCGGCCACCGCCCAAACCTCGATGTATCGCCACCAAACCATGTATTTATGATTAAATAGGTCCTTATGTAACTAGAAATGATTTTTGGAAAAAATCAATAGCAAACTATGAGGCAGCTGCAGTTCAAATTTGACCCGCTTCCAGCTGAATTGGCGGAAATTTGTCTTTTTCACGAGAGGTGGATCAAAATTTTTTACACCCAACCATTTTGTAAATTGTGCATTAAATATGGCCTAGTATTTTATAAAAATTATTTGGTCCAATTTTGCAACAATTATTTGGTAGTTCCTTCACAAAAAAAACCTCCTTTCGAGCACTCGAAAAATGGAAAATGGTTTTTTCATCCAACGAAAATGAAAACTTCCTTAGGCAACATTGTTTGCCATTCCAATATGCATCCTTGTGCACGATATGAGATCATTTGAACAAACTATGCCATGAATGTGGCCATAAGATTGATCATTTGGCTTGAAAGCCATTGATCTCCACACGTGATAGCTCGTTTCTGAGAACACTTTTTTAAAATAATTACCATATTACAAGTTTGTTATTTTTCCTAGGAGCTTGGCCACATATGATGAAACAATGCGAAGGTTTCCCAATTTTTTGATTTTTTTTGAATTTTTTATGCCCGTTTCAAAATGCGGTCAAAACGGCGGGAATGACCGTTCCTAGCTAGTGGTTGAATCTTGGAATTTTGTTGGTGTTTCTGTGATTAAATAGATACTTATGTACCTAGAAATGATTTTTGGAAAAAATAAATAGCAAACTATGAGGCAGCTGCAGTTCAAATTTGACCCGCTTCCAGCTGAATCGGCGGAAATTTGTCTTTTTCACGAGAGGTGGATCAAAAATTCTGACACCCAACCATTTGGTCAATTGTGCATTAAATATGTCCTAGTATTTTACAAAATTTACTCGGTACAATTTTGCAACTAATATATGGTAGGCCCTTCACAAAAAAATCTCTTTTCGGGCACTCGAAAAATGGAAAATGAATTTTTCGTCTAAAGAAAATGAAAACTTCCTTAAGCAACATTGTTTGTCATTCCAATATGCACCCTTGTGAACAATATGAGATCATTTGAACAAACTATGCCATGTATGTGGTCATAAGATTGATCATTTAGCTTGAAAGCCATTGATCTCCACACGTGATAGCTCATTTCTGAGAACACTTTTTTAAAATAATTGCCGTATTACAAGTTTGTTATTTTTCCTAGGAACTTGGCCACATATAATGACACAATGCGAAGGTTTCCCAATTTTTTGATATTTTTTGATTTTTTATGCCCGTTTCAAAATGCGGTCAAAACGGCGGGAATGACCGTTCTTAGCTAGTGGTTGAATCTTGGAATTTTTTTGGTGTTTATATGATTAAATAGATACTTATGTACCTATAAATGATTTTTGGAAAAAATAAATAGCAAACTACAAGGCAGCTACAGTTCAAATTTGACCCGCTTTCAACTGAATCAGCGGAAATTTGTCTTTTTCATGAGAGGTGGATCAAAACTTTTTACACCCAACCATTTGATTAATTGTGCATTAAACATGGCCTAGTATTTTATAAAATTTATTTGGTCCATTTTTGCAACAATTATTTGGTAGTTCCTTCACAAAAAAACCTCCTTTTAGGCACTCGAAAAATGGAAAATGGTTTTTTCGTCCAACGAAAATGAAAAATTACTTAGGCAACATTGTTTGCCATTCCAATATGCACCCTTGTGCATAATATGAGATCATTTGAACAAACTATGCCATGAATGTGGCCATAAGATTGATCATTTGGCTTGAAAGCCATTGATCTCCACACGTGATAGCTCGTTTCTCAGAACACTTTTTTAAAATAATTGCCATATTACAAGTTTGTTATTTTTCCTAGGAGCTTGGCCACATATGATGAAACAATGCGAAGGTTTCCCAATTTTTTGATTTTTTTGAATTTTTTATGCCCGTTCCAAAATGCGGTCAAAACGACGGGAATGACCGTTCCTAGCTAGTGGTTGAATCTTGGAATTTTGTTGGTGTTTCTGTGATTAAATAGATACTTATGTACCTAGAAATGATTTTTGGAAAAAATAAATAGCAAACTATGAGGCAGCTGCAGTTCAAATTTGACCCGCTTCCAGCTGAATCGGCGGAAATTTGTCTTTTTCACGAGAGGTGGATCAAAACTTCTGACACCCAACCATTTGGTCAATTGTGCATTAAATATGTCCTAGATTTTACAAAATTGACTTGGTACAATTTTGCAACTAATATATGGTAGGCCCTTCACAAAAAAATCTTTTTTCGGGCACTCAAAAAATGGAAAATGAATTTTTCGTCCAAAGAAAATGAAAACTTCCTTAAGCAACATTGTTTGTCATTCCAATATGCACCCTTGTGCACAATATGCGATCATTTGAACAAACTATGCCATGAATGTGGCCATAAGAGTGATCATTTGGCTTGAAAGCCATTGATCTCCACACGTGATAGCTCGTTTCTGAGAACACTTTTTTTATAATAATTGCCGTATTACAAGTTTTTTATTTTTCCTAGGAACTTGGCCACATATGATGACACAACGCGAAGGTTTTGCATTTTTTTTTGATTTTTTTGAATTTGTTATACCTGTTTCAAAATGACACATTTCTTGGACCAATCAGAAGGCAGAACCTCCCTTCCCACAGATCACCCCCTAAGCCGATCTGAGCCGTCCACACCATACAGATCCAACGTCTCCTAAACGCACGCTGGCCAACCAAACCCTAGCATCGTGCAGCACACTCCCCTCCCTCTCCCTCTCCCCGACCCATGCGGCGCCTCCTCCCTCTCCCCGACCCAGATCTCCCTCCCCGACCCAGACCTCCCTCTCCGCCGTCCCAACTCCTACCCCGCCGCCGGCCTCCCCCCAAGCGCCGCTGCTCTTGACCTGCAACGACCAACGACGACGGCCCCCCGTCGCTGCCCCCT
>NC_041390.1:615279319-615291296 GCF_002162155.2 Triticum dicoccoides
TTCTCCCCGATTCAGACCACATCCTCCCACCATAGATCACCGCCGGGCCTCCTCCTCCCCTCCTCGCAGATCCAGAGCACAAATCCAAACAACACACCATTCGCCTGTTGGCTTCCCCCCTCCCTTCCCCTCACGCGCGCGACCTCGTCATCATTGTCGGCTCAGAGATCTCGCCTTCCCGCCGGCAGCAGCCATGGACGCCGTCGACTCCGTGGTGGACCCCCTCCGCGAGTTCGCCAAGGACAGCGTCCGCCTCGTCAAGCGCTGCCACAAGCCCGACCGCAAGGGTAAGGACCGCCACAAGCTCGCCCGCTGTCCTCGTCTCGGATCCAGTTTGTTTCCGTCCAGATCTGACGCTGATTTGGCGCGCAGAGTTCACCAAGGTGGCGGCGCGGACGGCGATCGGGTTCGTCGTCATGGGGTTCATCGGATTCTTTCGTCAAGCTCATCTTCATCCCCATCAACAACATCATCGTCGGCTCCGGCTAGGTTCGAACGCGTCTCCTCCGATCCTGTCTCCCTCTTGCTTGCACGGTTTAGTTAGACTTGGTTCCTGTTGTCTCGTGCTGTGATCTGTTTGATCTGCGGTGTGCGCGCCTGCCCCCGGGGATTTTGCGGCTGCAGGCCTGCGAAATTGAGTTCCGTTGACATTCGGCTTTTGAATATGTTGGGTTTTAGCACATCTTCTTAGGAAATTCCTGCTCTGAGCAATATTTAGTATATAAGTTAGGTTTTAGTAGATCCTGCTAATTTCCTAGTTTGTTAGGAGAATTGGGATGAATTCAGGGTAGTCAGCTGTGGGGAACTGGGGGTTGACTCTTGACTTTTAAGTTCGTTTCAGTGTAATTTATCTGACAAGTGCGACCGGACAAATTGACATTCTGAATGGATTGTTTGTCACAAGTAATAAGTTGTTTTTACTTTATGAGTAATGTTTTGATTTGATAGTACTATCCTGAAATTTCCTCTTTCACCAGATCTGACGCTGATTGGGCGCGCAGAGTTCACCAAGGTGGCGGCGCGGACGATGATCGGGTTCGTCGTCATGGGGTTCGTCGGCTTCTTCGTCAAGCTCATCATCATCCCCATCAACAACATCATCGTCGGCTCCGGCTAGGTGCGAACGCGTCTCCTCCGATCCCGTCTCCCTCTTGTTTGCACGGTTTAGTTAGACTTGGGTCCTGTTGTCTCAAGATGTGATCTGTTGGATCTGCGGTGTGCGCGCACAGTCCTGCGATCTGACCAATATTTAGTAAGCTAGATTTTAGTAGATCCTTTTTTCCTCCAAATAGACCTGCCAATTTCTACCTTGTTAGGATAATTCAGATGAGTCAAGGGTAATCAGCTGTGGGGAACTGGGGTCATGCGTAAGTCATTGCCGCTAGTTGCCTCCGCAGGACGAATTGGGGGCATAGGCTGGTTCCTCACCACACAATTTGGGAAAAGAGGAGCTTTTGCAATGTTTCGCTGTTTCTGCACATACCACCAGTTCGCCCAAGTTGGTGTCGATTCAGTGCATCTAAATTGGCACCTATTGAGTAGACAGGTTACATACCAATGTTTGTCCATGGTTCGTGCTATGTGTCGATGTATTCTTCATTCTTTAATGCACCTGTGTTCACGCATGGCCAACTTTATGTATTCACAATATAAAGTTGATCTATACACGCATGGCAAGCTTTTGTAAAATAAGAAAATAGGTAGGAGTCAAAATATTGTAGGACACGTGTTATGCAGTGTTGATCTATACTTTAATGCACCTGTGTTCACGCATGGCCAGCTTTATGTAGCAGTGTCGCGTGTGACCTCAAAAAGGCTTTGAAAATCCTGATTGAAAATGAAGATGGTACTACTGATTCTCAGACCAGGAACATTGTGTTTCCTGAGCTCTTCCAATCCATTTCTTAGAATCCATGCTGGTGGTGTCTTCTACAATATGTGCATTATTCTATTTACCATGTTAGCTATGGCCGACCAGTCTGTTCTATCTGTTTCATGTGGTCGTCCGATATGTGTGGTGCCAACTGCCATTTCTTTGCTAGCTGATGTCAATAGTCTTTTGGTTCATACAGCTTAGTGCCTCATATATGAATGCTCTTTCTGGGTTTTTCAATTTCTCTTCCCCCTATCTTTTGCTGACTACACTAATTATATGCCTGTTCTACACCGATGCTGTTTTTTATGCTGGTCCTATGTCATGGGTGTTAATATCTACTACCTATTTACTGCTTGTTGTGCAAAATCTTTTGGTTATTGTAAATCATTCCCTGATGTATAAAGTTTGGTTTTAGTCTGTTGCATTTTGTTGGTTCCTATCTTGTCAATGTATACAACAATATGCTTTCTTGGTGGCCATTTGTGCTTCACATTTTTTGGGTATGCTACTTCTCTAATGAGTGGGTGCATCTCTTCTTTGTTTTATCATTCTATATTGTTTTCCTAACCTTTTTGGTATTCTGCTTTCTCCTTGCAGATGGCAAGCACCATTTTGTTGGTTCCTGTCTTGCTAATGTCTACAGCAATGTGTGCGTCCTCTGTCTCATCTGCGGCATTACCGTAGGGCAACTCATAATGGGCCTATCAAGCATACTGACCTTGTGATGATAGATAAAGAGGTTGATTTCAGTGCCATTCTGATAAATATATTTTTAGCCCTATGAATTGAAAAATGAGTGCTTCTTGGTTGTTTCTATTGTTGGTCCAGAAGATTCTTGGTGCTTTTAGTGCAGTACTATACTATGCTCCTTGGCACTTCTTGTTGTGTTAACTAAATGGTTTAGTCCTGCGCTTCATAGAAGCGGTTTTAACTAAATGTAATGAACTAATTAAGTGCCTTCTTTTATTGTTGGCTAATTCTTTGGTTTTATCGCATGCTACATTCTACTCTCTCCATTCCTAAATATAAGTCTTTCTAGACATTTCAAATGGGCTACAACATACGGATGTATATGATGATATGCTACCACTCTAATAAGTCCAAGCACTATAAACCCTATGAACTTAATAATGATACTCTGCAAGCTACGAGTAAAGTGCTCTATTTTCTTGCGTCACCTTGTATGAATGAGTATATCGTCTTAACTATCTGGGGACAAAAATCATTGTATTAGCTGAATTTGTGTTATCTTTCTAAAGAACTTGTCCTTTTTTTGAATGTTTTGTTCATAATATATTGGCTCCAGTGTTTTGATTCTTCTCTTCTGATTCATGTAAGAGGGCGACGGCCGAAGGCATGATGATAGTTCTATTACTGTCCTAGTGTAGCGAAGGTAGCCTAGTCGACTATGGTCACGTAGTTAGTCATGCATACAGTTTCATCTGACTGGAGCAGGAGCCCAGTTTGTGCTGATTGTCAATTCTCATTGTGATTGTCCCTATATCTGTGTGACTGATTGTATTTGTATCTGTGTTGTAACTGTGTCATGACAGAAGGAGCCCAGTATATTTGTATGACTGTAATTGATTCTCGCTGTTGTTATTTGAAATATTACTTGTGTTTTCTGTCTGTTCCTATTTAAACATGGTTATTTATTTCTGTCAAATTGTCAAATTGTAATCTGAATAATATGATGCTACCAAAAGGGTCCCACTTTAATAGAACCTGACAACTGGGACCCATCTGACTAGTGGACCCTTCTTTTGGGAAAAAAGAAAAACTAAATTCATTTAGACAAAAAGGCCACAACCCAACAATAAAAAGGCTGCAATATTGGACTTGGCCCATGAACACAACCAAAAATTGACAGACAGAAAAAACACAAATAGGCTGAATTGTTGGGCTAGGCCCATGTAGAAAATCGAATTGGACCGGGCTAAATCTTGTGCCACGTCAGATTGCCACGCTGGATGCCTACGTGGCCTGGAGAGGTTGCTAGTGACCAAAACGCCACACTAGATGTATTTTGGTCATAAACGTCTACGACCATTCTAGAAGAAAGGTCGCTATAGTCAGTTTACGACGGCCAGCTTTTGACCTTATGCTTTTGGTCACAAAAAGGTCACAAATGGAAATTTGTGACCATTCAGTGACCAATAGTGGTGGTCACAAGTTGACATATTTCTTGTAGTGGACGCTAGGGTTGTAAAGATATGAATATGCAGTAATCCGAAAGTTGTTCGGAGTCCCGGATGAGATCCCGGACGTCACGAGGAGGTCCAGAATGGTCCGGAGGTAAAGAATTACATATAGGAAGTGCTGTTTCGGCCAACGGGAAAGTTTCGGGGTCACCGGTATTGTACAGGGACCACCGGATGGGTCCCGGGGGTCCACCGGGTGGGGCCACCCATCCCGGAGGGCCCCATGGGCTGAAGTGGGAGGGGGAACCAGCCCATAGTGGGCTGGTGCGCCCCCCTTCGCCCACCCCCTGCGCCTAGGGTTGGAAACCCTAGGGTGGGGGGGCGCCCCACTTGCCTTGGGGGGCACTCCACCCCCCTTGGCCCCCGCCCCCCTTGGGAGATGCAATCTCCAAGGGCCGGCGCCCCCCCAGGGGCCTATATAAAGGGGGGAGGGAGGGGGCAGCCGCACCCTTGCATCTTGGCGCCTCCCTCTCCCCTGCTACACCTCTCCCTCTCGCGCAGACGCTCGGCGAAGCTCTGCTGCGGTGACAACTGCATCCACCACCACACCATTGTGCTGCTGGATCTTCATCAACCTCTCCTCCCCCGTTGCTGGATCAAGAAGGAGGAGATGTCATCCGCTCCGTACGTGTGTTGAACGCGGAGGTGCCGTCCGTTCGGCGCTTGGTCATCGGTGATTTGGATCACGACGAGTACGACTCCATCATCCATGTTCTAGTGAACGCTTCCGCTCGCGATCTACAAAGGTATGTAGATGCAATCTGAATACTCATTGCTAGATGAACTCATAGATCGATCTTGGTGATACCGTAGGAAATTTTTTGTTTTCTGCAACGTTCCCCAACAGTGGCATCATGAGCTAGGTCTATGCGTAGTTCTCTTTGCATGAGTAGAACACAATTGTTGTGGGCGTTGATGTTGTCAACTTTCTTGCCGCTACTAGTCTTATTTTGCTTCAGCGGTATTGTGGGATGAAGCGGCCCGGACCAACCTTACACGTACGCTTACGTGAGACCAGTTCCACCGACTGACATGCACTAGTTGCATAAGGTGGCTGGCGGGTGTCTGTCTCTCCCACTTTAGTTGGAGCGGATTCGACGAAAAGGGTCCTTATGAAGGGTAAATAGAAGTTGACAAATCACGTTGTGGCTTTTACGCAGGTAAGAAAACGTTCTTGCTAGAACCCTATTGCAGCCACGTAAAACTTGCAACAACAATTAGAGGACGTCTAACTTGTTTTTGCAGCAAGTGCTTTGTGATATGATATGGTCAAAGTTGTGATGAATGATGAATGATATATATGTGATGTATGAGATCATGTTCATGTAATAGGAATCACGACTTGCATGTCGATGAGTATGACAACCGGCAGGAGCCATAGGAGTTGTCATTATTCTTTTATGGCCTGCGTGTCAATGGAAACGCCATGTAAATTACTTTACTTTATTGCTAAACGTGTTAGCCATAGTAGTAGAAGTAATAGTTGGCGAGCAACTTCATGGAGACACGATGATGGAGATCATGGTGTCATGCCGGTGACAAGATGATCATGGAGCCCGAAGATGGAGATCAAAGGAGCTATATGATATTGGCCATATCATGTCACTATTATTATTTGATTGCATGTGATGTTTATCATGTTTTGCATCTTGTTTACTTAGAACGACGGTAGTAAATAAGATGATCCCTCATAATAATTTCAAGAAAGTGTTCCCCCTAACTGTGCACCGTTGCGACAGTTTGTTGTTTCGAAGCACCACGTGATGATCGGGTGTGATAGATTCCAACGTTCACATACAACGGGTGTAAGACAGATTTACACATGCAAAACACTTAGGTTATCTTGACGAGCCTAGCATATGCAGACATGGCCTCGGAACACGGAGGACCGAAATGTCGAGCATGAGTCGTATAGAAGATACGATCAACATGGAGATGTTCACCGATGATGACTAGTCCGTCTCACGTGATGATCAGACATGGCCTAGTCGAGTCGGATCATGGTTCACTTAGATGACTAGAGGGATGTCTAATCTGAGTGGGAGTTCATTAATAATTTGATTAGATGAAATTAATTATCATGAACTTAGTCTAAAATATTTACAATGTGTCTTGTAGATCAAATGGCCCACACCAATGTTGCCCTCAACTTCAACGCGTTCCTAGAGAAAACCAAACTGAAAGATGATGGCAGCAACTATACGGACTGGGTCCGAAACCTGAGGATTATCTTCATAACTGCCAAGAAAGATTATGTCCTAGAAGCACCGCTAGGTGAAGCACCATTCCCAGCAAACCAAGACGTTATGAACGCCTATCAGTCACGTGCTGATGATTACTCCCTCGTTTAGTGCGGCATGCTTTACAGCTTAGAATCGGGGCTCCAAAAGCGTTTTGAGCAACACGGAGCATATGAGATGTTCGAGGAGCTGAAAATGGTTTTCCAAGCTCATGCCTGGGTCGAGAGATATGAAGTCTCCGACAAGTTCTTTAGTTGTAAGATGGAGGAAAATAGCTCTGTCAGTGAACACATACTCAAGATGTCTGGGTTGCACAACCGCTTGACTCAGCTGGGAGTTAAACTCCTGGATGACGCGGTCATTGACAGAATCCTTCAGTCGCTTCCACCAAGCTACAAGAGCTTTGTGATGAACTTCAATATGCAGGGGATAGAAAAGACCATTCCCAAGGTATATTCAATGCTGAAATCAGCGGAGGTGGAGATCAAAAAGGAACATCAAGTGTTGATGGTCAATAAAACCACCAAGTTCAAGAAAGGCAAGGGCAAGAAGAACTTCAAGAAAGATGGCAAGGATGTTGCCACGCCCGGTAAGCAAGTTGCCGGGAAGAAGTCAAAGTATGGACCCAAGCCTGAGACTGAGTGCTTTTATTGCAAAGGGAAGGGTCACTGGAAGCGGAACTGCCCCAAATACTTAGCGGACAAGAAGGCCGGCAACACTAAAGGTATATGTGATATACATGTAATTGATGTGTACCTTACCAGTGCTCGTAGTAGCTCCTGGGTATTTGATACCGGTGCTGTTGCTCATATTTGTAACTCAAAGCAGGAGCTGCGGAATAAGCGGAGACTGGCGAAGGACGAGGTGACGATGCGCGTCGGGAATGGTTCCAAGGTCGATGTGATCGCCATCGGCATGCTGCCTCTACATTTACCTACGGGATTAGTTTTAAACCTCAATAATTGTTATTTAATGCCAAGTTTGAGCATGAACATTGTATCTGGATCTCGTTTAATTCGAGATGGCTACTCATTTAAATCCGAGAATAATGGTTGTTCTATTTATGGGAGTGATATGTTTTATGGTCATGCTCCGATGGTCAATGGTTTATTCTTAATGAATCTCGTGCGTGATAATACACATATTCATAGTGTGAATACCAAAAGAATTAAAGTTGATAACGATAGTCCCACATACTTGTGGCACTGCCGCCTTGGTCACATTGGTGTCAAGCGCATGAAGAAGCTCCATGCTGATGGACTTTTAGAGTCTCTCGATTATGAATCATTTGACACATGTGAACCATGCCTCATGGGCAAAATGACCAAGACTCCGTTCTCCGGAACAATGGAGCGAGCAACCAACTTATTGGAAATCATACATACTGACGTGTGCGGTCCAATGAGCGTTGAGGCTCGCGGAGGATATTGTTATGTTCTCACTCTCACTGATGACTTGAGTAGATATGGGTATGTCTACTTGATGAAACACAAGTCTGAGACCTTTGAAAAGTTTAAGGAATTTCAGAATGAGGTAGAGAATCAACGTGACCGAAAAATGAAGTTCTTACGATCAGATCATGGAGGAGAATATTTAAGTCACGAATTTGGCACACACTTAAGGAAATGTGGAATCATTTCATAACTCACGCCGCCTGGAACACCTCAACGTAACGGTGTGTCCGAACATCGTAATCGCACTCTATTGGATATGGTGCGATCTATGATGTCTCTTACTGATTTACCGCTATCATTTTGGGGATACGCTTTAGAGACAGCCGCATTCACTTTAAATAGGGCACCGTCTAAATCCGTTGAGACGACACCGTATGAATTATGGTTTGGGAAGAAACCTAAGCTGTCGTTTCTAAAATTTTGGGGATGCGATGCTTATGTCAAGAAACTTCAACCTGAAAAGCTCGAACCCAAGTCGGAAAAATGCGTCTTCATAGGATACCCTAAGGAAACCATTGGGTATACCTTCTACCTCAGATCCGAAGGCAAGATCTTTGTTGCCAGGAATGGATCCTTTCTAGAGAAAGAGTTTCTCTCGAAAGAAGTAAGTGGGAGGAAAGTGGAGCTTGATGAAGTACTGCCTCTTGAAACGGAAAGTAGCGCAGCTCAGGAAAATGTTCCTGTGGTGCCTGCACCGATCAGAGAGGAGGTTAA
Organism: Triticum dicoccoides; assembly: GCF_002162155.2. Taxonomy (NCBI): domain Eukaryota; kingdom Viridiplantae; phylum Streptophyta; class Magnoliopsida; order Poales; family Poaceae; genus Triticum; species Triticum dicoccoides. Next base: position 615,287,805 of record NC_041390.1, read on the forward strand.
TGATGATGATCAAGATACTTCGGATCAAGCTCCTACTGAACTTCGTAGGTCCACAAGGACACGTTCCGCACCAGAGTGGTACGGCAACCCCGTCCTAGAAATCATGTTGTTAGACAACGATGAACCTTCGAACTATGAAGAAGCGATGGCGGCCCCGGATTCCAACAAATGGCTAGAGGCCATGCAGTCCGAAATAGGATCCATGTATGAAAACAAAGTATGGACTTTGACAGACTTGCCCGATGATCGGCGAGCGATAGAAAATAAATGGATATTTAAGAAGAAGACGGACGCGGATGGTAATGTTACCATCTATAAAGCTCGACTTGTTTCTAAGGGTTGTCGGCAAGTTCAATGGGTTGACTACGATGAGACTTTCTCTCCCGTAGTGAAGCTGAAGTCCGTCCGAATCATGTTAGCAATTGCCGCATACTATGATTATGAGATATGGCAAATGGACGTCAAAACGGCATTCCTTAACGTCTACCTTAAGGAAGAATTGTATATGATGCAGCCGGAAGGTTTTGTCGACCCTCAGAATGCTAACAAGGTATGCAAGCTCCAGCGATCCATTTATGGGCTGGTGCAAGCATCTCGGAGTTGGAACATTCGCTTTGATGAGATGATCAAGGCGTTTGGTTTTATGCAGACTTATGGAGAAGCCTGCGTTTACAAAAAAGTGAGTGGGAGCTCTGTGGCATTTCTCATATTATATGTAGATGACATACTTTTGATGGGAAATGATATAGAACTTTTGGACAGCATTAAGGCCTACTTGAATAAGAGTTTTTCAATGAAGGACCTTGGAGAAGCTGCTTATATATTAGGCATCAAGATCTATAGAGATAGATCGAGACGCCTCATCGGTCTTTCACAAAGTACGTACCTTGACAAGATATTGAAGAAGTTCAATATGGATCAGTCCAAGAAGGGGTTCTTGCCTGTATTGCAAGGTGTGCGATTGAGCACGGCTCAATGCCCGACCACGGTAGAAGATATAGAAGAGATGAGTGTCATCCCCTATGCCTCAGCCATAGGATCTATTATGTATGCCATGCTATGTACCAGACCTGATGTAAACCTTGCCGTAAGTTTGGTAGGTAGGTACCAAAGTAATCCCGGCAAGGAACACTGGACAGCGGTCAAAAACATCCTGAAGTACCTGAAGAGGACCAAGGATATGTTTCTCATTTATGGAGGTGCCGAGAGCTCGTCGTAAAGGGTTACGTCGACGCTAGCTTCGACACAGATCTGGATGACTCTAAGTCACAAACCGGATACGTGTATATTTTGAATGGTGGGGCAGTAAACTGGAGCTATTGCCCTTGCGAAGGAGCCCAGGTTTCACAGGAAGACCAGGCATATCAAGCGTCGCTTCAACTCCATTCGTGAAAGTGTTCAAAATGGAGACATAGAGATTTGTAAAGTACATACGGACCTGAATGTGGTAGATCCGTTGACTAAACCTCTCCCTAGAGCAAAACATGATCAACACCAAAATTCCATGGGTGTTCGATTCATCACAATGTAACTAGACTATTGTCTCTAGTGCAAGTGGGAGACTGTTGGAAATATGCCCTAGAGGCAATAATAAAAGATTATTATATTTCCTTGTTCATGATAATTGTCTATTGTTCATGCTATAATTGTATTGTCCGGAAATCGTAATACATGTGTGAATACATAGATCACAATGTGTCCCTAGTGAGCCTCTAGTTGACTAGCTCGTTGATCAACAGATAGTCATGGTTTCCTGGCTATGGACATGGGGATGTCATTGATAACGGGATCACATCATTAGGAGAATGATGTGATGGACAAGACCCAAACCTAAGCATAGCATAAAGATCGTGTAGTTCGTTTGCTAGAGCTTTTGCAATGTCAAGTATCATTTCCTTAGACCATGAGGTTGTGCAACTCCCGGATACCGTATGAGTGCTTTGAGTGTGCCAAACTTCACAACGTAACTGGGTGGCTATAAAGGTACACTACGGGTATCTCCGAAAGTTTCTGTTGGGTTGGCACGAACCGAGACTGGGACTTGTCACTCCGTATGACGGAGAGGTATCTCTTGGGCCCACTCGGTAATGCATCATCATAATGAGCTCAAAGTGACCAAGGGGTTGGTCACGGGATCATGCATTACGGTACAAGTAAAGTGACTTGCCGGTAACGAGATTGAACAAGGTATTGGGATACCGACAATCGAGTCTCGGGCAAGTAACGTACCGATTGACAAAGGGAATTGAATACGGGATTGATAAAGTCCTCGACATCATGGTTCATCCGATGAGATCATCGAGGAGCATGTGGGAGCCAACATGGGTATCCAGATCCCACTGTTGGTTATTGAGCGGAGAGGCGTCTCGGTCATGTCTGCATGTCTCCCGAACCCGTAGGGTCTACACACTTAAGGTTCGGTGACGCTAGGGTTGTAAAGATATGAATATGCAGTAATCCGAAAGTTGTTCGGAGTCCCGGATGAGATCCCGGATGTCACGAGGAGTTCCGGAATGGTCCGGAAGTAAAGAATTATATATAGGAAGTGTTGTTTCGGCCAACGGGAAAGTTTCGGGGTCACCGGTATTGTACCGGGACCACTGGATGGGTACCGGGGGTCCACCGGGTCGGGCCACCCATCCCAGAGGGCCCCATGGGCTGAAGTGGGAGGGGGAACCAGCCCATAGTGGGATGGTGCTCCCCCCTTGGCCCACCCCCTGCGCCTAGGGTTGGAAGCCCTAGGGTGGGGGGGCGCCCCACTTGCCTTGGGGGGCACTCCACCCCCCTTGGCCGCCGCCCCCCTTGGGAGATGCAATTTCCAAGGGCCGGCGCCCCCCCAGGGGCCTATATAAAGGGGGGAGGGAGGGGGCAGCCGCACCCTTGCATCTTGGCGCCTCCCTCTCCCCTGCTACACCTCTCCCTCTCGCGCAGACGCTCGGCGAAGCCTTGCTACGGTAACAACTGCATCCACCACCACACCGTCGTCCTGCTGGATCTTCATCAACCTCTCCTCCCCCCTTGCTGGATCAAGAAGGAGGAGACGTCATCCGCTCCGTACGTGTGTTGAACGCGGAGGTGCCGTCCGTTCGGTGCTTGGTCATCGGTGATTTGAATCACGGCGAGTACGACTCCATCATCCACGTTCTAGTGAACGCTTCTGCTCGCGATCTACAAAGGTATGTAGATGCAATCTGAATACTCGTTGCTAGATGAACTCATAGATCGATCTTGGTGAAACCGTAGGAAATTTTTTGTTTTCTGCAACGTTCCCCAACAGGATGCCACTGTTGGGGAACGTAGTAATTTCAAAAAAATTCCTACGCACACGCAAGATCATGGTGATGCATAGCAACGAGAGGGGAGAGTGTGTCCACGTACCCTTGTAGACCGGAAGTGGAAGCGTTAGGACAACGCGATTGATGTAGTCGTACGTCTTCACGATCCGACCGATCAAGTACCGAACGCACGGCACCTCCGAGTTCTGCACACGTT
>NC_041390.1:615292423-615305443 GCF_002162155.2 Triticum dicoccoides
GATATGTTACTTGCCCGAGATTCGATCGTCGGTATCTCAATACCTAGTTCAATCTCGTTACCGGCAAGTCTCTTTACTCGTTCCGTAATACATCATCCCGCAACTAACTCATTAGTTACAATGCTTGCAAGGCTTATAGTGATGTGCATTACCGAGTGGGCCCAGAGATACCTCTCCGACAATCGGAGTGACAAATCCTAATCTCGAAATATGCCAACCCAACAAGTACCTTCGGCGACACCTGTAGAGCACCTTTATAATCACCCAGTTACGTTGTGACGTTTGGTAGCACACAAAGTGTTCCTCCGGTAAACGGGAGTTGCATAATCTCATAGTCATAGGAACATGTATAAGTCATGAAGAAAGCAATAGCAACATACTAAACGATCGAATGCTAAGCTAACGGAATGGGTCAAGTCAACCACATCATTCTCTAATGATGTGATCCCGTTAATCAAATGACAACTCATGTCTATGGCTAGGAAACTTAACCATCTTTGATTCAATGAGCTAGTCAAGTAGGGGCATACTAGTGACACTTTGTTTGTCTATGTATTCACACATGTATTATGTTTACGGTTAATACAATTCTAGCATGAATAATAAACATTTATCATGAAATAAGGAAATAAATAATAACTTTATTATTGCCTCTAGGGCATATTTCCTTGAACAGGAAGCTCCGACGTAACAGACACAAACGCCGAAGCAATGGTGATAATACCGACGACAGAATAGTCAACGCTGGATTCAGCGGTTCCAAATCCGGCCAGCGGAAGAAACCGTACAAAAGAAACAATCCAGGACTGTCCAGCTTGGACCGCATACTCGATTTACCGTGCCAGATTCATGGCACCCCAGACAAACCAGCCAATCATACCAACAGAGATTGTTGGGTTTCTAAACAGGCCGGCAAGTTAAACGCCGAGAACAAGGAAAAGGGATCGCAAAGCGAGGACGATGACGAGGAGCCCCGACAACCGAACACAGGGGGACAGAAGAAGTTTCCCCCTCAAATCAAAACAGTGAACATGATATATACTACACACATCCCCAAAAGGGAGCGCAAGCGCGCACTTAGGGACGTCTACGCGATAGAGCCAGTCACCCCAAAATTCAATCCATGGTCGTCATTCTCGATCACCTTTGATCGTCAGGATCATCCGACTAGTATCCTTCACAGCAGTTCAGCTGCACTGGTCCTCGACCGAATAATTGATGGATTTCACCTGACACGAGTCCTCATGGACGGTGGTAACAGCCTCAATCTACTCTATCAAGACATAGTGCGCAAAATGGGCATTAATCCATCACGGATCAAGCCAACAAAGACTACCTTCAAAGGAGTCATACCAGGTGTAGAGGCCCACTGTACGGGCTCAATCACACTAGAGGTTGTCTTCGGATCCCCGGACAATTAACGAAGTGAAGAGTTAATCTTCGACATCGTCCCATTCCACAACGGTCATCATGCACTGCTCGGACGGATCGCATTTGCTCGGTTCAACGCAGTGCCGCACTATGCTTATCTCAAGCTCTAGATGCCCGGTCCATGCAGCGTCATAACGGTCAACGGAAACACGGAACGCTCCCTCCGTACAGAGGAGCACACCGCTGCCCTAGTAGTAGAAGTACAGAGCGGCCTCCTCAAGCAGAACCCTAATTCGACTGCCGAGCCCCCGGACACCACTAAGAGGGTCTGAACTACCCTACAGCAGGACAGCTCGGCTCGTCAGGAGCTCAATTATCAATCCGGCCTCCGTCTCAGTCCCGATCAAGTTGTGGCATTCATATCGTGCGTACATAACTACGCACTCAAAATTCCATGGGCATAGACAGAGGCGTAGCTAGCTTGTGATCCACAGCACGGCTCAATCGGCACCGGATACACACATACTTTCACTTTGCCTCTTTTCCCCTTTTCAAGTTTCAATCCTGAGGACTCCATCTGACGGCCTGATCACCGGTCCTTGATGACCCACAAGTGTAGGGGATCTATCGTAGTCCTTTCGATAAGTAAGAGTGTCGAACCCAACGAGGAGCAGAAGGAAATGACAAGCGGTTTTCAATAAGGTATTCTCTGCAAGCGCGGAAATTGTAGGTAACAGATAGTTTTGTGATAAGGTAATTTGTAACGGGTAGCAAGTAACAAGTGTAAATAAAGTGCAGCAAGATGGCCCAATCCTTTTTGTAGCAAAGTACAAGCCTGGACAAACTCTTATATAGAGAAAAGCGCTCCCGAGGACACATGGGAATTATCGTCAAGCTAGTTTTCATCACCCTCATATGATTCGCGTTCAGTACTTTGATAATTTGATATGTGGGTGGATCGGTGCTTGGGTGCTGTCCTTACTTGGACAAGCATCCCACTTATGATTAACTCCTATTGCAAGCATCCGCAACTACAAAAGAAGTATTAAGGTAAACCTAACCATAGCATGAAACACATGGATCCAAATCAGCCCCTTACGAAGCAACGCATAAATTAGGGTTTAAGATTCTGTCACTCTATCAACACATCATCTAGTTATTACTTCCCAATGCCTTCCTCTAGGCCCAAACAATGGTGAAGTGTCATGTAGTCGACGTTCACATAACACCACTAGAGGAGAGACAACATACATCTCATCAAAATATCGAACGAATACCAAATTCACATGACTACTTATAGCAAGACTTCTCCCATGTCCTCAGGAACAAACGTAACTACTCACAAATCATATTCATGTTCATAATCAGAGGGGTATTAATATGCATAATGGATCTGAACATATGATCTTCCACCAAGTAAACCAACTAGCATCAACTACAAGGAGTAATCAACACTACTAGCAACCTACAGGTACCAATCTGAGGTTTGGATACAAAGATTGGATACAAGAGATGAACTAGGGTTTGAGAGGAGATGGTGTTGGTGAAGATGTTGACGAAGATTGACCCCCTCCCGATGAGAGGATCATTGGTGATGACGATGGTGATGATCTCCCCCTCCCGAAGGGAAGTTTCCCCGGCAGAACAGCTCCGCCGAAGCCCTAGATTGGTTCCGCCAAGGTTCCGCCTCATGGCGGTGGAGTTTCGTCCCGAAAGCTTGCTTATGATTTTTTCTCGGATGAAAGACTTCATATAGCAGAAGATGGACACCAGAAGCCTGCCAGTGGGCCCACGAGGCAGGGGGCGCGCCCAGGGGGGTAGGGCGTGCCCCCCACCCTCGTGGCTAGGGTGTGGGCCCCCTCTGATGGATTCTTTCGCCAGTATTTTTTATTAATTCGAAAAATAACTTCCGTGAAGTTTCAGGACTTTTGGAGTTGTGCAGAATAGGTCTCTAATATTTGCTCCTTTTCTAGCCCAGAATTCTAGTTGCCGGCATTCTCCCTCTTCATGTAAACCTTGTAAAATTAGAGAGAATAGGCATAAGTATTGTGACATAATGTGTAATAACAGCCCATAATGCAATAAATATCAATATAAAAACATGATGCAAAATGAACGTATCAACTCCCCCAAGCTTAGACCTCGCTTGTCCTCAAGCGGAAGCCGATAACGATAAATATGTCCACATGTTTAGAGATAGAGGTGTCGATAAAATAAAATACGGACATGAGGGCATCATGATCATTCTTATAACAGCAACATATATGAATATTGTCATGTGATTTCTTATAGTAAAGTAACAATCTATTCACAAGGTCAAGTATGAGTCAGAAACTTCATTGAAAACCAACAAACTATAATCTCAGTCATTGAAGCAATTGCAATTTATCATAACATCAGAAAGAGTCTATGTAAGAGGTTTTCAGCAAGTCCACATACTCTACTATCATTTAGTCTTTCACAATTGCTAACACTCTCGCAATACTTGTGGTTACGGAGTTTTAATCGGACACAGAGAGAGGGGCTTATAGTTTCACCTCCCAACCTTTTACCTCAAGGGTAATGTCAACAATAATAGCCCATGCTAACTTACATCCAATTGGATATATATATCAGGATCATTCCAACACAATGTGCTTGCCAAAGGATAAAATGTAAAAAGGGAAGGTGAAGATCACCATGACTCTTCATAAGGTAGAAGATAAAAGTAAAAGATAGGCCCTTTGCAGAGGGAAGCAGAGGTTGTCATGTGCTTTTATGGTTGGATGCACAAAATCTTAATGCGAAAGAACGTCACTTTATATTGCCACTTGTGATATGGACAGTTATTTTGCAGTCCGTCGCTTTTATTTCTTCCACATCACAATATCGTATAAAGCTTATTTTCTCCACACTAATAAGTCATACATATTTAGAAAGCAATTTTTATTGCATGCAACGATGACAACTTACTTGAAGGATCTTACTCAATCCATAGGTAGGTATGGTGGACTCTCATGGCAAAACTGGGTTTAAGGGTATTTGGAAGCACAAGTAGTATCTCTACTTGGTGCAAAGAATTGGCTAGCATGAGGGAGAAAGGCAAGCTCAACATGTTGGATGATCCATGACAATATACTTTATTTCAGATATAAGAAAACATAACCCATTACGTTGTCTTCCTTGTCCAACGTCAACTCTTTAGCATGTCATATTTTAATGAGTGCTCACAATCATAAAAGATGTCCAAGATAGTATATTTATATGTGAAACCTCTCTTTCTTTATTAATTCCTATTAATTGCAACGATGACCAAAACTATGTTTGTCAACTCTCAACAACTTTTAATCATCATACTCTCTATATCTGAAGTCATTACTCTTCATAAGATCAATACGATCTATTTGTTTCTTTTTATTTTTTCTCTTTCTTTTATTCACTCAAGATCATAGCAAGATAATCAAGCCCTTGACTCAACACTAATCTTTATTAAATATAGCTCACGGACTCGATTACAAAGAAAGATCATAAAGGAAAACTCACAACTAGATCATGCTAAACTTTATTCTACTAGATTAAGATATTACCAAAAGGATCGAACTAAGAAAAACAGTAAAGATAGGAGTGTGATGGTGATACGATACCGGGGCACCTCCCCCAAGCTTGGCAGTTGCCAAGGGGAGTGCCCATACCCATGTGATTATATTTCCTTCTTCGGAGGTGGTGATGTGACATTCTTGGCAACGAAATTCCTCAGAATACGATTCTCTTCCTCGAGCTTGTTGAGTTGCTGCTTGAGATCCATTATCTCCTTACGGAGTTTACCCGTGACGGTTAAAGATTCTTGCACCCATGGATGTTGCATAGCTGTGGGAGAACAAGTAACACTCTTCTTCATATTTTCATAAGAAAGAAATCTAACATTTGAAGGGATAACCGAGTTTGGATTAGCCGAGCTCTGTAGTTCCCCCATTGTGAATCTGGCACGGTAGCGAGAAGTGACTTCTTGATCCTCCTCCATGGCATCTATCCTGTTCAAATCGGCCTCCATCTCTTCCTCCATTGCTGGCCCAAAGAGGTCAGCATCGCTGCTTGTTCCTGGTCCCGGTGTCGGATTAGACACTCGACTCTCCCCGACCGACTCTTGAGAAGACATCTTGCTCTAATCTGCGGTAGAAACACCTCGAAACAAAAACAGAGGATATTTGCGTGATACGAGAGTCGAAACCTTCGGGAGATTATATAATGAATTTTTACCGACCAAAAGAAGTATCGTGCAAGAAAACGGAGTCCGGAGAGAGCACGAGGTGCCCACGAGGCAGGGGGGTGCACCCAGGGGAGTAGGGCTCGCCTCCCACCCTCGTGGGAGCCTCGTGTCCTTCCCGGACTGCTTCTTATTTTCCTATTTTCTTAAATATTCCAAAACGGAGAAAAATTGCCATTAGAACTGTTTTGGAGTCGGTTTACTTACCGTACCACATACATATTCCTTTTCGAAGTCTGAAACGTTCTGGAAAGTGTCCCTTATGTATTCCTCTGGGGTTACGGTTTCAATAATATTAGTTTCAACATTTATTGGATTACCTGAGATATAATGTTTGATTCTTTGGCCGTTTACCACCTTCGGATTTGTGCCTTTGAAGTTGTTGATTTTATGGCACCGGAGCGATAGACCTCCTCGATAACGTAAGGACCTTCCCATTTAGAGAGAAGTTTTCCTGCAAAAAATCTTAAACGAAAGTTGAGTAGCAACACATAATCACCTACATTAAACTCACGCTTTTGTATCCTTTTGTCATGCCATCTTTTAACTTTTTCTTTAAATAGTTTGGCATTCTCATAGGCTTGGGTTCTCCATTCATCAAGTGAGCTAATGTCAAATAGCCGCTTCTCACCAGCAAGTTTGAAATCACAATTGAGCTCTTTAATAGCCCAATATGCCTTATGTTCTAGTTCGAGAGGTAAGTGACATGCTTTTGCATAAACCATTTTATACGGAGACATACCCATAGCATTTTTATATGCAGTTCTATAGGCCCATAATGCATCATCGAGTTTTTTGGACCAATTCTTTCTAGATCTATTAACAGTCTTTTGCAAAACTAATTTGAGCTCTCTATTGCTCAATTCTACTTGACCACTAGACTGTGGGTGATAAGGAGATGCAATTCTATGATTAACATCATACTTAGCAAGCATTTTACGAAAAGCACCATGAATAAAATGTGAACCACCATCAGTCATTAAATATCTAGGGACTCCAAACCTCGGAAAAATAACTTCTTTAAGCATCTTAATAGAGGTGTTATGATCAGCACTACTAGTTGGAATAGCTTCTACCCACTTAGTAACGTACTCAACAGCAACTAAAATATGTGTATACCCATTAGAGGAAGGAAACGGTCCCATATAATCAAAGCCCCAAACATCAAATGGTTCAATAACAAGTGAATAATTCATAGGCATTTCTTGACGTCTACTAATATTACCAATTCTTTAACATTCATCACAAGATAAGACAAACTTACAGGCATCCTTGAAGAGAGTAGGCCAATAAAAACCGGATTGCAATACCTTATGTGCAGTTCTATCTCCAGCATGGTGCCCTCCATAAGCCTCGGAGTGACACTTGCGTAGGATCTGTTCCTGTTCATGCTCAGGTATACAACATCTAATAACACCATCTACTCCTTATTTATAAAGATGTGGGTCATCCCAGAAGTAATGTCTTAAATCATAGAAAAACTTTTTCTTTTGCTGGTATGTGAAACTAGGTGGTATAAATTTAGCAACAATGTAATTAGCATAATCAGCATACCATGGAGCAGTACGGGAAGCATTTATGATAGCTAAATGTTCATCAGGAAAGCTATCATCAATACGTAGTGGGTCATCAAGAACGTTCTCTAACCTAGACAAGTTCTCTGCAACGGGGTTCTCAGCTCCCTTTCTATCAATAATATGCAAATCAAATTCTTGTAGCAAGAGAACCCATCTAATAAGTCTAGGTATAGCATCTTTCTTTTCCATAAGATATTTAATAGCAGCATGATCAGTGTGAATAGTAACTTTAGAATCAACAATATAAGGTCTGAACTTATCACAAGCAAATACAACTACTAAGAATTCTTTTTCAGTAGTAGCATAATTTCTCTGGGCACTGTCTAGAGTTTTACTGGCATATTGGATAACATTTAATTTCTTATGAACTCTTTGCCCTAGAACAACACCTACAGCATAATGCTACCTCTTGAGCACTGCGTTGGTTTTCCCTTGAAGAGGAAAGCGTGATGCAGCAAAGTAGCGTAAGTATTTCCCTCAGTTTTTGAGAACCAAGGTATCAATCCAGTAGGAGGCTATGCGCGAGTCCCTCGCACCTACACAAAACAAATAAATCCTCGCAACCAACGCGATAAGGGGTTGTCAATCCCTACACTGTCACTTACGAGAGTGAGATCTGATAGATATGATAAGATAATATTTTTGGTATTTTTATGATAAAGATGCAAAGTAAAATAAAAGCAACGGAAATAACTAAGTGTTGGAAGATTAATATGATGGAAAATAGACCCGGGGGCCATAGGTTTCACTAGTGGCTTCTCTCAAGAGCATAAGTATTTTACGGTGGGTGAACAAATTACCGTTGAGCAATTGACAGAATTGGGCATAGTTATGAGAATATCTAGGTATGATCATGTATATAGGTGTCACGTCCGAGACAAGTAGACCGACTCCTGCCTGCATCTACTACTATTACTCCACACATTGACCGCTATCCAGCATGCATCTAGAGTATTAAGTTCATAAGAACAGAGTAACGCCTTAAGCAAGATGACATGATGTAGAGGGATAAATTCATGCAATATGATAAAAAACCCCATCTTGTTATCCTCGATGGCAACAATACAATACATGCCTTGCTGCCCCTATTGTCACTGGGAAAGGACACCGCAAGATTGAACCCAAAGCTAAGCACTTCTCCCATTGCAAGAAAGATCAATCTAGGAGGCCAAACCAAAATGATAATTCGAAGAGACTTGCAAAGATAACCAATCATACATAAAAGAATTCAGAGAAGATTCAAATATTGTTCATGGATAAACTTGATCATAAACCCACAATTCATAGGTCTCAACAAACACACCGCAAAAGAAGATTACATCGAATAGATCTCCATGAGAGAGGGGGAGAACATTGTATTGAGATCCAAAAAGAGAGAAGAAGCCATCTAGCTAATAACTATGGACCCGAAGGTCAGAGGTAAACTACTCACACTTCATCGGAGGGGCTATGGTGTTGATGTAGAAGCCCTCCGTGATTGATGCCCCCTCCAGCGGAGCTCCGGAACAGGCCCCAAGATGGGATCTCGTGGGTACAGAAGGTTGCGGTGGTGGAATTAGGTTTTTGGCTCCGTATCTGATCGTTTGGGGGTATGTAGGTATATATAGGAGGAAGGAGTACGTCGGTGGAGCAACGTGGGGCCCACGAGGGTGGAGGGCACCCCCAGGGGGGGTAGGCGCGGCCCCCTACCTCGTGGCTTCCTGCTTTGTTTCTTGACGTAGGGTCCAAGTCTCCTGGATCATGTTCGTTCCGAAAATCACGTTCCCGAAGGTTTCATTCCGTTTGGACTCCGTTTGATATTCTTTTTCTGCAAAACTCTGAAATAGGCAAAAAATAGCAATTCTGGGCTGGGCCTCCGGTTAATAGGTTAGTCCCAAAAATAATATAAAAGTGAATAATAAAGCCCAATAATGTCCAAAACACAAGATAATATAGCATGGAGCAATAAAAAATTATAGATACATTGGAGACGTATCACATAATCATTAGCATCACACATAATTTCAAAGGGTAAATTCCAATCGGGTGGCTGAACGATTGGTGCAGAAATCAAAGCTTTCTTAAGTATTTCAAATGCTTCTACACAATCATCATCAAAGACAAAAGGTATATCTTTTTGTAATAGATTAGTCAGAGGCCTAGAAATTTTAGAGAAGTCCTTAATGAACCTCCTATAAAAACCGGCATGACCAAGGAAACTTCTTGTACCTTTGATGTCCTTGGGACACGGCATCTTTTCAATAGCATCAACTTTAGCTTTATCAACTTCAATACCTCTTTCAGAGATTTTATGCCCCAAGACAATACCTTCATTAACCATAAAGTGGCACTTCTCCCAGTTCAAGACAAGATTAGTTTCTTCACATCTCTGCAAAACTCGATCAAGGTTGCTCAAGCAATCATCAAAAGAGGATCCATAACCGGAGAAATCATCCATGAAAATATCACAAATATTTTCACAAAAGTCAGAGAATATAGCCGTCTTGCATCTTTGAAAGGTGGCTGGTGCATTACATAAACCAAAAGGCATACATCTATAAGCAAAAGTACCGAAAGGGCAAGTAAAAGTGGTCTTTGCTTGATCCTCAGCTGACACAGGTATTTGAGAGAAACCAGAGTAACCATCTAGAAAGCAAAAATGTGTATTTTTGGATAATCTTTCTAGCATTTGATCAATAAAAGGCAAAGGGTAATGATCCTTTTTAGTAGCTTTATTTAATTTGCGAAAATCAATTACCATCCTATAACATGTAATAATTCTTTGCGGGATCAATTCATCTTTATCATTAGGAACGATAGTAATACCTCCCTTCTTAGGGACACAATGGACATGACTTACCCACTGACTATCAGCAACGGGATAAATAATACCTGCCTCAAGAAGCTTTAATATTTCCTTTCTTACCACTTCCTTCATCTTAGGATTTAGTCGTCGTTGGTGATCAATAACTGGTTTGACGTCTTTCTCCAAATTTATTTTGTGTTGGCATAGAGTGGGAATAATACCCTTTAGATCATGAAGAGTATATCCAATAGCAGCACGGTGCTTCTTCGGAGTTTTGAATAATTTCTCTTCATCTTTCTCTGAAAGGTTAGCACTAATAATAACAGGATATATCTTCTTTTCATCAAGATAAGCATATTTAAGAGTACCAGGTAATGGTTTAAGCTCAAACACGGGATCGCCCTTAGGTGGAGGAGGATCCGCAAGGATTTCAACAGGCAAGTTGTGGTTCAGAATGGGTCCCTGTTTAAATAATACTTCATCTATTTCCCTTATTTCATTCTTAAACATATCGTTTTCATGGATCATTAGGAGGCACGGCAATAGAAGCAAGACCAATAATTTCATCTTTACTAGGCAATTCCTCATCACGGGGTTGTCTACGAAATTTAGCAAAATTAAACTCATGAGACATATCACCCAAACCGTAACAATATCCTTTTCGCAGTCTATCCTATCATTAACAATGTTCAAGAAGGGTCTACCGAATATAATGGGACAAAATCTATCTTGTGGGGAACCAAGAACAAGAAAATCAGCAGGATATTTAACTTTCCCACACAAGACTTCAACATATCTAACAATCCCAATTGGTTATATAGTATCTCTATTGGCAAGCTTAATTGTAAAATCAATTTCTTCTATCTCAGCAGGTGCAATATCATGCATAATTTCTTTGTATAAAGAATGAGGTATTGCACTAGCACTAGCACCCATATCACATAAGCCATGATAACAATGATCTCCTATTTTAACAGAAATAACTGGCATGCCTACCACATGTCTATGTTTATCTTTAGCACCAGGCTTAGCAATTCTAGCAGTTTCCTCACAGAAATAAATAACATGCCCATCAATATTATCAGCCAAGATATCTTTAACCATAGCAATATTAGGTTCAACTTTAACTTGCTCAGTGGGTTTGTATGTCCTAACATTACTTTTGTTGACTACAGTTGAAGCTTTAGCATGATCGTTTATTCTAACAGGGAAAGGTGGTTTCTCCACATAAGCAGTAGGAACAACAAGATCATCATAAGTGATAGTCTTTTCTTCAACTATAATAGGTGCAACTACTTTTACTTCAATGGGAGGATTATATTTAAACCACTTCTCCTTAGGGAGATCAACATGATTAGCAAATGATTCATAGAAAGAAGCTACTGTCTTAGAGTCAAGTCCATATTTAGTACTAAATTCACGGAAAGCATCGGTATCCATAAATGATATAACACAATCAAACTTAGGTGTTATACCTGACTCTTTACCTTCCTCGAGGTCCCAATCTTCAGAGTTGCATTTAATTCTTTCCAATAAATCCCATTTGAATTCAATAGTCTTCATCATAAAGGAGCCAGTACAAGAAGTATCGAGCATGGATTGATTATTACGAGAAAGTTGAGCATAAAAATTCTAAATAATCATTTCTGTTGAGAGCTCATGATTGGGGCATGAATATAACATTGACTTAAGCCTCCCCCAAGCTTGAGCGATGCTTTCTCCTTCGCGAGTCCAAAAATTATATATATAATTACGATCATGATGAACAAGATGCATAGGATAAAACTTCTGATGAAATTCCAATTTCAATCGTTTGTAGTTCCACGATCCCATATCATCACATAGCCTATACCATGTCAATGCATGTCCCTTCAAAGATAAAGGGAAGACCTTCTTCTTGATAACATCATCGGGCATACCTGCAAGCTTAAATAATCCACAAACTTCATCCACATAGATTAAATGTAAATCGGGTTGCAATGTTCCATCTCATGTGAAAGGATTAGCCTGCAGTTTCTCTATCATACCCGAAGGAATTTCAAAGTAGACATTTTTAGTAGGTTCAGTAGGTTGAGGAGAAACTATTTGCTCTATTGGTCGGGGTGAAGATACCCCGAACAAGCCCCTCAAAGGATTACTTTCCATAGTAACAAGTGACAGTAAATTTCAGCACACTATATAAATTTTTCCTTACCAAATTCCACTTACCAAAGGCGCTTCATTCCCCGGCAATGGCGCCAGAAAAGAGTCTTGATGACCCACAAGTGTAGGGGATCTATCGTAGTCCTTTCGATAAGTAAGAGTGTCGAACCCAACGAGGAGCAGAAGGAAATGACAAGCGATTTTCAATAAGGTATTCTCTGCAAGCACTGAAATTGTAGGTAACAGATAGTTTTGTGATAAGGTAATTTGTAACGGGTAGCAAGTAACAAGTGTAAATAAAGTGCAGCAAGATGGCCCAATCCTTTTTGTAGCAAAGGACAAGCCTGGACAAACTCTTATATAGAGAAAAGCGCTCCCGAGGACACATGGGAATTACCGTCAAGTTAGTTTTCATCACGCTCATATGATTCGCGTTCGTTACATTGATAATTTGATATGTGGGTGGACCGGTGCTTGGGTGCTGTCCTTACTTGGACAAGGATCCCACTTATGATTAACTCCTATTGCAAGCATCCGCAACTACAAAAGAAGTATTAAGGTAAACCTAACCATAGCATGAAACACATGGATCCAAATCAGCCCCTTACGAAGCAACGCATAAACTAGGGTTTAAGCTTCTGTCACTCTAGCAACCCATCATCTACTTATTACTTCCCAATGCCTTCCTCTAGGCCCAAACAATGGTGAAGTGTCATGTAGTCGACATTCACATAACACCACTAGAGGAGAGACAACATACATCTCATCAAAATATCGAACGAATACCAAATTCACATGACTACTTATAGAAAGACTTCTCCAATGTCCTTAGGAACAAACGTAACAACTCACAAATCATATTCATGTTCATAATCAGAGGGGTATTAATATGCATAATGGAT
>NC_041390.1:615306179-615307178 GCF_002162155.2 Triticum dicoccoides
TTAACGATCACTCTACCTGTTTTCAGGACCCACATGCGGCTCTCCCTTGGTTTTTGGCATGTTAAATAGCCTGTTGCTTATCACACTACTTGTATCAACGCGCCTTGACGCATTAATCAAATAACAATGGAAACAGTTCGCGGCCCAAGCTTAAGGGCCCCAACTTACTATGTTTGCACCCTTTCTGTTTTCCTGCCTTTTTTTCTTTTCCTTTTTCTTTCCCTCTTGTGGGTAACCTTATCAAATAGCACTCGTACACTTTGTTACGTTCTACATTTGCCAGTTGCTCTATAGCGCCCCACATTACGGCACAAAGTCCGAACACTTTGTACATTATAGTTTGGCACCCCTAATTTAGCACTATATGCATTGGCTCCGAATCATGTCTTTGGTCAATAGTTGGGTTGCTCGGCTCCTGTGCTTGCTACCTTACGTTCCACTGTATCGGCTAAGGTAGTAAAGGCAAAACTACTGTGATTGTGCCTTGGTTTATCCAAATGAGCACTTCAATAGAGAAAGCCGAAAACTGACTGTCATGATACGGTGAGAGCCGGTCAGCTATTCGGAGGTCGCAAATCATTGGAGGTTTCTTCCGCATTACGCGAAGGATCGGCACTTCCTGATCGGGCGCCTATAGCACTCTAGTTCAGATACTAGGGGCTGCGCCAACATTTTTATTTTGTCACTCATATGGCTAAGTGAGGGCATTCAAGCCGCATAGTCTGATTGCCTGGTTCGTTGCGCTAAACAACTCCTTCAAGGACCATATAATTGGATTAAGAGTGTTTAGATTCCATCCCGAACACCCCTGTACTACCTACGTGGGGGCAGAAGCCGACGACTGGCCAACCCTCAGATTTCACACAACACGGCCGCACAGGAGGTAAAAAAATTCAAAACATAAGAACCATTATATTACATAACCACTTTGTCTCATTATACAAGGCAGAGCCAATTCGAACATATTCATTCAAATATGATGTCTTGCGCACACTGCAT
>NC_041390.1:615308487-615321424 GCF_002162155.2 Triticum dicoccoides
AAAACCCGTCAGCAGGCTGTGGCAGGCTTCGGTTAGTCCGGTCTTGGCAGACTGAACCTTCTCAATCACTGTACCCATAAGGGTACGGTGTACATCCACAATGGAAGCGCCTCGTAGCGCTTCTAGCAGATTATCCGGTGCCCCTAGATGGACAGGGGTCTAATACGTCTCCAACATATCTATAATTTTTGATTGCTACATGCTATATTATCTACTGTTTTGGACATTATTGGGCTTTATTATCCACTTTTATATTATTTTTGGGACTAACCTATTAACCGGAGGCCCATCCCAGAATTGCTGTTTTTTGCCTATTTCAGAGTTTCGCAGAAAAGGAATATCAAACGGAGTCCAAACGGAATGAAACCTTCGGGAACGTGATTTTTAGGAAGATTATGATCCGGGAGACTTGGACCCAACGTCAAGAAAGAAAGGAGGAGGCCACAAGGTAGGGGGGCGCGCCCTCCACCCTCATGGGCCCCCTGTTGCTCCACCGACGTACTCCTTCCTCCTATATATACCTACGTACCCCCAAACGATCAGAGACGGAGCCAAAAACCTAATTCCACCGCCGCAACCTTCTGTACCCACGAGATCCCATCTTGGGGCCTGTTCCGGAGCTCCGCGGGAGGGGGCATCCATCACGGAGGGCTTCTACATCAACACCATAGCCTCTCCGATGAAGTGTGAGTAGTTTACCTCAGACCTTCGGGTCCATAGTTAGTAGCTAGATGGCTTCTTCTCTCTTTTTGGATCTCAATACAATGTTCTCCCCCTCTCTCGTGGAGATCTATTTGATGTAATCTTCTTTTTGCGGTGTGTTCGTTGAGACCGATGAATTGTGGGTTTATGATCAATATTATCTATGAACAATATTTGAATCTTTTCTGAATTCTTTGATGTATGATTGGTTATCTTTGCAAGTCTCTTTGAATTATCAGTTTGGTTTGGCCTACTAGATTGATTTTTCTTGCAATGGGAGAAGTGCTTAGCTTTGGGTTCAATCTTGCGGTGTCCTTTCCCAGTGACAGCAGGGGCAGCAAGGCACGTATTGTATTGTTGCCATCGAGGATAACAAGATGGGGTTTTTATCATATTGCATGAATTTATCCCTCTACATCATGTCATCTTGCTTAAGGCGTTACTCTGTTTTCATGAACTTAATACTCTAGATGCATGCTAGATAGCGGTCGATGAGTGGAGTAATAGTAGTAGATGCAGGCAGGAGTCGGTCTACTTGTATCGGACGTGATGCCTATATACATGATCATACCTAGATATTCTCATAACTATGCTCAGTTCTGTCAATTGCTCAACAGTAATTCGTTCACCCACTGTAAAATACTTATGCTCTTGAGAGAAGCCACTAGTGAAATCTATGGCCCCCGGGTCTATCTCCATCATATTAATCTTCCAACACTTTATTATTTCCTTTGCTTTTTACTTTGCTTTTATTATACTTTGCATCTTTATCACAAAAATACCAAAAATATTATCTATCATCTCTATCAGATCTCAGTCTCGTAAGTGACCGTGAAGGGATTGACAACCCCTTATCACGTTGGTTGTGAGGAGTTATTTGTTTTGTGCAGGTACGAGGGACTCACGCGTAGCCTCCTACTGGATTGATACCTTGGTTCTCAAAAACTGAGGGAAATACTTACGCTACTTTGCTGCATCATCATTTTCTCTTCAAGGAAATCCAACGCAGTGCTCAAGAGGTAGCAAGAAGAATTTCTGGCGCCGTTGCCGGGGAGTCTATGCAAAAGTCAACATACCAAGTATCCATCATAATCCCTTATCTCCCGCATTACATTATTTGCCATTTTCCTCTCGTTTTCCTCTCCCCCACTTCACCCTTGCCATTTTATTCGCCCTCTCTTTTCCGTTTGCCTTTTTCTCGCTCGCTTTTTGTTTGCTCGTGTGTTGGATTGCTTGTTTGTCACGATGGCTCAACATAATACCAAATTATGTGACTTTACCAATACCAACAATAATGATTTCCTTAGCACTCTGATTGCTCCTCTTACCAATACTGAATCTTGTGAAATCAATACTACTTTGTTCAATCTTGTCATGAAAGATCAATTCGCCGGCCTTCCTAGTGAAGATGCCGCTACTCGTCTAAATAGCTTCGTTGATTTGTGTGATATGCAAAAGAAGAAAGATGTTGATAATGATATTGTTAAATTGAAGCTATTTCCTTTTTCGCTTAGAGATCGTGCTAAAGATTGGTTTTCGTCTTTGCCTAAAAATAGTATTGATTCTTGGAACAAGTGCAATGATGCTTTTATCTCTAAGTATTTTCCTCCCACTAAGATCATCTCTCTTAGAATTGATATTATGAATTTTAAGCAACTTGATCATGAACATGTTGCACAAGCTTGGGAGAGGATGAAATTAATGATACGTAATTGCCCTACTCATGGTTTGAATTTGTGGATGATTATACAAAAAATTTATGCCAGATTGAATTTTGCTTCTAGAAAATCTTTTAGATTCGGCCGCGGGAGGCACTTTTATGGAAATCACTTTAGGAGAAGCTACTAAACTCCTAGATAATATTATGGTTAATTATTTTCAATGGCACACTGAAAGATCTACTACTAAAAAAGTGCATGCAATAGAGGAAATTAATGTTTTGAGTGGAAAGATGGATGAACTTATGAAATTATTTGCTACTAGGAGTGTTTCTTCTGATCCTAATGATATGCCTTTGTCTATTTTGATTGAGAATAATAATGAATCTATGGATGTGAATTTTTTTGGTAGGAATAATTTTGGTAACAACGCGTATAGAGGAAACTTTAACCTTGACCTCTGGGCAGTTGCCTTCTGCAAGCCTTTCAAATATCGGAGAATGCTAGAGCGCGTTGATGTCATTGTGAGAACCGACCATGCCGAAAAAAGAGTGTCAAATCTAGAGATCTAGTGAAGCCATGGCCTCTAGTATGATAGCGCAAGCTTTCACTTACCCCCTATACTGTTTCTGCCAAGCAGATGGACAGTTCTTCCACTTTCAATGCATACAATCTATGCTACCAAGAATACCGGAAAAGCCTCTAGTTGGGGCGGCCTGGGCAGCCTCTAATCGGCCGGAGCTTGGTTCCGCCAGCGAGGGGGAGGCGGGTGAGTGGGGCTAGCCGAGTGTTGGCTGCAGATGGGGGGAGAGGGGGAATGACCAATGTGCCACCGACTAGCGGGCCTGGAGAGGACAAGGGCAGACATCGCACACGGGCTCAAATTTGGGCTGAAATGGATCGCGCGCAGACAAAAAAAGGAAGTTTGTCCGTTTGGGTCGGTGCGTTGAGCCAACCCAAACAAACACACACAGACAACTTACGTTGGCGTGTTGGAGTTGCTCTAAGGGTGGGGGTGGCCTCGTCATTCGCGACCACTATGGCGCCTCCCGTGCTGGAGCGAGGAGCGTTCCATTTACTCCCTCCACCTTGCAGCCCGAGCTTGTAGAAATTTTGGCCTGCCACAGGGCAGTGCAGCTGGCAATGGAGACGGATGTCCGGAAGCTGGTGGTTGAGGTGGATAGCACGGCTGTGTTGCTAAAGTTGAACGACTAGGAGAGAAATCTTTGTGCTCCGGGTCTTATAATTCAAGAGATTAAAAAGATATTAGATTCAGTGCTCGGGCTCATTTGCACCCGGTGAATAGTAAATTCAAAAAAATCTATTTTTTTGGTGGAAGTTGTTTCATTGTGTGATGTTCTTGTTAAATTTCAGCTTGTTCGAACATACAAGGAGCTCATGAAAAAAAGACAAAATCAGTCAAAGTAGTACGTGAATAGTAAGCTTCCTTACAACCTTAAAATTTATGTTTTTTACTGAGAGCTACTGAAATGTTCAAAATCCTTAAAATTTGCCATGAACTTCAAGCACATGAGTAGCATAAAAAAACAGATCTTTTTACTATTTTAAACTAATTTACTATTCACCCTTGGGTGCATCTGCACCCAAGAGCCAAAATGTTGCGCCTGAGATTAAAGCCTTGCTCAAGACACGTGAAGAGGTAAAAGCGCAATGGATGCGGCGATCAACTAATGGGGTAGGTCATGTTTCGGCCTCTGGTGCACTGCGGGCTCCTCACGCGCCGCCAGCTACTCCTCGTGGCAAAATTTCGTGTTTTGACCCTTTAGTCAAACAAAATCGAGATCTGACCCGCGATTCATTTTTTTAAATCTGACCCTTTTGCTACTGTCACATGGCTCCGCAGTAGGGTCAGGCAACCAACCACCAGGGGTACTGGCGGTGGCATAGACGGCCCACAGTTGTTTCCTAACGGCCAGCGCACCATCCTACCGCCACAGGTCTTGGCGGTAGGTTATTGGACCCTACTGTCGAGCACCCCGGCGGTAGGGTCCTGGGGGTTTTGCGTTGCAAACTTGCCATAACTGAAAACCACAGATCCCTGGCGGTAGGTTGTGATATCCTACCGCCAGGGGGTTGGCGGTAGGGTCCTGTGCTTTTGGGATTTTGCAAGTTTTAGTGATTGTTTCTTTTGTAAATTTTTATCACAGGAAATAATACAGTTTCACAAATATGTTGTAACAAGAATATATATTTAAGAACCTTAAATATGCAGAGCTCACACAATATAACATGTATCACACTTGAGTAGTTTCACAAATAGAAAAATATGAGCTCACATATTAATAAAGGTTCCACATAGCAAATATCAAACGGTTACACATAGTTTTACAAATAGCAAATAGCAAACTTGTCCACATAGTTTGGCAACACCAACTAACGCAAGTAGTTTCGCAAACGGTTCAACAAGTTCTTCAGACAAGTTTAGAGAGCGTGCAGACATCTTCAGAGCTCCTCGTATGTTAGCCCTGGCCGTGGAGACAGAAACGGCAGCGGGTCCACCGGTTCAGGCAGAGGCGGAACGCTAGTTGGCATCCGATCTACCAAGCACTCCCACCTCGCCTTGCCCGCTGGAGTTCTTCCCTCCGCCCTTCCCCAGTTGATGATCTCGAACGCCGATGCACTTGGGGGGCGGAATCCTGGCTCTTTCCTCCGCATTGCTTCAATATTATGAATATGTATATCACTATGATCGGGATCCAACAAACCATTTTCATTGGGTGTATGACCATAGAAGGTTTTATTCATGTAAATAGAACAACAATTGTTCTCTAACTTAAATGAATAACCGTATTGCAATAAACATGATCAAATCATATTAATGCTCAACGCAAACACCAAATAACACTTATTTAGGTTCAACACTAATCCCGAAGTAGAGGGAGTGTGCGATGATGATCATATCAATCTTGGAACCACTTCCAACACGCATCATCACTTCACCCTTAACTAGTTTCTGTTCATTCTGCAACTCCTGTTTCGAGTTACTAATCTTAACAACTGAACCAGTATCAAATACCGAGGGGTTGCTATAAACACTAGTAAAGTACACATCAATAACATGTATATCAAATATACTTTTGTGCACTTTGCCATCCTTCTTACCCGCCAAATACTTAGGGCAGTTCCGCTTCCAGTGACTAGTCCCTTTGCAGTAGAAGCACTCAGTTTCAGGCTTAGGTCCAAACTTGGGCTTCTTCACTTGAGCAGCAACTTGCTTGCCGTTATTCTTGAAGTTTACATTCTATTCCTTTGCCCTTTTCTTGAAACTAGTGGTCTTGTTAACCATCAACACTTGATGCTCTTTCTTGATTTCTACCTTCATCGATTTCAGCATCGTGAAGAGCTCGGGAATTACTTTCGTCATCCCTTGCATATTATAGTTCATCACGAAGTTCTAGCAACTTGGTGATAGTGACTAGAGAATTTTGTCAATTACTATCTTATCTAGAAGATTAACTCCCACTTGATTAAGGCAATTGTAGTACCCAGACAATCTGAGCACATGCTCACTGGTTGAGCTATTCTCCTCCATCTTGTAGGCAAAGTACTGTTAGAGGTCTCATACCTCTCGACACGGGCATGAGTATGAAATACCAATTTCAACTCTTGGAACATCTTATATGCTCCGAGGCATTCAAAACATTTTTGAAGTCCCGGTTCTAAGCCGTAAAGCATGGTGCACTTAACTATCAAGTAGTCATCATACCGAGCTTTTGTCAAAATGTTCATAACGTCTGCATCTGCTCCTGCAATAGGTCTGTCACCTAGCGGTGCATCAAGGACATAATTTTTCTGTGCAGCAATAAGGATAAACCTCAGATCACGGATCCAATCCGCATCATTGCTACTAACATCTTTCAACTTAGTTTTCTCTAGGAACATATAAAAAATAAACGGGGAGCAACATCGCGAGCTATTGATCTACAACAAAGATATGCTAATACTACTAGGACTAAGTTCATGATAAATTAAAGTTCAGTTAATCAAATTATTAAAGAACTCCCACTTAGATAGACATCCCTCTAATCCTCTAAGTGATCACGTGATCCATATCAACTAAACCATGTCCGATCATCACGTGAGATGGAGTAGTTTCAATGGTGAACATCACTATGTTGATCATATCTACTATATGATTCACGCTCGACCTTTCGGTCTCAGTGTTCCGAGGCTATATCTGTTATATGCTAGGCTCGTCAAGTTTAACCTGAGTATTCTGCGTGTGCAACTGTTTTGCACCCTTTGTATTTGAACGTAGAGCCTATCACACCCGATCATCACGTCGTGTCTCAGAACGAAGAAATTTCACAACGGTGCATACTCAGGGAGAACACTTATACCTTGATAATTTAGTGAGAGATCATCTTATAATGCTACCATCAATCAAAGCAAGATAAGATGCATAAAAGATAAACATCACATGCAATCAATATAAGTGATATGATATGGCCATCATCATCTTGTGCTTGTGATCTCCATCTCCGAAGCACTGCATGATCACCATCGTCACCGGCGCGACACCTTGATCTCCATCGTAGCATCGTTGTCGTCTCGCCAACTTATGCTTCTACGACTATCGCTACCACTTAGTGATAAAGTAAAGCATTACAGAGCGATTGCATTGCATACAATAAAGCGACAACCATATGGCTCTTGCCAGTTGCCGATAACTCAGTTACAAAACATGATCATCTCATACAATAAAATATAGCATCATGCCTTGACCATATCACATCACAACATGCCCTGCAAAAACAAGTTAGACGTCCTCTACTTTGTTGTTGCAAGTTTTACGTGGCTGCTACGGGCTGAGCAAGAACCGTTCTTACCTATGCTTCAAAACCACAACGATAGTTTGTCAAGTTAGTGCTGTTTTAACCTTCTCAAGGACCGGGCGTAGCCACACTCGGTTCAACTAAAGTTGGAGAAACTGACACCCGCTAGTCACCTGTGTGCATAGCACGGCGGTAAAACCAGTCTCGCGTAAGCGTACGCGTAATGTCGGTCCGGACCGCTTCATCCAACAATACCGCCGAACCAAAGTGTGACATGCTGGTAAGCAGTATGACTTATATCGCCCAAAACTCACTTGTGTTCTACTCGTGCATATTATATCAACGCATAAAACCTGGCTCGGATGTGTTGGAAATATGCCCTAGAGGCAATAATAAAAGACTATTATATTTCCTTGTTCATGATAATTGTCTATTGTTCATTCTATAATTGTATTGTCCGGAAATCGTAATACATGTGTGAATACATAGATCACAATGTGTCCCTAGTGAGCCTCTAGTTGACTAGCTCGTTGATCAACAGATAGTCATGGTTTCCTGGCTATGGACATGGGGATGTCATTGATAACGGGATCACATCATTAGGAGAATGATGTGATGGACAAGACCCAAACCTAAGCATAGCATAAAGATCGTGTAGTTCGTTTGCTAGAGCTTTTGCAATGTCAAGTATCATTTCCTTAGACCATGAGGTTGTGCAACTCCCGGATACCGTATGAGTGCTTTTGGTGTGCCAAACGTCACAAGTAACTGGGTGGCTATAAAGGTACACTACGGGTATCTCCGAAAGTGTCTGTTGGGTTGGCACGAACCGAGACTGGGATTTGTCACTCCGTATGACGAAGAGGTATCTCTTGGGCCCACTCGGTAATGCATCATCATAATGAGCTCAAAGTGACCAAGGGGTTGGTCAAGGGATCATGCATTACGGTACGAATAAAGTGACTTGCCGGTAACGAGATTGAACAAGGTATTGGGATATCAACGATCGAGTCTCGGGAAAGTAACGTACCGATTGACAAAGGGAATTGAATACGGGATTGATAAAGTCCTCGACATCGTGGTTCATCCGATGAGATCATCGAGGAGCATGTGGGAGCCAACATGGGTATCCAGATCCCGCTGTTGGTTATTGACCGGAGAGGCGTCTCGGTCATGTCTGCATGTCTCCCAAACCCGTAGGGTCTACACACTTAAGGTTCGGTGACCACTACAAGAAATATGTCAACTTATGCCTTTCTGTCAGTGACCCTCGAAGAATTGGTCATAAATTTATGACCATTTTAGACCAATTGGTCAAAAGCTGTTCAGGGGGCTTCAAACCCTAAACCATTGCGACCATTTTGGTTAGAAAGGTCGTAATTTCCTTACACGAAATGGTCACAAAGCAAACAGTGCTAGTCCGCTGCCTTATTTCTAGTTGTTAATGACCAATATAGATGGTCATAGCCTTGTAGATTGTGGTGGGTTGTGATGACTAGGCGCCATCTCATCAGTTTTGCCTATGTGTCATGTCCATGTGGCAGTTTTTGCCCTAGGTTGTGAAGCAACCTATATTTCTATCATTCCCAAAATTCCCAAAAAAATCTCATAAATTCTTTGGGTCATATCTTCATCAAATATGTAAAAATCCTTCCTTGCCTAGTTCAAAACTAATTCAACAATATTCATTTTCCTATTATGTTCACAACAACACTTTATGAAGGAAGTGCTATTTATATATTCTTGATTGCCCTAGGAATTTTTGGGCACTCTTTCCTATCCAAATCATTACCGAATGACAAAATTCAGCTCCATTTGCCTAGCAAATCTTCCTTAGCAAATTTCCAAAGTTTTTGTCCACCTAGAAGAATTGAGAAGAAGTACCTTTTTATATCTCTAAATGACATGAAATTTATACAGTTTCTTAATATGCCCAAATTATCACCCTCCTCCAAATTGCAGCTCAGTCAAATCATCTATGTGAGCCCAGGTTCAATTTATATTTTATGGCCAAATTGGCATGTTGCAAAGCAAGTGTTATATAGACCCCTCCTATTACCCTCAAACTTTTCTGGCACTCTTCCATACCCAAATCATTGCCACATGATAATATTCAGCTCAATTTTCCTAGTAAATCTTTCTCGGGAAATTTCCAAAGTTTCTACCTCGAGAGAAGCTTTGTGAAGTAAGTACTAGCTAGGCTTACCCAAATGATCTGAAAATTGACCAGCGCATGACCATACCTAAGTAACTTACCTACACCAATTTTGAGCTCATTTCATTCATCCAATCTCTCTCACTAGTTTTCCCAAGTTTCTGTCCATAGAAGAGCATTGTGAAGGAAGTACTACTTTGGCATGTCCAAATGCTATCAATTTTCTACAATGCTTTCCTATGCCCAGATAACCATCCTCCACAAAATTTCAGCTCAATCCATTCATTATTTTGAGCCAAGCTTCAACATTCATATTTTTGTCCAGCGTGGTACTTTGCAAAGCAAGTACCACATAGGATCCTCCTTTTGAGCTAAAAATTTGTGAAGACATTCTCCTTAGTAGATGATCATCCTCATCCAAAACTCACGCCCATTGGCCATGTGCATTTCCTGTACCGCTAATCAAACACTTGGCTGCTAATTCATGTTTGAGCATCGATCGGTCTTCTCATGAGAATCTTATGTTGTAATTTTCTTCCTAGCACCAACCTGGGGAGTGCCCAACCCACTAGACATGCCTAAGCCGCCCAGAACACATGGCAACATTATGGTCACGCGGACCACGCGACGGGCATGCGAGTTTACGCGCTCTAGAGTTGGGGCCCTCGGCCACCGCCCAAACCTCGATGTATCGCCACCAAACCATGTATTTATGATTAAATAGGTCCTTATGTAACTAGAAATGATTTTTGGAAAAAATCAATAGCAAACTATGAGGCAGCTGCAGTTCAAATTTGACCCGCTTCCAGCTGAATTGGCGGAAATTTGTCTTTTTCACGAGAGGTGGATCAAAATTTTTTACACCCAACCATTTTGTAAATTGTGCATTAAATATGGCCTAGTATTTTATAAAAATTATTTGGTCCAATTTTGCAACAATTATTTGGTAGTTCCTTCACAAAAAAAACCTCCTTTCGAGCACTCGAAAAATGGAAAATGGTTTTTTCATCCAACGAAAATGAAAACTTCCTTAGGCAACATTGTTTGCCATTCCAATATGCATCCTTGTGCACGATATGAGATCATTTGAACAAACTATGCCATGAATGTGGCCATAAGATTGATCATTTGGCTTGAAAGCCATTGATCTCCACACGTGATAGCTCGTTTCTGAGAACACTTTTTTAAAATAATTACCATATTACAAGTTTGTTATTTTTCCTAGGAGCTTGGCCACATATGATGAAACAATGCGAAGGTTTCCCAATTTTTTGATTTTTTTTGAATTTTTTATGCCGTTTCAAAATGCGGTCAAAACGGCGGGAATGACCGTTCCTAGCTAGTGGTTGAATCTTGGAATTTTGTTGGTGTTTCTGTGATTAAATAGATACTTATGTACCTAGAAATGATTTTTGGAAAAAATAAATAGCAAACTATGAGGCAGCTGCAGTTCAAATTTGACCCGCTTCCAACTGAATCGGCGGAAATTTGTCTTTTTCACGAGAGGTGGATCAAAAATTCTGACACCCAACCATTTGGTCAATTGTGCATTAAATATGTCCTAGTA
The DNA here is from genome assembly GCF_002162155.2 of Triticum dicoccoides. Classification (NCBI taxonomy): domain Eukaryota; kingdom Viridiplantae; phylum Streptophyta; class Magnoliopsida; order Poales; family Poaceae; genus Triticum; species Triticum dicoccoides. The sequence goes on from NC_041390.1 coordinate 615,319,366, forward strand.
TTTTACAAAATTTACTCGGTACAATTTTGCAACTAATATATGGTAGGCCCTTCACAAAAAAATCTCTTTTCGGGCACTCGAAAAATGGAAAATGAATTTTTCGTCTAAAGAAAATGAAAACTTCCTTAAGCAACATTGTTTGTCATTCCAATATGCACCCTTGTGAACAATATGAGATCATTTGAACAAACTATGCCATGTATGTGGCCATAAGATTGATCATTTAGCTTGAAAGCCATTGATCTCCACACGTGATAGCTCATTTCTGAGAACACTTTTTTAAAATAATTGCCGTATTACAAGTTTGTTATTTTTCCTAGGAACTTGGCCACATATAATGACACAATGCGAAGGTTTCCCAATTTTTTGATATTTTTTGATTTTTTTATGCCCGTTTCAAAATGCGGTCAAAACGGCGGGAATGACCGTTCTTAGCTAGTGGTTGAATCTTGGAATTTTTTTGGTGTTTATATGATTAAATAGATACTTATGTACCTATAAATGATTTTTGGAAAAAATAAATAGCAAACTACAAGGCAGCTACAGTTCAAATTTGACCCGCTTTCAACTGAATCAGCGGAAATTTGTCTTTTTCATGAGAGGTGGATCAAAACTTTTTACACCCAACCATTTGATTAATTGTGCATTAAACATGGCCTAGTATTTTATAAAATTGATTTGGTCCATTTTTGCAACAATTATTTGGTAGTTCCTTCACAAAAAAACCTCCTTTTAGGCACTCGAAAAATGGAAAATGGTTTTTTCGTCCAACGAAAATGAAAAATTACTTAGGCAACATTGTTTGCCATTCCAATATGCACCCTTGTGCATAATATGAGATCATTTGAACAAACTATGCCATGAATGTGGCCATAAGATTGATCATTTGGCTTGAAAGCCATTGATCTCCACACGTGATAGCTCGTTTCTGAGAACACTTTTTTAAAATAATTGCCATATTACAAGTTTGTTATTTTTCCTAGGAGCTTGGCCACATATGATGAAACAATGCGAAGGTTTCCCAATTTTTTGATTTTTTTGAATTTTTTATGCCCGTTCCAAAATGCGGTCAAAACGACGGGAATGACCGTTCCTAGCTAGTGGTTGAATCTTGGAATTTTGTTGGTGTTTCTGTGATTAAATAGATACTTATGTACCTAGAAATGATTTTTGGAAAAAATAAATAGCAAACTATGAGGCAGCTGCAGTTCAAATTTGACCCGCTTCCAGCTGAATCGGCGGAAATTTGTCTTTTTCACGAGAGGTGGATCAAAACTTCTGACACCCAACCATTTGGTCAATTGTGCATTAAATATGTCCTAGATTTTACAAAATTGACTTGGTACAATTTTGCAACTAATATATGGTAGGCCCTTCACAAAAAAATCTTTTTTCGGGCACTCAAAAAATGGAAAATGAATTTTTCGTCCAAAGAAAATGAAAACTTCCTTAAGCAACATTGTTTGTCATTCCAATATGCACCCTTGTGCACAATATGCGATCATTTGAACAAACTATGCCATGAATGTGGCCATAAGAGTGATCATTTGGCTTGAAAGCCATTGATCTCCACACGTGATAGCTCGTTTCTGAGAACACTTTTTTTATAATAATTGCCGTATTACAAGTTTTTTATTTTTCCTAGGAACTTGGCCACATATGATGACACAACGCGAAGGTTTTGCATTTTTTTTTGATTTTTTTGAATTTGTTATACCTGTTTCAAAATGACACATTTCTTGGACCAATCAGAAGGCAGAACCTCCCTTCCCACAGATCACCCCCTAAGCCGATCTGAGCCGTCCACACCATACAGATCCAACGTCTCCTAAACGCACGCTGGCCAACCAAACCCTAGCATCGTGCAGCACACTCCCCTCCCTCTCCCTCTCCCCGACCCATGCGGCGCCTCCTCCCTCTCCCCGACCCAGATCTCCCTCCCCGACCCAGACCTCCCTCTCCGCCGTCCCAACTCCTACCCCGCCGCCGGCCTCCCCCCAAGCGCCGCTGCTCTTGACCTGCAACGACCAACGACGACGGCCCCCCGTCGCTGCCCCCT
>NC_041390.1:615321827-615327633 GCF_002162155.2 Triticum dicoccoides
TTCTCCCCGATTCAGACCACATCCTCCCACCATAGATCACCGCCGGGCCTCCTCCTCCCCTCCTCGCAGATCCAGAGCACAAATCCAAACAACACACCATTCGCCTGTTGGCTTCCCCCCTCCCTTCCCCTCACGCGCGCGACCTCGTCATCATTGTCGGCTCAGAGATCTCGCCTTCCCGCCGGCAGCAGCCATGGACGCCGTCGACTCCGTGGTGGACCCCCTCCGCGAGTTCGCCAAGGACAGCGTCCGCCTCGTCAAGCGCTGCCACAAGCCCGACCGCAAGGGTAAGGACCGCCACAAGCTCGCCCGCTGTCCTCGTCTCGGATCCAGTTTGTTTCCGTCCAGATCTGACGCTGATTTGGCGCGCAGAGTTCACCAAGGTGGCGGCGCGGACGGCGATCGGGTTCGTCGTCATGGGGTTCATCGGATTCTTTCGTCAAGCTCATCTTCATCCCCATCAACAACATCATCGTCGGCTCCGGCTAGGTTCGAACGCGTCTCCTCCGATCCTGTCTCCCTCTTGCTTGCACGGTTTAGTTAGACTTGGTTCCTGTTGTCTCGTGCTGTGATCTGTTTGATCTGCGGTGTGCGCGCCTGCCCCCGGGGATTTTGCGGCTGCAGGCCTGCGAAATTGAGTTCCGTTGACATTCGGCTTTTGAATATGTTGGGTTTTAGCACATCTTCTTAGGAAATTCCTGCTCTGAGCAATATTTAGTATATAAGTTAGGTTTTAGTAGATCCTGCTAATTTCCTAGTTTGTTAGGAGAATTGGGATGAATTCAGGGTAGTCAGCTGTGGGGAACTGGGGGTTGACTCTTGACTTTTAAGTTCGTTTCAGTGTAATTTATCTGACAAGTGCGACCGGACAAATTGACATTCTGAATGGATTGTTTGTCACAAGTAATAAGTTGTTTTTACTTTATGAGTAATGTTTTGATTTGATAGTACTATCCTGAAATTTCCTCTTTCACCAGATCTGACGCTGATTGGGCGCGCAGAGTTCACCAAGGTGGCGGCGCGGACGATGATCGGGTTCGTCGTCATGGGGTTCGTCGGCTTCTTCGTCAAGCTCATCATCATCCCCATCAACAACATCATCGTCGGCTCCGGCTAGGTGCGAACGCGTCTCCTCCGATCCCGTCTCCCTCTTGTTTGCACGGTTTAGTTAGACTTGGGTCCTGTTGTCTCAAGATGTGATCTGTTGGATCTGCGGTGTGCGCGCACAGTCCTGCGATCTGACCAATATTTAGTAAGCTAGATTTTAGTAGATCCTTTTTTCCTCCAAATAGACCTGCCAATTTCTACCTTGTTAGGATAATTCAGATGAGTCAAGGGTAATCAGCTGTGGGGAACTGGGGTCATGCGTAAGTCATTGCCGCTAGTTGCCTCCGCAGGACGAATTGGGGGCATAGGCTGGTTCCTCACCACACAATTTGGGAAAAGAGGAGCTTTTGCAATGTTTCGCTGTTTCTGCACATACCACCAGTTCGCCCAAGTTGGTGTCGATTCAGTGCATCTAAATTGGCACCTATTGAGTAGACAGGTTACATACCAATGTTTGTCCATGGTTCGTGCTATGTGTCGATGTATTCTTCATTCTTTAATGCACCTGTGTTCACGCATGGCCAACTTTATGTATTCACAATATAAAGTTGATCTATACACGCATGGCAAGCTTTTGTAAAATAAGAAAATAGGTAGGAGTCAAAATATTGTAGGACACGTGTTATGCAGTGTTGATCTATACTTTAATGCACCTGTGTTCACGCATGGCCAGCTTTATGTAGCAGTGTCGCGTGTGACCTCAAAAAGGCTTTGAAAATCCTGATTGAAAATGAAGATGGTACTACTGATTCTCAGACCAGGAACATTGTGTTTCCTGAGCTCTTCCAATCCATTTCTTAGAATCCATGCTGGTGGTGTCTTCTACAATATGTGCATTATTCTATTTACCATGTTAGCTATGGCCGACCAGTCTGTTCTATCTGTTTCATGTGGTCGTCCGATATGTGTGGTGCCAACTGCCATTTCTTTGCTAGCTGATGTCAATAGTCTTTTGGTTCATACAGCTTAGTGCCTCATATATGAATGCTCTTTCTGGGTTTTTCAATTTCTCTTCCCCCTATCTTTTGCTGACTACACTAATTATATGCCTGTTCTACACCGATGCTGTTTTTTATGCTGGTCCTATGTCATGGGTGTTAATATCTACTACCTATTTACTGCTTGTTGTGCAAAATCTTTTGGTTATTGTAAATCATTCCCTGATGTATAAAGTTTGGTTTTAGTCTGTTGCATTTTGTTGGTTCCTATCTTGTCAATGTATACAACAATATGCTTTCTTGGTGGCCATTTGTGCTTCACATTTTTTGGGTATGCTACTTCTCTAATGAGTGGGTGCATCTCTTCTTTGTTTTATCATTCTATATTGTTTTCCTAACCTTTTTGGTATTCTGCTTTCTCCTTGCAGATGGCAAGCACCATTTTGTTGGTTCCTGTCTTGCTAATGTCTACAGCAATGTGTGCGTCCTCTGTCTCATCTGCGGCATTACCGTAGGGCAACTCATAATGGGCCTATCAAGCATACTGACCTTGTGATGATAGATAAAGAGGTTGATTTCAGTGCCATTCTGATAAATATATTTTTAGCCCTATGAATTGAAAAATGAGTGCTTCTTGGTTGTTTCTATTGTTGGTCCAGAAGATTCTTGGTGCTTTTAGTGCAGTACTATACTATGCTCCTTGGCACTTCTTGTTGTGTTAACTAAATGGTTTAGTCCTGCGCTTCATAGAAGCGGTTTTAACTAAATGTAATGAACTAATTAAGTGCCTTCTTTTATTGTTGGCTAATTCTTTGGTTTTATCGCATGCTACATTCTACTCTCTCCATTCCTAAATATAAGTCTTTCTAGACATTTCAAATGGGCTACAACATACGGATGTATATGATGATATGCTACCACTCTAATAAGTCCAAGCACTATAAACCCTATGAACTTAATAATGATACTCTGCAAGCTACGAGTAAAGTGCTCTATTTTCTTGCGTCACCTTGTATGAATGAGTATATCGTCTTAACTATCTGGGGACAAAAATCATTGTATTAGCTGAATTTGTGTTATCTTTCTAAAGAACTTGTCCTTTTTTTGAATGTTTTGTTCATAATATATTGGCTCCAGTGTTTTGATTCTTCTCTTCTGATTCATGTAAGAGGGCGACGGCCGAAGGCATGATGATAGTTCTATTACTGTCCTAGTGTAGCGAAGGTAGCCTAGTCGACTATGGTCACGTAGTTAGTCATGCATACAGTTTCATCTGACTGGAGCAGGAGCCCAGTTTGTGCTGATTGTCAATTCTCATTGTGATTGTCCCTATATCTGTGTGACTGATTGTATTTGTATCTGTGTTGTAACTGTGTCATGACAGAAGGAGCCCAGTATATTTGTATGACTGTAATTGATTCTCGCTGTTGTTATTTGAAATATTACTTGTGTTTTCTGTCTGTTCCTATTTAAACATGGTTATTTATTTCTGTCAAATTGTCAAATTGTAATCTGAATAATATGATGCTACCAAAAGGGTCCCACTTTAATAGAACCTGACAACTGGGACCCATCTGACTAGTGGACCCTTCTTTTGGGAAAAAAGAAAAACTAAATTCATTTAGACAAAAAGGCCACAACCCAACAATAAAAAGGCTGCAATATTGGACTTGGCCCATGAACACAACCAAAAATTGACAGACAGAAAAAACACAAATAGGCTGAATTGTTGGGCTAGGCCCATGTAGAAAATCGAATTGGACCGGGCTAAATCTTGTGCCACGTCAGATTGCCACGCTGGATGCCTACGTGGCCTGGAGAGGTTGCTAGTGACCAAAACGCCACACTAGATGTATTTTGGTCATAAACGTCTACGACCATTCTAGAAGAAAGGTCGCTATAGTCAGTTTACGACGGCCAGCTTTTGACCTTATGCTTTTGGTCACAAAAAGGTCACAAATGGAAATTTGTGACCATTCAGTGACCAATAGTGGTGGTCACAAGTTGACATATTTCTTGTAGTGGACGCTAGGGTTGTAAAGATATGAATATGCAGTAATCCGAAAGTTGTTCGGAGTCCCGGATGAGATCCCGGACGTCACGAGGAGGTCCAGAATGGTCCGGAGGTAAAGAATTATATATAGGAAGTGTTGTTTCGGCCAACGGGAAAGTTTTCGGGTCACCGGTATTGTACCGGGACCACCGGATGGGTCCCGGGGGTCCACCGGGTGGGGCCACCCATCCCGGAGGGCCCCATGGGCTGAAGTGGGAGGGGGAACCAGCCCATAGTGGGCTGGTGCGCCCCCCTTCGCCCACCCCCTGCGCCTAGGGTTGGAAACCCTAGGGTGGGGGGGCGCCCCACTTGCCTTGGGGGGCACTCCACCCCCTTGGCCCCCGCCCCCCTTGGGAGATGCAATCTCCAAGGGCCGGCGCCCCCCCAGGGGCCTATATAAAGGGGGGAGGGAGGGGGCAGCCGCACCCTTGCATCTTGGCGCCTCCCTCTCCCCTGCTACACCTCTCCCTCTCGCGCAGACGCTCGGCGAAGCTCTGCTGCGGTGACAACTGCATCCACCACCACACCATTGTGCTGCTGGATCTTCATCAACCTCTCCTCCCCCGTTGCTGGATCAAGAAGGAGGAGATGTCATCCGCTCCGTACGTGTGTTGAACGCGGAGGTGCCGTCCGTTCGGCGCTTGGTCATCGGTGATTTGGATCACGGCGAGTACGACTCCATCATCCATGTTCTAGTGAACGCTTCCGCTCGCGATCTACAAAGGTATGTAGATGCAATCTGAATACTCATTGCTAGATGAACTCATAGATCGATCTTGGTGAAACCGTAGGAAATTTTTTGTTTTCTGCAACGTTCCCCAACAGTGGCATCATGAGCTAGGTCTATGCGTAGTTCTCTTTGCATGAGTAGAACACAATTGTTGTGGGCGTTGATGTTGTCAACTTTCTTGCCGCTACTAGTCTTATTTTGCTTCAGCGGTATTGTGGGATGAAGCGGCCCGGACCAACCTTACACGTACGCTTACGTGAGACCAGTTCCACCGACTGACATGCACTAGTTGCATAAGGTGGCTGGCGGGTGTCTGTCTCTCCCACTTTAGTTGGAGCGGATTCGACGAAAAGGGTCCTTATGAAGGGTAAATAGAAGTTGACAAATCACGTTGTGGCTTTTACGCAGGTAAGAAAACGTTCTTGCTAGAACCCTATTGCAGCCACGTAAAACTTGCAACAACAATTAGAGGACGTCTAACTTGTTTTTGCAGCAAGTGCTTTGTGATATGATATGGTCAAAGTTGTGATGAATGATGAATGATATATATGTGATGTATGAGATCATGTTCATGTAATAGGAATCACGACTTGCATGTCGATGAGTATGACAACCGGCAGGAGCCATAGGAGTTGTCATTATTCTTTTATGGCCTGCGTGTCAATGGAAACGCCATGTAAATTACTTTACTTTATTGCTAAACGTGTTAGCCATAGTAGTAGAAGTAATAGTTGGCGAGCAACTTCATGGAGACACGATGATGGAGATCATGGTGTCATGCCGGTGACAAGATGATCATGGAGCCCGAAGATGGAGATCAAAGGAGCTATATGATATTGGCCATATCATGTCACTATTATTATTTGATTGCATGTGATGTTTATCATGTTTTGCATCTTGTTTACTTAGAACGACGGTAGTAAATAAGATGATCCCTCATAATAATTTCAAGAAAGTGTTCCCCCTAACTGTGCACCG
>NC_041390.1:615385146-615389946 GCF_002162155.2 Triticum dicoccoides
AAAAACCCCATCTTGTTATCCTCGATGGCAACAATACAATACATGCCTTGCTGCCCCTATTGTCACTGGGAAAGGACACCGCAAGATTGAACCCAAAGCTAAGCACTTCTCCCATTGCAAGAAAGATCAATCTAGGAGGCCAAACCAAAATGATAATTCGAAGAGACTTGCAAAGATAACCAATCATACATAAAAGAATTCAGAGAAGATTCAAATATTGTTCATGGATAAACTTGATCATAAACCCACAATTCATAGGTCTCAACAAACACACCGCAAAAGAAGATTACATCGAATAGATCTCCATGAGAGAGGGGGAGAACATTGTATTGAGATCCAAAAAGAGAGAAGAAGCCATCTAGCTAATAACTATGGACCCGAAGGTCAGAGGTAAACTACTCACACTTCATCGGAGGGGCTATGGTGTTGATGTAGAAGCCCTCCGTGATTGATGCCCCCTCCAGCGGAGCTCCGGAACAGGCCCCAAGATGGGATCTCGTGGGTACAGAAGGTTGCGGTGGTGGAATTAGGTTTTTGGCTCCGTATCTGATCGTTTGGGGGTATGTAGGTATATATAGGAGGAAGGAGTACGTCGGTGGAGCAACGTGGGGCCCACGAGGGTGGAGGGCACCCCCAGGGGGGGTAGGCGCGGCCCCCTACCTCGTGGCTTCCTGCTTTGTTTCTTGACGTAGGGTCTAAGTCTCCTGGATCATGTTCGTTCCGAAAATCACGTTCCCGAAGGTTTCATTCCGTTTGGACTCCGTTTGATATTCTTTTTCTGCAAAACTCTGAAATAGGCAAAAAATAGCAATTCTGGGCTGGGCCTCCGGTTAATAGGTTAGTCCCAAAAATAATATAAAAGTGAATAATAAAGCCCAATAATGTCCAAAACACAAGATAATATAGCATGGAGCAATAAAAAATTATAGATACATTGGAGACGTATCACATAATCATTAGCATCACACATAATTTCAAAGGGTAAATTCCAATCGGGTGACTGAACGATTGGTGCAGAAATCAAAGCTTTCTTAAGTATTTCAAATGCTTCTACACAATCATCATCAAAGACAAAAGGTATATCTTTTTGTAATAGATTAGTCAGAGACCTAGAAATTTTAGAGAAGTCCTTAATGAACCTCCTATAAAAACCGGCATGACCAAGGAAACTTCTTGTACCTTTGATGTCCTTGGGACACGGCATCTTTTCAATAGCATCAACTTTAGCTTTATCAACTTCAATACCTCTTTCAGAGATTTTATGCCCCAAGACAATACCTTCATTAACCATAAAGTGGCACTTCTCCCAGTTCAAGACAAGATTAGTTTCTTCACATCTCTGCAAAACTCGATCAAGGTTGCTCAAGCAATCATCAAAAGAGGATCCATAACCGGAGAAATCATCCATGAAAATATCACAAATATTTTCACAAAAGTCAGAGAATATAGCCGTCTTGCATCTTTGAAAGGTGGCTGGTGCATTACATAAACCAAAAGGCATACATCTATAAGCAAAAGTACCGAAAGGGCAAGTAAAAGTGGTCTTTGCTTGATCCTCAGCTGACACAGGTATTTGAGAGAAACCAGAGTAACCATCTAGAAAGCAAAAATGTGTATTTTTGGATAATCTTTCTAGCATTTGATCAATAAAAGGCAAAGGGTAATGATCCTTTTTAGTAGCTTTATTTAATTTGCGAAAATCAATTACCATCCTATAACATGTAATAATTCTTTGCGGGATCAATTCATCTTTATCATTAGGAACGATAGTAATACCTCCCTTCTTAGGGACACAATGGACATGACTTACCCACTGACTATCAGCAACGGGATAAATAATACCTGCCTCAAGAAGCTTTAATATTTCCTTTCTTACCACTTCCTTCATCTTAGGATTTAGTCGTCGTTGGTGATCAATAACTGGTTTGACGTCTTTCTCCAAATTTATTTTGTGTTGGCATAGAGTGGGAATAATGCCCTTTAGATCATGAAGAGTATATCCAATAGCAGCACGGTGCTTCTTCGGAGTTTTGAATAATTTCTCTTCATCTTTCTCTGAAAGGTTAGCACTAATAATAACAGGATATATCTTCTTTTCATCAAGATAAGCATATTTAAGAGTACCAGGTAATGGTTTAAGCTCAAACACGGGATCGCCCTTAGGTGGAGGAGGATCCGCAAGGATTTCAACAGGCAAGTTGTGGTTCAGAATGGGTCCCTGTTTAAATAATACTTCATCTATTTCCCTTATTTCATTCTTAAACATATCGTTTTCATGGATCATTAGGAGGCACGGCAATAGAAGCAAGACCAATAATTTCATCTTTACTAGGCAATTCCTCATCACGGGGTTGTCTACGAAATTTAGCAAAATTAAACTCATGAGACATATCACCCAAACCGTAACAATATCCTTTTCGCAGTCTATCCTATCATTAACAATGTTCAAGAAGGGTCTACCGAATATAATGGGACAAAATCTATCTTGTGGGGAACCAAGAACAAGAAAATCAGCAGGATATTTAACTTTCCCACACAAGACTTCAACATATCTAACAATCCCAATTGGTTATATAGTATCTCTATTGGCAAGCTTAATTGTAAAATCAATTTCTTCTATCTCAGCAGGTGCAATATCATGCATAATTTCTTTGTATAAAGAATGAGGTATTGCACTAGCACTAGCACCCATATCACATAAGCCATGATAACAATGATCTCCTATTTTAACAGAAATAACTGGCATGCCTACCACATGTCTATGTTTATCTTTAGCACCAGGCTTAGCAATTCTAGCAGTTTCCTCACAGAAATAAATAACATGCCCATCAATATTATCAGCCAAGATATCTTTAACCATAGCAATATTAGGTTCAACTTTAACTTGCTCAGTGGGTTTGTATGTCCTAACATTACTTTTGTTGACTACAGTTGAAGCTTTAGCATGATCGTTTATTCTAACAGGGAAAGGTGGTTTCTCCACATAAGCAGTAGGAACAACAAGATCATCATAAGTGATAGTCTTTTCTTCAACTATAATAGGTGCAACTACTTTTACTTCAATGGGAGGATTATATTTAAACCACTTCTCCTTAGGGAGATCAACATGATTAGCAAATGATTCATAGAAAGAAGCTACTGTCTTAGAGTCAAGTCCATATTTAGTACTAAATTCACGGAAAGCATCGGTATCCATAAATGATATAACACAATCAAACTTAGGTGTTATACCTGACTCTTTACCTTCGTCGAGGTCCCAATCTTCAGAGTTGCATTTAATTCTTTCCAATAAATCCCATTTGAATTCAATAGTCTTCATCATAAAGGAGCCAGTACAAGAAGTATCGAGCATGGATTGATTATTACGAGAAAGCTGAGCATAAAAATTCTAAATAATCATTTCTGTTGAGAGCTCATGATTGGGGCATGAATATAACATTGACTTAAGCCTCCCCCAAGCTTGAGCGATGCTTTCTCCTTCGCGAGTCCAAAAATTATATATATAATTACGATCATGATGAACAAGATGCATAGGATAAAACTTCTGATGAAATTCCAATTTCAATCGTTTGTAGTTCCACGATCCCATATCATCACATAGCCTATACCATGTCAATGCATGTCCCTTCAAAGATAAAGGGAAGACCTTCTTCTTGATAACATCATCGGGCATACCTGCAAGCTTAAATAATCCACAAACTTCATCCACATAGATTAAATGTAAATCGGGTTGCAATGTTCCATCTCATGTGAAAGGATTAGCCTGCAGTTTCTCTATCATACCCGAAGGAATTTCAAAGTAGACATTTTTAGTAGGTTCAGTAGGTTGAGGAGAAACTATTTGCTCTATTGGTCGGGGTGAAGATACCCCGAACAAGCCCCTCAAAGGATTACTTTCCATAGTAACAAGTGACAGTAAATTTCAGCACACTATATAAATTTTTCCTTACCAAATTCCACTTACCAAAGGCGCTTCATTCCCCGGCAATGGCGCCAGAAAAGAGTCTTGATGACCCACAAGTGTAGGGGATCTATCGTAGTCCTTTCGATAAGTAAGAGTGTCGAACCCAACGAGGAGCAGAAGGAAATGACAAGCGATTTTCAATAAGGTATTCTCTGCAAGCACTGAAATTGTAGGTAACAGATAGTTTTGTGATAAGGTAATTTGTAACGGGTAGCAAGTAACAAGTGTAAATAAAGTGCAGCAAGATGGCCCAATCCTTTTTGTAGCAAAGGACAAGCCTGGACAAACTCTTATATAGAGAAAAGCGCTCCCGAGGACACATGGGAATTACCGTCAAGTTAGTTTTCATCACGCTCATATGATTCGCGTTCGTTACATTGATAATTTGATATGTGGGTGGACCGGTGCTTGGGTGCTGTCCTTACTTGGACAAGGATCCCACTTATGATTAACTCCTATTGCAAGCATCCGCAACTACAAAAGAAGTATTAAGGTAAACCTAACCATAGCATGAAACACATGGATCCAAATCAGCCCCTTACGAAGCAACGCATAAACTAGGGTTTAAGCTTCTGTCACTCTAGCAACCCATCATCTACTTATTACTTCCCAATGCCTTCCTCTAGGCCCAAACAATGGTGAAGTGTCATGTAGTCGACATTCACATAACACCACTAGAGGAGAGACAACATACATCTCATCAAAATATCGAACGAATACCAAATTCACATGACTACTTATAGAAAGACTTCTCCAATGTCCTTAGGAACAAACGTAACAACTCACAAATCATATTCATGTTCATAATCAGAGGGGTATTAATATGCATAATGGAT
>NC_041390.1:615390980-615398955 GCF_002162155.2 Triticum dicoccoides
TTAACGATCACTCTACCTGTTTTCAGGACCCACATGCGGCTCTCCCTTGGTTTTTGGCATGTTAAATAGCCTGTTGCTTATCACACTACTTGTATCAACGCGCCTTGACGCATTAATCAAATAACAATGGAAACAGTTCGCGGCCCAAGCTTAAGGGCCCCAACTTACTATGTTTGCACCCTTTCTGTTTTCCTGCCTTTTTTTCTTTTCCTTTTTCTTTCCCTCTTGTGGGTAACCTTATCAAATAGCACTCGTACACTTTGTTACGTTCTACATTTGCCAGTTGCTCTATAGCGCCCCACATTACGGCACAAAGTCCGAACACTTTGTACATTATAGTTTGGCACCCCTAATTTAGCACTATATGCATTGGCTCCGAATCATGTCTTTGGTCAATAGTTGGGTTGCTCGGCTCCTGTGCTTGCTACCTTACGTTCCACTGTATCGGCTAAGGTAGTAAAGGCAAAACTACTGTGATTGTGCCTTGGTTTATCCAAATGAGCACTTCAATAGAGAAAGCCGAAAACTGACTGTCATGATACGGTGAGAGCCGGTCAGCTATTCGGAGGTCGCAAATCATTGGAGGTTTCTTCCGCATTACGCGAAGGATCGGCACTTCCTGATCGGGCGCCTATAGCACTCTAGTTCAGATACTAGGGGCTGCGCCAACATTTTTATTTTGTCACTCATATGGCTAAGTGAGGGCATTCAAGCCGCATAGTCTGATTGCCTGGTTCGTTGCGCTAAACAACTCCTTCAAGGACCATATAATTGGATTAAGAGTGTTTAGATTCCATCCCGAACACCCCTGTACTACCTACGTGGGGGCAGAAGCCGACGACTGGCCAACCCTCAGATTTCACACAACACGGCCGCACAGGAGGTAAAAAAATTCAAAACATAAGAACCATTATATTACATAACCACTTTGTCTCATTATACAAGGCAGAGCCAATTCGAACATATTCATTCAAATATGATGTCTTGCGCACACTGCATTGCTACAATGCGGGACCCCTCCAGAACGTATTCGAAATACCGCTCAGGTGTGCGGTACTCCTTGCCTTCGGGCGGCCCCTCGGTCACGAGCTTGATGGCATCCATTTTCGCCCACCACACCTTGACTCGTGCGAAGGCCATCTGCACGCCCTTGATGCAGGCTGATCGCTTGACAATGCCAAGCCGAAGACAGGCATCCACCAGCCGCTTCACAAGGCCGAAGTAGCTGCTGGGTATAGCTTCGGCTGGCCACAGCCGGATTATTAAATCCTTCATGGCCAGTTCGGCCACCCTGTGCAGCTCGACCAGTTGTTTTAGCTGATCGCTGAAGGGCACCGGATGTTCTCGCGCAAGATACTTCGACCATAACTCCGCAGCATCGGACACACTGCATGGCAGATCCACGAAGGCCCCTGGAGAACTCTGAACCCGGGTTAGTAGAAGATACTTCCTCTCCACATACTTGCTTTGCATACTAAAAGCCTTACCTGCCACGATCTTCCTGACCTCCTGGATCTCCTGGAGGGCGCCCCAGGCCTCATTCCGGGCCATTTCGGCGCTTTGACGAGCCTTGGCGAGTTCAGTTTCTTGAGCCGACGCGTCGCGCTCCAAGGTCTTGCACTTCCTCACCGCGTCCTGGGGCTCTTGTTGGACCTCACTGACCCAGGCCTTGAGAAGGGTGGCCTGCTCCTTGACAGCCTTCCCCTCGGCTTCGGCCAGGGCCTTTTTCAAGGCCTCGACCTCGGTAGTGGCTCCTACACATATCATGACACTTCGGTCAATATATATCATGATACTCTCTCCCGAATAGACAACGGGTTATTACATACCTTGCTTCTCTTGGAGCTGCCTCTTCACCTGGCTGAGCTCCTCCTCGGCCTGCTCCAGTCTTTGCTTCAGTCCGGAGACTTCGACAGTATGCGAAGCCGCGGCCAGCAGCGACGCCTGCATGTTCATTTCAGACATGTTTAGTTAGTTTCCTGCAATAAGGGATTGATCCTCTGTCCGGGTTTTCTTTCCGAACACCGGCCAGTGTCTCAGGGGCTACTGTCTGTATGGGGATTTTCTCTCTTTTTGCTGCTTACCACAAAACCCGTCAGCAGGCTGTGGCAGGCTTCGGTTAGTCCGGTCTTGGCAGACTGAACCTTCTCAATCACTGTACCCATAAGGGTACGGTGTACATCCACAATGGAAGCGCCTCGTAGCGCTTCTAGCAGATTATCCGGTGCCCCTAGATGGACAGGGGTCTAATACGTCTCCAACATATCTATAATTTTTGATTGCTACATGCTATATTATCTACTGTTTTGGACATTATTGGGCTTTATTATCCACTTTTATATTATTTTTGGGACTAACCTATTAACCGGAGGCCCATCCCAGAATTGCTGTTTTTTGCCTATTTCAGAGTTTCGCAGAAAAGGAATATCAAACGGAGTCCAAACGGAATGAAACCTTCGGGAACGTGATTTTTAGGAAGATTATGATCCGGGAGACTTGGACCCAACGTCAAGAAAGAAAGGAGGAGGCCACAAGGTAGGGGGGCGCGCCCTCCACCCTCATGGGCCCCCTGTTGCTCCACCGACGTACTCCTTCCTCCTATATATACCTACGTACCCCCAAACGATCAGAGACGGAGCCAAAAACCTAATTCCACCGCCGCAACCTTCTGTACCCACGAGATCCCATCTTGGGGCCTGTTCCGGAGCTCCGCGGGAGGGGGCATCCATCACGGAGGGCTTCTACATCAACACCATAGCCTCTCCGATGAAGTGTGAGTAGTTTACCTCAGACCTTCGGGTCCATAGTTAGTAGCTAGATGGCTTCTTCTCTCTTTTTGGATCTCAATACAATGTTCTCCCCCTCTCTCGTGGAGATCTATTTGATGTAATCTTCTTTTTGCGGTGTGTTCGTTGAGACCGATGAATTGTGGGTTTATGATCAATATTATCTATGAACAATATTTGAATCTTTTCTGAATTCTTTGATGTATGATTGGTTATCTTTGCAAGTCTCTTTGAATTATCAGTTTGGTTTGGCCTACTAGATTGATTTTTCTTGCAATGGGAGAAGTGCTTAGCTTTGGGTTCAATCTTGCGGTGTCCTTTCCCAGTGACAGCAGGGGCAGCAAGGCACGTATTGTATTGTTGCCATCGAGGATAACAAGATGGGGTTTTTATCATATTGCATGAATTTATCCCTCTACATCATGTCATCTTGCTTAAGGCGTTACTCTGTTTTCATGAACTTAATACTCTAGATGCATGCTAGATAGTGGTCGATGAGTGGAGTAATAGTAGTAGATGCAGGCAGGAGTCGGTCTACTTGTATCGGATGTGATGCCTATATACATGATCATACCTAGATATTCTCATAACTATGCTCAGTTCTGTCAATTGCTCAACAGTAATTCGTTCACCCACTGTAAAATACTTATGCTCTTGAGAGAAGCCACTAGTGAAATCTATGGCCCCCGGGTCTATCTCCATCATATTAATCTTCCAACACTTTATTATTTCCTTTGCTTTTTACTTTGCTTTTATTATACTTTGCATCTTTATCACAAAAATACCAAAAATATTATCTATCATCTCTATCAGATCTCAGTCTCGTAAGTGACCGTGAAGGGATTGACAACCCCTTATCACGTTGGTTGTGAGGAGTTATTTGTTTTGTGCAGTTACGAGGGACTCACGCGTAGCCTCCTACTGATTGATACCTTGGTTCTCAAAAACTGAGGGAAATACTTACGCTACTTTGCTGCATCATCATTTTCTCTTCAAGGAAATCCAACGCAGTGCTCAAGAGGTAGCAAGAAGAATTTCTGGCGCCGTTGCCGGGGAGTCTATGCAAAAGTCAACATACCAAGTATCCATCATAATCCCTTATCTCCCGCATTACATTATTTGCCATTTTCCTCTCGTTTTCCTCTCCCCCACTTCACCCTTGCCATTTTATTCGCCCTCTCTTTTCCGTTTGCCTTTTTCTCGCTCGCTTTTTGTTTGCTCGTGTGTTGGATTGCTTGTTTGTCACGATGGCTCAACATAATACCAAATTATGTGACTTTACCAATACCAACAATAATGATTTCCTTAGCACTCTGATTGCTCCTCTTACCAATACTGAATCTTGTGAAATCAATACTACTTTGTTCAATCTTGTCATGAAAGATCAATTCGCCGGCCTTCCTAGTGAAGATGCCGCTACTCGTCTAAATAGCTTCGTTGATTTGTGTGATATGCAAAAGAAGAAAGATGTTGATAATGATATTGTTAAATTGAAGCTATTTCCTTTTTCGCTTAGAGATCGTGCTAAAGATTGGTTTTCGTCTTTGCCTAAAAATAGTATTGATTCTTGGAACAAGTGCAATGATGCTTTTATCTCTAAGTATTTTCCTCCCACTAAGATCATCTCTCTTAGAATTGATATTATGAATTTTAAGCAACTTGATCATGAACATGTTGCACAAGCTTGGGAGAGGATGAAATTAATGATACGTAATTGCCCTACTCATGGTTTGAATTTGTGGATGATTATACAAAAAATTTATGCCAGATTGAATTTTGCTTCTAGAAAATCTTTTAGATTCGGCCGCGGGAGGCACTTTTATGGAAATCACTTTAGGAGAAGCTACTAAACTCCTAGATAATATTATGGTTAATTATTTTCAATGGCACACTGAAAGATCTACTACTAAAAAAGTGCATGCAATAGAGGAAATTAATGTTTTGAGTGGAAAGATGGATGAACTTATGAAATTATTTGCTACTAGGAGTGTTTCTTCTGATCCTAATGATATGCCTTTGTCTATTTTGATTGAGAATAATAATGAATCTATGGATGTGAATTTTTTTGGTAGGAATAATTTTGGTAACAACGCGTATAGAGGAAACTTTAACCTTGACCTCTGGGCAGTTGCCTTCTGCAAGCCTTTCAAATATCGGAGAATGCTAGAGCGCGTTGATGTCATTGTGAGAACCGACCATGCCGAAAAAAGAGTGTCAAATCTAGAGATCTAGTGAAGCCACGGCCTCTAGTATGATAGCGCAAGCTTTCACTTACCCCCTATACTGTTTCTGCCAAGCAGATGGACAGTTCTTCCACTTTCAATGCATACAATCTATGCTACCAAGAATACCGGAAAAGCCTCTAGTTGGGGCGGCCTGGGCAGCCTCTAATCGGCCGGAGCTTGGTTCCGCCAGCGAGGGGGAGGCGGGTGAGTGGGGCTAGCCGAGTGTTGGCTGCAGATGGGGGGAGAGGGGGAATGACCAATGTGCCACCGACTAGCGGGCCTGGAGAGGACAAGGGCAGACATCGCACACGGGCTCAAATTTGGGCTGAAATGGATCGCGCGCAGACAAAAAAAGGAAGTTTGTCCGTTTGGGTCGGTGCGTTGAGCCAACCCAAACAAACACACACAGACAACTTACGTTGGCGTGTTGGAGTTGCTCTAAGGGTGGGGGTGGCCTCGTCATTCGCGACCACTATGGCGCCTCCCGTGCTGGAGCGAGGAGCGTTCCATTTACTCCCTCCACCTTGCAGCCCGAGCTTGTAGAAATTTTGGCCTGCCACAGGGCAGTGCAGCTGGCAATGGAGACGGATGTCCGGAAGCTGGTGGTTGAGGTGGATAGCACGGCTGTGTTGCTAAAGTTGAACGACTAGGAGAGAAATCTTTGTGCTCCGGGTCTTATAATTCAAGAGATTAAAAAGATATTAGATTCAGTGCTCGGGCTCATTTGCACCCGGTGAATAGTAAATTCAAAAAAATCTATTTTTTTGGTGGAAGTTGTTTCATTGTGTGATGTTCTTGTTAAATTTCAGCTTGTTCGAACATACAAGGAGCTCATGAAAAAAAAGACAAAATCAGTCAAAGTAGTACGTGAATAGTAAGCTTCCTTACAACCTTAAAATTTATGTTTTTTACTGAGAGCTACTGAAATGTTCAAAATCCTTAAAATTTGCCATGAACTTCAAGCACATGAGTAGCATAAAAAAAACAGATCTTTTTACTATTTTAAACTAATTTACTATTCACCCTTGGGTGCATCTGCACCCAAGAGCCAAAACGTTGCGCCTGAGATTAAAGCCTTGCTCAAGACACGTGAAGAGGTAAAAGCACAATGGATGCGGCGATCAACTAATGGGGTAGGTCATGTTTCGGCCTCTGGTGCACTGCGGGCTCCTCACGCGCCGCCAGCTACTCCTCGTGGCAAAATTTCGTGTTTTGACCCTTTAGTCAAACAAAATCGAGATCTGACCCGCGATTCATTTTTTTAAATCTGACCCTTTTGCTACTGTCACATGGCTCCGCAGTAGGGTCAGGCAACCAACCGCCAGGGGTACTGGCGGTGGCATAGACGGCCCACAGTTGTTTCCTAACGGCCAGCGCACCATCCTACCGCCACAGGTCTTGGCGGTAGGTTATTGGACCCTACTGTCGAGCACCCCGGCGGTAGGGTCCTGGGGGTTTTGCGTTGCAAACTTGCCATAACTGAAAACCACAGATCCCTGGCAGTAGGTTGTGATATCCTAACGCCAGGGGGTTGGCGGTAGGGTCCTGTGCTTTTGGGATTTTGCAAGTTTTAGTGATTGTTTCTTTTGTAAATTTTTATCACAGGAAATAATACAGTTTCACAAATATGTTGTAACAAGAATATATATTTAAGAACCTTAAATATGCAGAGCTCACACAATATAACATGTATCACACTTGAGTAGTTTCACAAATAGCAAAATATGAGCTCACATATTAATAAAGGTTCCACATAGCAAATATCAAACGGTTACACATAGTTTTACAAATAGCAAATAGCAAACTTGTCCACATAGTTTGGCAACACCAACTAACGCAAGTAGTTTCGCAAACGGTTCAACAAGTTCTTCAGACAAGTTTAGAGAGCGTGCAGACATCTTCAGAGCTCCTCGTATGTTAGCCCTGGCCGTGGAGACAGAAACGGCAGCGGGTCCACCGGTTCAGGCAGAGGCGGAACGCTAGTTGGCATCCGATCTACCAAGCACTCCCACCTCGCCTTGCCCGCTGGAGTTCTTCCCTCCGCCCTTCCCCAGTTGATGATCTCGAACGCCGATGCACTTGGGGGGCGGAATCCTGGCTCTTTCCTCCGCATTGCTCTCGAAATAGATTCTGCGGTCCAAATTGCGCAACTCCCAGTCGGCGTGCTGCTTGGCAGCTTCAATGCACCCTTCCCGACGGACATGGGAGATAGTTGGATCTGCCTCCATCTCTGCCTTCACACTCTTCCACTCCTTCATGCTCTGCGACCAACACTTTTACATCATCGAGGATCCGTTTTTCCCTCTCCTGCCACCGCATTGCCCTCGTCGCCTCTAGGACCTCGTCTGAGACAGATCCCACCGACTGCAGCAGCTCAGGGAAGGACTCGTACACGTACAGGAGCGGCATGGCGGACGGGATGTGCTGGAGAGGAGTGGCAGGAGCGGGCAGTGCTGGAGTGGGCGGTGCTTGCTTCACGGTTCCGTACCTAAACATATGGATGCATCGCACAAAGGTTCATCACCTCCAAAAAAAATCTAAACCTAGGAAATATGAGTTAATCTTTCAATAAGCATATTAAGATTTAAATCATTCCTAGGCTACAAAAAATGACTCAAACTAAATCATTCCTAGACTACAAATAAATATGAGTTCAATCCTTTAATAAGCATATGAGGGTTCAACTTTTTTCCTCCAACTACATCCACTACTTGCATCATAGCATATCAAACTGCATCATCATATCACAATAGATTCCTCCAACATGCATCATATCAAAAAAAATCCTTAAAAAAATATGAACTAGGGTTCATCTTCACACTACCATACCAACTAGTGACTAGAGTTCATATCTAACACAATATAACATCTAGAATCAACCTAAATCAATCATATGGTTAAAAAAATTTAATCTAGTTCAGAAAGAGAGTGATTTGAATCCAATAATGCAACGAATCGGAAACT
>NC_041390.1:615399388-615416384 GCF_002162155.2 Triticum dicoccoides
AGAGATGAGAGAGGAGGCGAGAGGAAGAAGAACTTTGTTCTTCGGGCGGCTGAGTGGGGGGGATAAGGGGGCGGGGAGGGCGGCCCGCGGCTTATAACTGCCCAAACCCTAGCGCCAGGGTCCTCGACGGTAGGATCACCCTACCTACCGCCAGGACCAGCGGCGGTAGGGTGGGACGGAGGGGGACAGCGGCCGTTTGGGCTGCTGACATGGATTAGTTTCCTACCGCCGAGCCCCTTGGCGGTAGGCTATGTAATCCTACCGCCGAGCCCTCTGGCGGTAGAAAAAAGGGTTAGATTTCAAAACAAAATCGAACAGGGGTCAGATCTCATTAAAGTTCAACAAAAGGGTCAAAACACGAAATTTGTCCACTCCTCGTCTCTTCTCTAGTACTCCCTCCGTCCGCGAATAAGTGTACTTCTAGCTTTTATCTTACGTCAAAGTTTTAAAACTTTGACTTACTTTATAGGGAAAAGTAGCAGCATTTATGACACTACATTAGTATCACTAGATCCGTTTTGAAATGTACTTTCATAATATATCAATTTGATGTCATATATGTTACTACTCTTTTGTATATAGTTGGTCAAAATTTTAAAACTTTGACTTAGGACAAAAGCTAGAAGTACATTTATTCACGGACGGAAGAAGTAGCCACGTTCCTTAGGTGCGCATCGCCTCCCACAATATCCCAGGGCTTGATCTATAATCGGCCCACACAATGTCCCACAATGCGCATCGCCTGCCGTAATGTACAAAAAAAATAAAGCATACGAAAATATGCAGCAACCAGATTAGTTCTTTCTTTGATCAGGCAACCAGATTAATTCTGGTCGGCCCACATTTTCCAACAGGCATCCAAATATGGCTGCTTAAACATGGCTGGCTTTGGTTGTGTGTTAAGCCTGCATCGATTCTTTAAACATGGCTGGCTTTGGGTAGTTAGCAACGGCACTTTCAGTTTACAGTCATAGCCAAGAAAAGAAAATGTAGGGTGAAGGAAAGAGAAGAGCAGCTGGTAAAGTGCAGTATCTGCTTCTTCGACATGAATACACGAACATCTTCCTACATCTCTACTATTATCTATCCTTGTTCCGGCTGATCTCTGTTCTTTACGGTGTGCAAATCATAGAGGGCAGGTGTCCGTTCTTCTCAGTTTACAACAGTGCTTTCTGCCCTTTACGAAACATCTTATTACAAAGTTGGAGCACAATCACTTCACTTAATTATCTATCAGTATATATTGAAAAAGGAATTAATCAAATCTGGCAAAAGGAAGGGAATTGTACGTCCATGTTGAACTGAAGAATGTGCATGTCAGGTCTATATGCTAACTTGATACACTATCTGCCTGAATTGGAGAAGGCTCTGCGCCATAATCGATGCCACCGGTTCCATTTCCTCTACTATAGTAGTTGTACGTATATCGGCGACGGCAGTCTGATGAGATGATTTGCGGTGTCCGATGCGCCGCTGCTGCTGCCGGAGGGAGGGCGCGGGCACCGGAGCCGATCTGGTGGCGCCTAGCAGAAAGGTAGTCTGGCCTCGCAGCGGACTGGGTCATGGTCAGACCAACTTGATGGACCAGACCAAGTTGTGCTGTTTTCTGAACCAATTTTTTTTTTGAAGCAAGTTGTGCTGTTCCCTGTTGGTGAAAGAGGAGTCAGATAAATGTAGATAGAGGAGCAGAGAAAGGAACAGCTACCCGCCAGTGCCAGAGGTGGGCGCTCGTGTCTGTCGGTCGGTCAGTCCGGTGGGCGTCAACAGACCACCATGTTGAACCAATCACATTCCTTGTTGCATGCCAACACACAGCTACAAGATGGCCCGGTTGGTTAATTTAATTTAAACTTAACAACGGTAAGAGCAACTCTAGCCCGTCGACCCGGACGTCTGTTTTGTCTATCTTTTGTTCGTTTGCGTCGGCTGAATGGACACGAGCTTTTTGGGTCGGCGCGTGCATCCAACACTGATCTGACCTATATTTTTTAAACATGAATTTAAAAAAAGAATAGCAATCACGTTTAAACTTAAACTTAATTAAATATTAAAATCGGTCAGTCGCTGATCAAAGTCTACATTTACATTACACATTAATTAAACATAAAATTAAAAAATCCACGCCGTCGTGCACGCTGTTCTAGACATCCTTGTCGTTCAAACCAATGTTCGTGAGGTTGGCCAGCTCCGGCGCCAGGCTAGCCCACGGGAATACCGCCTCCCAGGCCCTGGCCACGTCGCCCTGCTGCACCGCCGACTGGGCTGCTCCGGCGCTGGCACGACGCTCCTCCTTGTCCTTCATCTGCCAAGAGACATCGGGGTCCATGGACGTGATTGGGCACCCAGCTTTTTCTTTTTCTTTTTGAGGGAAGGGCACCCAGCTTTTTCTTTTTCCTTTTGAGGGAAGGGCACCCAGCTGTGTTGGTCAGAGGTGAATCTCGAGCGTCATCCCAAAAACAAAACAGAGGGAGCAAGCACGACCCCATCTTCGGAAGTGGCAAGGGACAGACTGCCGTCAAAAGAAGCAGGAGCATCTCTGATGCTAGCAATCACCAGTTTGGTAACTGCGGTCCGGTCCAGGTCCTTGCCCTGGGGTGGGGCGTCTCCTCCGTAGCAGCGTACCATACACCACGGACGCCTGCGCCAATCACAGCGCTCAACATGCCAATGCCCTGCTCCGGCCCAGACGGAGGCACAGCCACTCGCTGTTGCTTCTGGGGTACTCCGTGGTAGCGATTCTCTTTGCAAAAGTCTTCTTTCCTTTTCACCAGTCATAGCACTAAATAGTTTATTAACCATCTTTCGAATGTGTGGTTGTTACTACCACCGTTTTCTCGCCGGAAGCTTGATCCTGATATCCGAGTAAACAAAAGAATCAAATTTCCATTCAAAAGTCGTTTTCCAGTCCATATACTGTAGGGTCATAGCGTGCAGTTACTCGTGCATCCTAATTGGATGGAGCAGCATACCGGCATCAGCAGATTCGGCTGTGTCGTCTGCCACCGGTGCGGTCCCAAGATTGGCATGGTGAGCTCTGACCGAAGACAACGCGGCCATGGCCCGCAACGGCTCGGGCGCTACTTGTGGCTAGCCATGCTTGCTCCCGTTGTCCGGAAGCCATTTGTTGTGCTCCAACTATCGTTATGTGTTGCATGCCACAACCTCGTCCTCACAACTCACAAGGCACCAACCTCAGCAAACTAGCAGGAGAGGGGAGGCGACAAGCGAAGAAACCGTGCGTGAAAACTCACGAGGCAGCAACCTGTGCGAGTTAATTAGCAACTCTCGCAAAGGGGATCCTCGAATCGTCCGCAATACCATGCGGTCCAGACACGGCTTGACATCCAATACCGGACTGTATCGTTCCGTCAAGCGGTCCTGATGTATTTTTTCCAGTAAATCCGACACAAATATGGGGGCTTTGTGGGAGTTCGGAAAACAGCCACATAGGCCTTCGACACACCTGGCTCACCTAAAACCCTTCACGGCCCCCGTGACTCCATCCTCCCTATTTTCTCCCCTCCGTTCTTTCTCTCTTGCCTTCGCTACCGCTCCACCACCCTGGCCGCCACGCCACACCCCTGCCGGAACTCTATGTCTCCGTCACCTCCAGTGATCCATCCGGGATCCACCCCACTTCTCCTTCGTCGTCCTTCAACCCCTCTCCTCCGACCGACCCGCCAGGTACAATCTGCTACTGCTATGCTCACCATGCCCGGCAACTGTTCAATGAATTGCCAGAGCTGAAAAAATCATTCCTTCTTCTTTCAAGCAATGGATTCCAATTTAGAGTACACAAACAAGCGCTATGTGGAGTCGTCCAACAGCTCGCCCGACGAGGAGGACTACACAGATGAGACTTTGATGATGCATGCAGTCCTTAAAGACGCGGAGCGTGCGGAGGAGTATGTTCTCAGTTTCAAGGGATCAATCAAGGGTCATCGAGTGCTCAACCACAACAGGGCTCGCGGCCATTTGACACTGATGGTCGACTGCTTTGCCTCCGATGCACTCTTCGCTGACCATTTTCGCCTGCGTTTTCGGATGTGCAAGACTGTCTTTGATTGTTTGTACCATGGCATCCGGTCCTATGATAACTACTTCGCCTTCAAGAAGGACATCGTGGGAACGATTGGGTTCTTTGGTAACCAAAAGTACACGATCGCACTCCGGATGCTGCATATGGCACGACCACTGATTTATGGGACAAGTACCTACGGATGTCTGAGAGCACATGCAAAGATGCCATGGTAGAGGTGTTTGGACCTCAGTATCTGAGAGAACCAACTGTGGCAGACACCGAGAGGCTCTTGGCAATCTCAGAAGCAAGAGGGTGCCCAGGTTTTCCTGTATCTCTAACTGCATATATTGAAAATGGAAAAACTGCCTGAAGGCTTTACAAGGGCAATATCAGGATCATGTTAAGAAACCCATCATCATTCTTGAAGTAGTTGCACCACATGATCTTTGGATTTGGCACGCTTTCATTGGCATGCCTGGGTCTCGCAATGACATCAATGTGCTACAGTGTTCATCATTGTTTGCGAGGCTGACTGAAGGTAAAGTTTCTCCTTTCCGCTATACTGTCAATGAATATGAGTACAAAATGGGCTACTATATGGTTTACGGTATATGTCCTCCATGTGCTAGCTTTGTTAGCACCATCTCTACCCAGTTGGTCAGCAAAAGTCTCACTTTGCCAAAGACAAGAAGCAGCTAGAAAGGATGTCGAGAGGGCATTTGAAGTTTTTTAGTTGTTCGTGAACATGCTAAACAATGGATCTGGAGACCTTGTGGGAGGTGATGACATGTTGTGTGATCATACACAACTTGATCGTCGAGGATGAGGGTGAGTATGCTGTCGCAGCTCTAGAATTTGAAAATATGGACGATTCTATCGAACTTCCAGACTAGGATGCAGACACATTTAAGAGTTTATTCCATCAAAAAATTTGACATCGACCAACTCACGAGCAGTTGAAGGGAGATTTGATGGAGTATCTGTGGTCGGTTAAAGGGGACAAGAATGTTGGAGTGTAATATTTAATTTTTCTTTTTAAATTTGAACTACTGCAGCATGCGGCTATTTGAACATATGTACTCTATGTATGCTGCTATTTGAACATCTGAACTCTATGTATGCGGCTATTTGAGTGTGCAGACTTCTAAAAAAACTAAGGATGCCACATGTATGCAGGCAGCGTTGGATGGTCATCTCTCACATCCTTGACCACGGGCTGAATCCCCATGTCCACGGACAATTGGTGCGGGAGGAAATTTGTGGGTCGGGCGTTGGAGATGCCCTAAGGAGTTAGAGCATCTACAACCGGGCTCCTCAAAACCACCTATACGTACGGGCAGCCGGCCCGGTCACTGACCGGTCATAAAATTGTGACCAGCTAAATGCCTCAAACTGGCCTCTGTGCTGACCGGCACCCCTCATATTCCGCCCAAATCTGGGGCGGATATGATGAGGCCTGGACGTGTCCGGACACATACGCTACGACGGATTCGGTCCACACGGATCCATTCTGACCCCACGTATATTCGTCATCATCCTCATCCTGGATCAAACCCTAGTCACTCCACTTTATGCTAAACTCCCTTCCGGCAATGTTCGACCTTCTCGGTCATGACGGATAGTACCAATCTGTGGAGAAGGAGATGGCCGTCCGCATGGCTCTTCGTCACTTCTGGGAGGAGTCCGCTAAATGTATATACCGATTTTCCAATTTCGTATTGCAACAACTCATAGATAATTGAGCAAATGTATATACACCCTTCCCTAAGTCTGCCACCTTTATTGCAGGGATATCTAATATGATTGGTGCCATCATGAGTTTTGGGATCCAAAACTGTAGTTTCGGAATTATAGGACTAAACTGACATACCTTCAACAGTTTTAGGACTCAAACCAGCAGTTTCAAATTTATAGGACTAAACTAACACAACTCCAATAGTTTTAGGACCCAAAACAACAGTTTCAAAGTTATAGAACTAAACTGACACACCTTCAATAGTTTTAGGACTCAGAGCATCTCCAATAGATGATGCAAATTTGGAGATGTAAAATTAGGTGTTGTATAATTTGCATCACCAAAAAGTCCACTTTACATCTCCAAAAAAGAGCCAAGTCCAATAGATGATGTATATTGGTGATGTAAATCTCCAACTCCAATAGATGATCTAAATGAAGATGTAAAAAGCAGCCGACGGCCGCGCGGCTATGTACAACCACACAAATTGAATAAAAAACGAATTGAACTTAGATTTTTCACATGTCCACAATATCAAATTATTACCTAATTCATCAAATCCACAACATGAAATGCAACACAAATACAACAAAGTTCTTGCACAAGACAACAAAGAAACTAGGCGGTTCTTTTGCCATGCCATATCCAGTATTCCTCCATCAAATCTTTCTGAAGTTCATCATGCACACCAGAGTCTCTAATTTCATTGTACACCTTCATGAAACATCTCATTCGCTCCTCTTTTCTCATCGGCACAACGCGTACGCCCATTCGTCTGTAGAATGTGTAATCTAAATCTTGCCACGCTCATTGTCAATGATCATATTATACATGATCATACAAGCAGTCATGATATACCAAAGGTTTTTTTTATCCCAGAATCTGGATGGTCCTTGCAAAATAGCAAACTGGGATCGCAAAATCTCAAATGCCCTCTCGACATCTTTCCTAACTGCCGCTTGAGCATTGTGAAAGTAGAGTTCTTTCTTACCTTGGTTTTTTTGGATTGGCTTGACAAAAGTGCTCCATCTCGGGTAGATCCCATTCGCAAGATAGTACCCATAGTTGTATGTGCGGCCATTTGCTTCAAAGGCCACTAGTGGAGATTCTTCATTTGCTAACTTGGCAAAAAGACGTGACCGGTCGAGCACATTAATGTCATTGCAGGATCCAGACATCCCAAAATATGAATGCCAAACCATGTTTCTTGATCGGCAACGACCTCAAGAATGACGGTGGCACCCTTCCCGCGACCCTTGAACTGTCCATGCCATGATTTGCGATAATTCTTCCACTTCCAATGCATGCAATCGACGGTCCCTAGTATACCTGGAAACTCATGGGCTTTGTTCATCTCCAAAAGCCTCTAAGTATATTGAGCATTGGGTGCTCTCTAATACTGTGGACCAAACACTTCTACAATAGTCTGTGCAAGTTATTTGACATATAAGATAGAAGTGCTCTTTTCCATTGCCAAACTGTCATCAATGTAGTCTGTCGGAACACCATAGGGCATCATGCACAAAGCGGCAATGATCTTTTGCTCGGTGCTATGTCCAAGCAACCTGACACAATTCGTCCTCTGCTTGAAGGATCGATCATGCTACTTCACCGAATTGCAAATGTGGATGAACAAATCTTTGGACATCCCGAATCAGCGTCAGAAGTACCTCTCTGAAAAAACAGATGGTTTACCAAAGTAGTTGCGCATCGACCTCTCGTGCACCTCAACCCATTCTCTCCAAATGAACTGACGGCCAAACATGGAACCATCATGCTTCGCCGCTTGTGCATTGCCACTAGCATAGAAATGTCTTCTCCTTCAGTCAAATCAAATTCCTCATCGGACGAGGAATCTTCCACAAATGAGGAGTCGCACGAGCTCATCTACAATATGGAAATCACTGTCAAAACTATATCTTCGCGCTGATAAAAACTGATAGTTTGCACGGTTTTTTTACCTTGAGGGAATTTGCTCGAACACCTTGTGTGTGAGGTGGAAGAAACCAGTCGGCGGCGAGTCAGGCAACGGTTGGCCGACGACTTGTGTGAGCGGCAACTAGAGAGCAACTACGGGCAGCGACGACCCTGCAGGAGAACACCGCGGCGGCTCCGCACACGGGCAAGCGGCATCGCGCGGTGGGAAGAAGAAAAACTAACAACGGAGGCGGGCTGGCAATAGGCGATGAGTCACGCTTAGTAGAAGCACCAGCGACCACGCCGTCGACGACATTACGACAGCCGGAACTCACACGACTTCGAATCGTATCAGTGGCCGAAAATGAATTGGCGGCTGCTGCCGTCAATACGGCGACGAGGTTGCCACCACCGATACTGCTACGAGACGACGGTGGGGATAGGCCGGTGCGGTCAGAGATGGACGGGCAAGCAGCGGCGGCGGCGGAGGTGGCAACCGTCGAGCGGGCGTCAGGCTGGTGGGCGGAATGAAAATGAAATTAGTTGGACGGTTGGCGCCCGACCACCTGTTTTACATCGCCTGTAGGTGGAGATGCACATTTGCATCTCTAGGTGTTGTATTTTACATCATGTGGAGGAGGGTGATGTTTTTTTTTTGCATCTACATCATCTGTTGGAGATGTGTTTTTGGGTCTTGGAGATGTATAAGTTAGTTATTTGTGCGTCTACATCATTTATTGGAGATGCTCTTATGATGCATTTTACTCAAATAAGAAATAGCATCCTTAAAGGAATGGTAAATAAAAGAGGACTTCTCTAAGAGAATACAGATTATATTCAGTATATTATTGTGAGAACAGTAACACATTAATGGTACCACGAACATAAGTTATTCATGATGTGATAAGTTATATTTTGTCATCACTGCGATTTGAAAAATAATAATCAAGTGATGCCTTTTCTGCAAAAACACTCACACTATGTAGCAGTATGCCCACCGGACCGCAAAATGAATAGATAGTACAAATTCTTATCATAGGAAGGCAAGATCAACTATGGTACTACAAAACTAAACCTAGTGAAGCTCTTGTTTATGTGCATGAACTGACACAAGTGCGATGATAGTCATGCAGTTGTTTGATAGTTTCTCTTGTTTCTGAGAAACTGAGCCCATTTTTGTGCTACGATTTGCTTATAATTTCCAAGCTTAGTGCAACCTGTGCACAAGCACCCATCAGGGTTCCTGCCATGGCAAAATGCTTCATCGTACAGTAGTGAGGACTTACCCATCCAAGCATCATGTTCACAAGGCAAATGGTATTGCTCCTGCTTTATCAATCTGACCTGGATTGGACATGTAGTTTGTATTTGATACAGCTTTACCTTTTGATTAACACAAATCACGTGAACTAAAATCATTGTGGTGTCGCATTGTTATTATATCTCGTACTATTCTATCTGGAATTCATCTTCAGAAATCTTATTTAGCGGTAGCATTACTTGATTCTTCAGTTTAGTTTCGAGAAGCTTGTAGACATGTAGCCCGGAAGTTCCCAAAAGAATAAAGAATCGTTTTTTTTTAAAGATCCAGGGATTCCTGGCTTTGCATTGATTTAGCAGAGAGCAAGTGGGAAACAAAACATGGGGTGGGTGACCCGTAGGTCAAGGATTAAAGAGAAAAGAAAACGGAGAGAAAGGGGAAAAACTAGGGTTTGGGCAAATTACATATCTCCCAACGTGTCCCCGAATGGGGGCTCTAGATTCGTCGCGCCTGCAGCGCGCCACAGCTCGATGGCTCTTCTGATGGATGAGACTATCTGAGAGGCGGATGCCACCTTGCCCCTGAAAGTGCAATCGTTTCTTTCTCTCCATATTTCCCACAGAGTCAGGAGGATGAGGGAATTGACAGCTTTTCTGAAAGCCGGGCTGGTGTCATTGATTATCTTGGTGGCGATGAGCGTGGAGTTTGTCATCGGTTGCCATCTAACCGGGTCGACGGCGTCACAACCGTTCCATGTCGCCAGCCTCTGCCAAACATCCCAGGCCAGGTTGCACTGCCAGAAGAGGTGCGTCGCCGTTTTTAGGTTTCTGAGACATAGTTGGCAGAAATAACAGTTTGGCCATCCTCTTCTTTGTAGCCTGTCATTGCACCAGATTCGTTGCTTGCTTAATAACAACCAGAATATCTTGATTTTTCCAGGTGCCCAGGCATTCCAAATTAGCTTGTGCATAGGGGATTTGATCCTGCCTAGGAGTTGCATGTTGTAGGCTGATGTTGCGGTGCAGTTCCCTGAAGCCGTGAATTTCCAGGTGATCTCGTCCGGGGTCCCCGGCTGCAGCTGAACAGCGGCAAGACGGATGCGCCTGGCCAGCCGAAGAAAATCCTGTAGCAGGCCATCCGTGCGTCCATGGGCAAGGTCTCGGATCCAAGCGTCAGCCAAGAGGGCTTCTTTGACTGTTCTATTCTTTCTCCTCGCGTGCGCAAACAGAGCTGGGAAGGAAGCTCGCAAGGTCGATGATCCCAGCCAGGTACAGTGCCAGAAGGAAGCAGTTTCCCCGTTGCCAATAGTCACTTTTGTTGCTGCAGCAAAAAGCTTACTGTCAGAGTCGTCGCAGGGCAGCTCCGAGCCCGCCCAGGGCCGGTCAGGGCTGCGCCAGTTGAACCAAAGCCACCGTAGTCTGAGCGCTCGCGCGAACCGCTGCAGATCAAGAACGCCGAGGCCCCCGTAGTCCGTCTGGGAGCATACTGTGGGCCAGTTGACCTTGCATTTGCCGCCGGAGAGTTCGTCGTCTTGAGCCCAAAGGAAGCGCCATCTACACTTGTCTCTGTCTTTGAGCAACTTTTTGGGAGCCCGCAGCACTATCAGAGCGAAGATAGGCAGTGCCGTTAGGACGGAGCGGACTAGAACCCTACGGCCTGCAATCGACATGAGTCGTCCTTTCCATGCTGCTAGTCTGGCTCTAATGCGATCGAGGATGAATTGCAAGTGGACTAGCCGGACGCGGGACGTGGTGATAGGGAGTCCTAAGTAGCGCAGGGGGAAGTCGACGACCGGGCTGCCAAATCCATGTAGCACGTGTTGAAGGTCGATGTCTTCACAGCTTATGGGTGCTACTGATGATTTCTGTAAGTTGATGCGGAGTCCCGTGGCCTTTCCGAAGTTGTCAAGCAGTAGGAGCAAGTTGTCGATTTCTTGACGAGATGGGTTGGCGAAGATCATGGCGTCATCGGCGTAGAGGCAAGTTCTTAGAGTTCTAATCCTACCCGGCAGGGGGGTGAGCAAGCCCTGCTCCTGTGCCCTTTCTAAAAGTCGATGCAGAACGTCGATTGCAAGGATGAACAACAACAGCGAGAGCGGGTCTCCCTGCCGTAGCCCTCTACGGTGGTCGATGGCGCGTCTAGGGCAGCCGTTTAGAATGAAGGCTGAAGAAGAACTAACTAGTAACATCGAAATCCAGTCCCTCCATCTAGCGCTAAATCCTAACTTAGCTAGGAGTTGCAGCAGGTATTCCCAGGAGACGTTGTCGAAGGCCTTGGCTATGTCTAACTTGATCAGCAGGGCAGGTGTTTTGCGACGATGCAGAGAGCGCACGGCATTTTGGACATAAAGAAAACTGTCGTGGATGCATTTGGATTTCATGAAGGCTGACTGTGCTGGGGAGATTAGCTGGTTCATGAGAGGTGAGAACCGGAGCTGCAACACCTTCGCAATGAGCTTAGCCATGGAGTGGATTAAGCTTATAGGATGGTAGTCAACCACTGTTTCAACACCATCCTTCTTTGGCAGGAGAGCAACCAGTGCCATGTTTAGGGGTTTGAAATCACCTGCCAGGCGGTGGAACTGGTGGAAGGCCGCAAGGATGTCGTGCTTGATCATCGACCAGCAAGCTCTGAAGAAAACACCATTGAAGCCGTCAGGGCCCGGAGCTTTTTCCGGGGGCATGGCTTTGATGGCATTCCAAATCTCTTCTTCGGTGAAAGGGTTGTCCAGTCCCCCACCGTGAATTGATGGCAGCTGGAGCTCATTCCAATTGATCATTTTTGAGCAATCTTGCTTGGATCCGAGCAGGTTGTTGAAGTGTTGAAAAATGCAATCTTCCTTGTCCTCATGTGCCGTGAGCACTCCTTCATTTGTTTTCAATGTAGCAACAAAGTTTTTGCGACGCCTTGAGTTTATCTTTGCATTGAAATTTTTTGTGTTTGCATCCCCCACTCGCAGCCATGTAACTCTGGATGCCTGTCTCTTTCTGACTCGCTCGATAGCAGCAAGACCAAGCAGTCTAGTTTTCAGTTTCTTCCTCAGTGCGAGTTCAAGCGGGGTCAGCAAACGGGTCTCTTGAGCGACGTCAAGGTGAAGAATGATTTCAGAAGCAATGTGGAACTGCAATCTTGCATCACTGAAGTGTGTCTTACTCCAAATTTTCAGATCTTTTGTTGTTCTCAAAAGTTTCAGCTTCAGCCTGACGAAAGCGCAAGAGTGGTTGACTGGCCTGTTCCAAGCTCTGTCCACCGTCTCATGAAAATGGGGGAATTTTGGCCAGAAAGATTCAAACCGGAACTTTGCTTTTTTCCTTGGGGGGTGGCATCCACCAGGAGGAGAGGGCAATGGTTAGAGCACGCCGTAGAAGCGGCCATCAGGATAACTGAAGGGAAAAGGGCTTCCCAACTGATGTTACAGAAAAACTTGTCGATGCTCTCCAGGGTTGGTCTCTCTTGTTCATTGCTCCATGTAAATCTTCTGTTTTTGCATTTGATCTCTCTGAGTTCAGCCGAGTCAATGGCACTTCTGAATCTGCCCATGATTCTGCGGTTTATTCGGTCGTTGTTCTTGTCTCTGGCTTCATAAATTGTGTTGAAATCTCCATTAATCAGCCAAGGTTGTCCAGCTTGGGGGCCGAGCTTCTTATTTGAGTGAGGAAATCTTCTTTCCTCTCATCATCAGTTGGCCCGTAGACGGTAGTCAACCAGAAGGGTTTGCCTGAAGCTTTGGGTCTAACTTGAGCAGTTATAGCAAACTGTCCAATTGCATGGGAGTTGATCTCCACAATATCAGGGTCCCAGAAGATGGCAGCACCCCCTCTAGTATCTAGGGCAGGCAGCACAACGCAGTCTCTGAGTTTTGCACCGCCAACTTCTCTGGCCAAATCAGCAATCCAGGTGGAGATTTTTGTTTCTTGCAGACATAGGATACCCAGGCGATGGCAAACAGCGATTTTAGCAACAGCGGCTCTTCTAGCTGGTGAATTCAGGCCCCGAACATTCCAAGAGAGAATTGGACTGAGGTTTTCAATCATGGGGACACCAAAGTTTCTCCGAAAGGTTTACTGAATTGATGATACTGAAACACGGGTACACTTCCAATCTACCAGGGGGCGCCGGCGACCACCAATAGGCCCCAACTCTCGCCGGCGCCAGCTACTCGACAAACCACAGCTACAATTACAGAGCATCATCAGGAAACTAGATCCTAACTCTAACTGACAGAAGGTCAGCCACCGTCGGAGACTAGTACTAATGGAGACTACTAACATATGGAACTACTGGCCATCAGTGGCAGCTCCGTCAGGACCAGCAAGGCCTGCAGCTACAAGGAGGGCCGCCTCGTCCAGGCGAGTGAGCTTGGTGATGCAAGCGATGTCGTCGACGGTCAGGGGCTCCTTGAAGTGGCGGACGAGCACCTCAGCGGCCTCCAGGGTCATCTTGTCCTTTGGTCCCAACATCCCCAGCTCCCGAACGATGCGGAATGCAGTGCGCTCAGCCACTGGGATCGAGCAGTTCATCTGTGCCTGCCTGGCGCTCTGACATACAGGGGCGGAGGGGGCCCTTGTTCGAGACTTGGGTGGTGCAGACTTGCGCGGCGGGGGCGTCTTGACGAGTGGCGGTGGCGGGTCGATGAAGAGGGCGTGGTCCGGTGCCGCAGATTCCTCCGGCGTGATCGCCATGTCACTGAATCATCGAGTGACCGCGCCTAGCTGCACCTCCAGTGTCGAGGAAGAAGGTTGCACACGGAGGGTGAGGGGTGGGCTCGGTGCGGAGAAGACGAGTGGCGCGGAGAGCGTGGCCTCGATCGTGGCGTCAAGCTCGAACTGCATGCAGTCGACTCTGGGGGGCATCTCGAGTGTCTGCTTGGCCTTGGCGAAGAAGTCCGCGATGGGGTCGACGACGCAGGGCGGAGGCGGAGGCGGGGTCGTAGGGCGCAGCGGCAGGGGCGGGTGGCGCCGGAGGCGGCGAGGTCGTTGGAGCGCTTCTCATGGCGCCGCTCCAGACTGCAGCCACACCGCGTGCCACCGCGATGATGCGGCGAAGGGGAGCGGCTCCTGCGCTTGGAGGAGGAGGTATCCGCCGCTGGTGTCTTGTCGATGGAGGCGCGGCCCCTGCCCAGCAGGGTGTCCTTCCAGGAGCGTCGCCCACCATCCTGGCATCCGTCGTCATCGTGGTCGCGGCGTTGTCCATGGAGAGCCAGGCCATGACAGCCAGACGACTCCACCCTCGGGGCCTGGCGGCGGCCACACCCCTGGCCGTCCTCCACGCCCTTGTACCAGACGCCTGGGTCGATGCGGGGGAGGGGGGAGCCATCGTCCGAGTCGGAGGAGGGCAGCCCGCTCTGGCCGGAGTGGGAGGAGCGCGGCGAGTAGGAGGGCGCCCAATCCTCGACGCGGTCGACGTGGATCAGCAGGTCGTAGCGCTTGACGTTTGGAGGAGGGGCCACCTTGCGATCGGGCGGCGAGTAGCCCAGCATCTCTATCACCCGCCCGGCGCCACGCTTGGTCACCCACAGGGTGCGTTTGGTCGGGATGTGAGCGACATCCCAAACCCACACCCAGCAGGCAAACATCTTCGTGTGGTCGCGCTCGTAGGTACGGCTGTCGAGGCGGTCGACGACGCAGAGGTCACCCAGGGCCTCCTCGCACTAGTGCAGAACCGAGCAATAGCACCGGTTCGTAAGGCCCTTTAGTGCCGGTTTAGGAACCAGCACTAAAGTGTGGGCACTAAAGCCCCCCCCCCTTTAGTACCGGTTCAGCACGAACCGGTGCTAAAGGGCAACCACGTGGCACGAGCCAGCTCCGGGGGCCGGGAGCCCTTTAGTACCGGTTCGTAACACCAACCGGTAATAAAATGTTTGGGGTTTTTTTTGGTTTTATGATTTCTTTTTCATTTAATTTTGTGTTTTCCATTTTAATTCTTTTTCATTTCACCCACAGATATATATATATAATAACTCATGCATGCTCGCATCATACATCATCATATATAATAACAAGTCCTACTAGCTAATTAATCAAGCATCATCATACAACTTCTACTCGTTATTAATAATAAGTCATACGATCATCATCCTCATAGTCATCGAACCCAACCCTACATAATTGTTCTTAGCACATGATCATCAGTATCAGGTAGGATCGGACCTAAACACACTTAAGGTAAAATAGCATAAAACAATATAGACCCTGACTCTCCATTATGAAGAATGTAGATCATCCTGTCTCCAATTCTTGCGCCTGGCTTCCTTTTGCTTCCAAGAAGCTCCTTACGACTGTCCATACATTTTTTCCATCCTTTGATTGTCATGTCTCCACTTGTCTTAGAAATCCGGTATGGACAGTTGAGATTCGTAGGATGACCTGGATATATGTTCAAAACACGAAGGCTGCCGCCATTCTGATACATCAAATGAGGCACACAATCCTCTGGGATAAGCTGTTGAAAAACATAGTAATAACTTCATAGTTAGCAATGATGTACTAGTTTTAGAAGTATGCAAAAAGATGCACGGATGTCGTAATAGTAAAAAACTTATCAGGGTATCTCCATGGTAGTTACCGTAGTTCAACACGTGCACTAGTGGCACGTATTGACCATAATGTTGAGGAGTTCGATTGTAGATATTGTAATTCTCAATATCATTACAAAATCCAACCAGATGAGTTTTCTCCTTGTAAGTTAACCCAGAGCCATCGGTGTAGTAAGTTCTATCTACCATCTTCTACACATTCTTTGATACTTCAAAATAAGCTGTCAATGGAAATAAGCTGTCAACTATTTTGAAATGAACAATATAAGTTCTATTAATAATTAACTATGTTTGAGAAACTCACATAGCGGTAGAACTGGAGGAGTATCAACAAGGACCCAAATGTCCATATTGTCTTGCTCGATTTCAGGATCACCAAGATCCATGGTGACAAGCATACCCTCATCAAAACCATACAATTTGCAAAATGCTTCCCAATTTTTGCAACCAAAATGGGTTACGCTCTCAGCATTATACAACTTTACTTCAAAATCCACATCATGATGGGTCCTTAGGTGAATTTTCTCCGTTTCAAAATTTTCATGGTCTTCAAAATCCATCCTCTCCAAGACATAGCGTCTTGCATGGCATGGGATAAACTATACTCGAATTGTAAAAGATGAAAATTACACGTTGAAATAGTTGAAGTCATGCTTAATTATGAAAAAAAAACACTTGTCATCGTTGCGTACCGTTTCAACTTCGAAGGTCTCCTCGAGCTTAATGCTGAAGCGCCGACCATCGTCCAGGTGAGGCCTGTCGCACTCACCTCGATCGTCGTGGCACCAGTCGCACTCCCCCGGGAGACTTTCGTCCTCCGATGATGACATTTCCTATACGTTCATAATTCAAAGACTAAATTTGATCATTATTATTCAACTAATCATATGCATATGCCTTGCATAATGCTCTCCAATTTAAGCATTCAATAAGAAAAATCAAATCGCAAAATTAAGTAGTATTCAAATTAGGATGCCTTCAATTGTAAGAAAAACTACATCATCTCCATATGTGTCCCTACATCGAATATTATCACTAATACACGTTGAATACTATCATACATATCGCCAGTACAGCTAGAACCGTAGCGCCCGACGGGTATCGGCGCGGGCGGTGGACACCCAAAGGGAAGGAACCATCACAGGATCATAGCTCCAGTGAGATCCCTGAAGAACCTGCCAGGTATTCTCGAACCTGAATTTTCTTACTAAAAATAAACTAGTTATATTAATTATTAAACTAGTTCTAATCTCTAGTTCGACAATTTTTCTATCTAGCTAGCTAATTCATCTAACATTCGACATTAATCTAACATTCAACATTAATCTAACATTCGACATTAATCTAGTACGTATGTGTGTATGTGTGTGTGTATGCGTGTGCGTGGTATATGTGTGTGTGTGTGCGCGGCCCGGCCCGTACGCCGCCGCCCCGTACGTACGGGGCGGGGGCGGCGGCGTACGGGGCGGGGGCGCCGGCGTTCGGGGCGGCGGCGGGGACGGACGGCGGCGGCCGGGTACGCGCGAG
>NC_041390.1:615417019-615430657 GCF_002162155.2 Triticum dicoccoides
GAGATACGTACGGACGGCGGCGCGGGACGACGACGGGACCGCGGCGCAGGACGACGACGGACGGCGGCGCGCGGTGTTCGGGGCGGCGGCGGGGACGACGACGACGACGACGGGCGACGGGCGGCGACGACAGGAGCAGCGCGCGAGAGGTTGACGAAAGAAGTGGGGAGATGTAACTGAAATTTCGTAAGTGTTGTATATATAGGGTGAGTCTTTAGTACCGGTTGGAGCCACCAACCGGTACTAAAGGCCAGGCCAAGAGGCGGGAAGAGCAGGCCTTTACTACCGGTTGGTGGCTCCAACCGGTACTAAAGACCACCCTTTAGTACCGATTGGAGCCACCAACCGGTACTAAAGGCCTCGCGCTGCCATCCCAAAGTTTAGTCCCACCTCGCCAGGCGAAGGGCAGCCGCACTGGTTTATAAACCCAGCAGCGGCTACTTCTTCGAACTCCTCTATATAGCAGGCTTGTGGGCCTAAATTCTGCGCGCTGCCCTGTGAGTCTGCTGGGCCTTTAAGGCCTGTAATTGCACTCCTGTGGCCTAGCAGGCCCACAGGGCAGCGCCCGAATTTTTTTTCTAGTTTTTTTCTTTTCTGCTATTTTTTCTTCTATTTCTTTCTGTGTAGTTTTTTGTATAGTTTTTTCTTTTCTGTTATATTTATTTTCTTCTATTTATTTGTGAGTAGTTTTTCATCTAGTTTGCCAAAATTCAACATTTTCAGAGTTCATTTTGTAGTGATTTTCAATTTCACGGTCATTTTGTAAACGATTGAAAAATAACAAATATAATTTTTTTTCCTTTTCTGCTTTATTTTTCTTCTATTTATTTCTGAGCAGTTTTTTCTTTTCTTCTATATTTATTTTGTTCTATTTATTTCTGAGTAGTTTTTTATATAGTTTTTTTCTTTTCAGCTATAGTTTTTTTCTTTTCTGCTATTTTTTCTTTTCTGCTATTTTTTCTTTTCTGCAAAACTTGATGGTTAAAGTCTGGAGTTATAACCAAAGTTAAAAAAAAAGAAATGCCGACGTGCAATTAGTTTTTGCCATAACAGAAGAAGTCCGGAGTTGTAATAAGTTATTAAAAATAAAAAAGAGGTGCAATGCTCGTTAATTTGGTTCAAGCCTTTCGGAATAGTGTAAACTGCACTACGCATAGCTCCGTGCAATCTACCATATTCTTGAAGGCTTGAAGCTAAGCAACGTGAGCATTGAGCCTCTTCTTCATCGTCTCTGCACTCAGGGCTTATAAACCGCTCCTAGTCCCTCTCTCTTGGCGAGGTGGGACTAAAAAACAGCTTCCTAAGCAACTGTAGTACTGGTCACCCTTTAGTACCGGTTGGAGCCACCAACCGGTACTAAAGGTGGTGCGCTTAAAACAGTTACGGCAAATGAAGGCAGAAATGGTTGAAAGTTGATGGCGTCGCTTTGAATGGTGCATACTGAATGCACAAAAAGTCTGGAGTTGTAATAAGTTTAAAAAAATGAAATGCCTTTGTAACAGATGAGTTTAATTTCGTCCGAAACCTGAATACTTCGAAAGAGATTGTCCAGTTTGTGAACGAAGTGCATCCAGTTTTTGCCGTAACCCTCTCTACTTTTTTGAACAATCTATGTGGGTGAAATGATGATACCATGCCAAATTTCAACTTTTTCAGAGTTCATTTGTAGTGCTTTTCAATTTCCAGGTCATTTAGTTCTCAAAACAAATCATTGAATGCATGAAAAATAGCAAATGAAGACAGAAATGGTTGAAAGTTGATGGTGTCGCTTTGAATGGTGCATACTGAACGCAAAAAATATAAGAGCATTTACATCATGATCTTATATTTCTTTACAGTCTAAATTGTCAATATGATCATATAACATCAAAAAAATACTTTGATCATCAATGATCTTTGTGTGTACAATCTGAATTGTCAATATGAGTCATCAACGATTTATAAACCGATGAAGACTCATATTGAGGCCACAAATTCTACACATAGAGTTCAATGAAGACCAAGTGCTTATGATAGTTTGAGAAATAACATATTTAAGGTGGTAAAAGGCTTGTTAGGGGAGCGAGGTGGGACTAAAAACATCCTGCCACAACGTCATTAGTACCGGTTCGTGGTACGAACCGGCACTAAATGGTGATGGTGGGGCCATAGACTGACCACAGGCTGACACAGCCTCTTTAGTACCGGTTCGTGGTACGAACCGGTACTAAAGGTTCGCCACAAATCGGTACTATTGATCGCCGCCATGAACCGACACTAATATACACATTAGTGCCGGCTCTAATTCAAACCGGCACTAATGTGCTTCACGTTTGACCCTTTTTCTACTAGTGTCGGCACCCTCGATGGACCGGAAGTGCATCGGCAGCTTCTCGATGATGACCCGAACGTGCAGGTTGAGCTTCAGGAGTGCGGCGTGGTCGTTGTCGTGCCAGGGGGCAATGTTGAAGCGGATGCCATCCACCATGACGAAGCCACGGGCCACTGTGTTGTCTCGCAGCGCCGGCAGGTCGAAGTGGACGAAGAAGTCCTCGGGGTCGTGCTCCGTGACCCGCATCAGGTGCGGCGGGACGCGCACCTGCTCCTCAATGGCCTGCCCCACCATGAGGGGGTTGGTGATGCCCTTCCCACCGACGGCGGTGAGGGTGACAGCGTGGTGACGGAGGACGAAGACGGCATGGTCCATGGCTGGCGAGGAGACGACGACCTTGTTGCTCAAACGGGGGCGGCGCGAGGGGTCGACGTGGGGGACGCGGCCGCTGGAAGCCATGGCGACGGGCGGCGAGTGGGTTGGAGGTGGAGGGGCGGGGGTGGGGAAGCGGATGCGGCTGTGGACTGACTTGGGGGGCTGCCGGGGGCCGAGCCGCTCTTTGGCAGAGCCGCCCCGGCCTTTGTTTCTTGGGTTCTGCGGGCACTGCTTGCCGGAGTGTCCCTGACGCTTGCAAATGATGCAGCGGAAGGGATCTCTGCAATCTTTGCGGCGGTGGTGTGAGCTGAGGCACCGGAAGCAGAGGCCGTCGAACCTCTTTAAGAAGGCGAGCCGACCTGGGTCGGAGTTGGGCGGCCGTCGGTGGGCATGTGCCTGCGCGCGCTGGGGCGAGGCAAGGACCGCCGGATCTGGGGAGCGACGCCGGTTCTTCTGGGAGGAGACGGTTGTCCATCCACCGTCCATGCCGGAAATGGAAGCACTGACACGGGAGGGAGGAGCAACTACAACAGACTTAAGGCGGGGACGCCCCGTTTGGGGAGGCACGGCCAGATCCGCCGGGCTGGACGGGGCGGCCGCGCTGGATCCCTCGCCCCGGAGCAGTAAATGCGGCGCAGCGGCCGGATCTGGCGCTGACCGGCGCGGGGACGGGGCGGCGACCGGCACAGTGGATGGACCGCCGGACCGAGCAGGGTTAGGCACGGAGGCGGGTGTGCCCCATCCAGCGCTGCCCCCCGAAGAGGAGCGGGAGTGGGCTCGGGAGCGGCCCATGGACAGATGGGGTGGCGCCGGTGCCACGAGCGGGCAGCGACGGGGGCTGGTGGCCGCCGCGGGCCAGAGTGGCCGGCGGCGGGAGCGGAGCGGAGCGGAGAATCGTTTTTTAAGATAATCGTCCCAACATGGCTATTTGATTAGTGCAAATTAAAATTTTCTCTGCAGTTCTTCAAGCCTTTTTTTTCTCACATTATCACTTTTGATTTAGATGCTTAATCCTAGTGCCACTTCAATTGATGCTTTGTTGGGTCGATGATCTTCAAATGATGTACTGAAAGTGTAATCATGCTTCATTTGTGCACTGAAATAGAAGGACTGGTCGAAAGCACTCAAGATGGAACTCTAACTGAATGAATATTCTTCTGTTTTTCTTTCTAGTTACCTGCAATGCCACAATCTCTGTTTTCTGTACACATACAGTATATTTATGTTCGCTGAAACATATGATCTCTAGACAAGTCTTTCCAGATCTCTATGAAAACATGATCTGTCTGAATTGTCCATGCATGCAAAATTGTTGAAGCTGTATTTTGTTTCCTTCTTGATTTGTCTACGCATGCAAGTCCTTGCAGATATGAAAACATATTTGTGTAATGGATGATCATTTTGAATGCTCATTGTGGATTTAGTACTACTTCATTAGAACATTTGAGTTGACTCATGGGCCAGTCTGTACTCATGTGTTTGGAGCGTTGCAAATATGGGCCAGTCTGATCTGATATGGTCTGATCTGATCTGATTGACAGAAAAGACATAGCAGAGGCCAACCAGCCAGCCGGAAGTACTAGAATCAGCAGCAGTACTATGTCTCTCATTATGATTACACACATGCAAGCCAGGTAGTAAATGAAAGAATGAATGGATCTTGGGCTTCTCAGTAATAAAATGGGATGTGCTGATAGCTTAAGAGCAAAAGGAAAC
This sequence comes from Triticum dicoccoides, assembly GCF_002162155.2. Taxonomy (NCBI): domain Eukaryota; kingdom Viridiplantae; phylum Streptophyta; class Magnoliopsida; order Poales; family Poaceae; genus Triticum; species Triticum dicoccoides. The sequence continues at coordinate 615,421,422 of NC_041390.1, forward strand.
GAAGAATGATCAGGTCAAAACAAGTCTCACTGGACTGGGGGGCATTAAAGCCTCGAATTTAACAGTAGTAGTACTAGTTTCCATGCCGGGGGCATTTCTGCCACGAATGATTGATTGGGGGCATAAAAGCCTCGAATTTAGCAAGTCTGGGGGGCATTCCTGCCACGAATAGCAAGTGCATCAAACAAGACGAAACACCAAGCAAGACACCAGTTTGTGGGCATTACAGCCTGCCAAAACTCAGCCAAAGCGACGGGACAGCTTCTTGAGTTGCTTCGGATCGAATGAAAGTAGCAGCGCCCTTCTTCTTGACATCCTCGGGTGCCGGTGCAGCCCTGTTCTTGACCTCCACGGTTGCCGGTGCGCCGGGAGCCGCCGACGCCGAGCCGCCTGTTGGTGCAGCAGCAGCATCAGGCTGGGTGTGGACCTTGGTCGTGGGTGCCGCGTCTCCTGGAGTAGCAGTCTTGCCAACACCTTCACCCGAAATTCAATTCAAGGATCGATCATTTTCTACCAGTACACTGCTAGTCCACATTGTAAGAAACAATCAAAGGCTACTGTCTACATGCATAAACATTGCAAGAATCCTACTAGTACTAGTCACTGGCTAGCTACTGTACTACTTCTAGTAGTATTTCTATATCTGTAGAGAAAGAAAAGAGGGAGAGAGGAGAGAGATAGAGGTACCTTGCTGCTTGCGAAGCGTCATTCTTTCATCAACCTCCTTGGCGGCATCATGCACCACCGAATCCTTGATATACGGCCCCAAGCACGATGCAAAGGCAATGATGAAAACTGCGGTCGAACCCAAGAACTTGTAGGTAGTAGACACTAAATCCACCTTGGCGTTGACCATATTCATGCTGTAGCAAGAGGTCAAGTGAAGATTGGATTAGCAAGAAGCCACCAGACAATATTCATAGCAAAAGAAACTAGACTCTTACGCATTGTCCATTTCAAGACGCGCGATCTCCCCAAATAAGTTCCTGTCCACCTCCGACAGCACGTTGTAGCCCTCCCACAGGCGTCTAGTTTCTTTAAAGATGTCCTTCCTTAGACGATCAACCCCCGTCGCCCTGCGAGAGCAGCATGCCAAGACGGTCCTTCAATTGGTAAGACTTGAGAAAGACAAAAAACCCTCAAGAAAGAGCTGTTTTACGGCACCCTCCACTTCACATAAACCGTTCATTTCTTCAGGTCTAATGGTTTAGATTAAGCTATACTGCCGGTTATGAGCCCATCTTGATTTGTTTGATATCTGGTTCTACTGCAATTACGATCTCCAGGAGAAACCTATTGCCCTTGCATATGTTCTCTGAACTTTAACGTCTGATGAATGTTATGCTAGTGCCAATGCTTACTTTCAAACGCAAGTGCAACCAAAAATGGACATGAGTTGTGCACAGTAGCATAGGAGAGCACGAAGAGATCTACATTAGGATACGAGATAAACAGAAGACTCGACCAAGACGATGATAGGTGGGTTGGTTGACTTGGTGCCGTCGCCTTGGGGCTTGGGCAAAGTCACACGCAGATAGCGGTGTAGGTGGGATAGGAGAGGTCGGCCCAGAGGTAGGCGCATGCGACGGAGCTGAGGAGCAGAGAGGGAGGCTGACTGGCGACGGCGGCGTCCGCGTCGCTACAGACAAGCTGCGGCCGTGGAGCGACCCCGGCGAACTAGCAATCTAAATCACGCAAAAATGTCAATATTGCTCTCGACAATCAACGGCCAGATTTTATTTATGCTGCTCACCGCTCCTAGCAGTATAAGGTACCGTAAAAAACCTCAAGAAAAATCGTGCCTTTTGCTCTACGAGAGGGAGGAGAGGTTCATCGTTCTTACCCTCCGCTGCCGCCTGAGTTGCCCGCGGAGCCACCGCCCGCCATCCTGCAATGCCATTGTGCACGTCAAGAACAGAAAAAAAATGGCCTTTTGCAGTACACGAGAGCAGAACGAGATAGATGGACAAGGAAGGATTGATGGATTCTTCCGATCCTCCGAACCGGAAGACCCCCACGGGAGATCGGCCCTTTGGCACCCAGACGGCGGCATCTTATATGCGTAAAAGTGGAGAGCCAAGGTTACCTCCCACCGGAGTTTGACGCGCCGCCGGATCCGGTCGTCCTGCGACGTAATGTTGGTCAAGTTCAAATCTTTTGCCCCGAGATAAAAAGGAGCGAGGAGAGGAAAGGAGAAGAGAAAGACCTGGCTCCGCCGGAGTTGGCCGCCCCTCCGGTCCCGCTGCCTCCGCCGGTGATCCCTGCCCCGGTGCCGGTGCCGGTCGTCGACATCCGTCGCGCCCTGAACAACAACAAGACCATGAGCACGCAGGAAAGAAAGAGCAAGAAGAAGAAGGAAAGAGGGCAAGCAGCAGACGTACATGGCGATGCGCTTGCGGAGGAGTGGAAAAAGGGCGTTCCGGAGGGAGGAAGCGGCCGCCATTGCTAGGGCAGAGGAGGTGCCGGTGTGGGTGGGGGTAGGTGGGATGGATTGGGATGGGCGAGGGGAGGGGCTGCCTGCTTTATACCCCCGGGCCACCGTCTCCTCTCAAAAGATTTTCCTTTTTTTTGAACTCTACTCCATACAGCAACTCCCTTGGATACCCCGCCCGCCGCTCAAATCTCAAATCAAACAGTGGTCAAACTCATTTTTTCGCTTCAGTCCATCTCCCTCCTTTTCTTTTCTTTTCTTTTGGCGGATGCTAAGCCATCAAACACGCCACACACACTTCTTAAATTATCTCCTCGGATACTCATTTTCAAAACCTTAAAACCATACCGAAATCCATGTATTACATACATCAAATAACATGTACTACCCTAATCCTCGTCGAAAATGTCCACTATCTCCCTGCATGGCTCCGGGTAAATGGGCGGCACCCGTAACTCCGGCCCCTCCGGCTGCTTCGTGTTGGCCTCTGCCTCCGCCTTGATTCAGCGAAAAGCGCGTCGCTCGTCGCCCGTTCCTGCCGGTTGGCCTCAACATAGGCCTCATTCTTGAGTGGCCGGTTGGCCTCGACAGAGGCCGTCGCCGGTTCCTACCGCTTGGGTGACCGCAAACTCCGCCTCTGCGTCCTCCATGCTGAAGCCCATAGCCGGCGCCAGCTCCTCCTCCGGCTCCTCCGCCTCATCCTCCTCTGAATCCGTCACCTCCATCGGTACCGGCTTGTGCTCCTCTTATTTCTCTTGCTCGGGCTCCGGTGAGTCCGGAGGCAGGCCGGCTGCAATGCGGGCGGCGCGCCTAGCCTGGATCTCCTCCTCGATCTGAAAGCGGCGCTTTGACATTAGCATAGTGTAAGTTGCCTTCTTCTGTTGGGCCATGTCACACGGCGAGGGAAGAGGGAGGTGGAGGTTGAGTTCATGGCCGCGAGAGAAATGTGCACGGGCTAGTGGTGCGGAGAGGGTGGAAGAGGTTGTGGCTAGGGTTGGGACGCCGACCGGCTTAAATAGTCAGACTTTAGCCTCGGGCGGCGAGCCAAAGCGGCGCCACACAGCGTTCACATGCTTACCAGAGGAGACGCCCGTCAGACTATTGGGTTTTCGGGCGATTCCATGTGGGACCTAGCCGTCAGTCCAACGTGGCGTACGCGCCCGGTCGCGCCCAGGCCTCCACTTATCAACCCCATGTTTGGGCTAGATTTAAAGGTTGTCTCATCAGCATTATTTTCCTTTTTCTTTTTTTTGAATTCTACAACAAATCATATGCAGGCACTGTTCATCGAGTGGTAAAAGTTCCACCGATTTCTCTCTGCATTGTTTATACCCCTCCGTTTGGGGGCAGTTTCCCTTGGATAGCCCGTCCGCCACTTAAATCAAACAGTGGAAGTGGGCATTGGGCATTGGGATTCAGACTTTGTATTCTTTGTCTCTATCACCACTACACTGATGGCCTTAGTCCCTCAATCTGTGTTGGTGGAATTTTCAATTTATGCAACAAAAGAAGGTAGGGGACAAAAGAAGAACAAACTGAAACAAGGGAAAATTTTCCATTTATCATGCATTTACCTCCACCGACCTTGATCATTTTAGTCTGTCTAATGTATCTTTAACCGTTTGCAACCGTCCGATTTGAGAACCCTCTCTGGTGCATGTGTTCACACACTTTGATCGCTGTCCACCGCATGTTCTACCTCCTCGACAAGATGTGCGCTCAGGCCAATTCCAACGCACAAGCTCAAATCGTCCGCCCGCATCCGTTTGAGGGTAAACGGACACAAACCGCGGCCCAACGTGCAGAAGCAAACGGACAAATGTCCGTTTTTGGTCCGCTTTTCACCCATTCCCGGCCCTAAGTTTGGGCCGCGTTTGCGGACAAACGGACAACACGTGGACAAGCGAGAGCGCGCCCTTGTCCTTCCCTGGCCCACCTGTCATGGACACAGTCGTCCCACTTTCCCTTCATTTCGTCCAAACCTTCCGGCGCGCCCCCTCCTCTCCCTCCTCCATGGACGGCGACCCGACGAACCCCGGCGATGCGGGCGCAGCCGCGCGCCCTGCTGCGAAGAAGAAAGGTCCCAAGGGTCCCAGGAAGCCTCGATCCGAGTGCACACCAGAGGAGATCACCATCCTCGACAAAGAAGCGACGAAGAGAAGGGGACCGCGGGCAAAGGCGAAGGAGATGAAGGCGGCTACGGCCTACGCCGTTGAGGCCGACGCCCAAAGTCAAGCGCGGCATCTTGCCGACGTCGACGAGAAGGAATCCATCCTCGCCAAGGCGCATGCCGTTTCTCATGCATGGGTTGGCATGACCACCGCCGGCCATCCTCTCGGTCGCTACCATGGCCGCGGCGAGCACGGGATCGTTGGCCGGTCGTCCTCCTTAGTACAGGTCACCGAGCTCGTCTAGCACACCCGGCCCGCCGCCATGCGGCCATTGACAGGCATGGTTCTCCACGTCGCTGGAGGGCAGCGTGCTCGCTCCGACCATGCCCGTGGGTGTCATCGACCTCAATGTGACGTCGGGGTACGGCGGCGCTGACCAGACGTCCGACGGGACGCAAAGGAAGCAGTCCCGGCAGTTTCCGACGGCAAGCTTCGCCGGCCCCCGCAAGCTGTCTGCCGGTGTCCGACGACCCTGATTGCTCGGCGTTCATGGAGAGCACCATCTTCGAGGGCCGTGGGAAGGGCTTCCAGCACCTCGGCCAAGGCCAGCCTTTCGATCCTGACGAGACCCAGAGCCAGGACGGCCGCGACCACTATGAGGACACTGATTACGCCGTCCATGATGAAGAGGAAGAGGACCATGGCAACTCATGGCATGAAGATGATGACTTGTATTGTGAAGATGAGGAGGAAGAGCTTGACATTTTGCAAGAGCCATTGGTGTTTATCAATGAGCTCACCCTAAGGGCCGAGGCACAAAAGAGGAAGCAAAGCATTCGCACGGGGTCATACACCCAAAAAGAGGACAAATTGATTTGCGAGAGTTGGATTGAGATGGGGGAGGATCCGATAAGAGGTGCCGAGCAAAAGGGTGCCATCTTTTGGAGGAGGGTTCACAAAACCTTCCATGAGCGAAGGAAGTTTGCCCCCTATCAATTTGAAAGCACTCGCAGCATCAACTCAATCCAAAAGAGATGGGGGTTCATTCAACAAGAGTGCAACAAGTATTGTGGCGCACTTGAGAGCGTCGAAGCCTGTCCTGTGAGTGGCCTTGGCCTTGGTGACTTGGTATGAACCTCTTGCCTTTTCATTTTGTGTCCATTCATGTTGGCATGCTTTTCATTTTCATACATGTTGTGTCCTTCGCTATTACATTAGCATCGTCATCAATGACTATGTAGGCATTTCAATCTTTGGAAGCATTCAGGGCCCGACACAAGAACAAGCCATTCACTCTCACGCATTGTTGGTCGCTCATCAAAGATTGCCCCAAGTTCAAATACCAATATGCCGCTTGTAAGAAGAAAGGAGGGAAGAAGGTCGTGGCTGATGAGGGAGACTTGCTCAAGAGACCGAGGGGCAAGACAAGCTCGAAGGCCGATGAGAGGCGTGATGCGTCTTCCATTGCCTTGGAAGGCATTTTGGAGAACATGATGAGCCAAAAGGAAGTGAGGGATGAGAGAAAGAGCAAAGGAAAGGAGGAGCAAATGAAGATATATCTAGAGCTTCAAACGAAGAAGCTTGCCATGGAGGAGGCCGCGGAGAGGAGGAAGTTTGACATGGAGGAGGCAACAAAGAGGAGGAAGCTTGACATCGAGGAGGCCGCTCAACTCAAGAAACTCGAGATCGAGCCCACCATGATGGACACCAAAGCTAAAGAGGTGGCACTCGCGTTCATGAGCGTGGACATGACCATTATGTCGCCGGAGAGGAAGGCTTGGTTCGCTAATCGGCAGAAGGAGATGTTCGCCCGCGATGGCCTGAACTAGGTGAGGCCTCAGGTCGTGGCCGACGTCCGTTCATTTTGAAGGCTGGCTGGTGTGCCCGCCGTTGGCTTTGTTGCCGGCGTAAAAAAATTGTTCATTTTGAGGGCTGGCTCCTGTGGCGGCCGCTGGTTTTGTTGCCGGCGTGAAACATGTGTGTCCTTTTTGAAGGCTGACTCCTTTGCCGACCGCTGGCTTTATTGCCAGCATGAGACTGTAGGTCGTCGACTGTGTTGTCGGCCCGCATGAACTAGTGTGAACCGCGGCCGCGGCCAACATCCCTGGTTCTCACGTTTGCATGCATGAGGACAAGATGCGGCCAAAGATACATCCGTGTGTTGGGCGCCCGGCCAATGCAAACCCAAATTCGGGCGAACACGGCTCTATTCCCACCACCAAATAAATAGACGAAATTCGAAGAAAACAGACGTCCGTTTGGGGTCATGTGTTGGAGTTGGCCTCGTAGCATATCGAAGAGGGTGGCCGGCCGGTTGCATGCCACATCGTCCGTGTCTTCTCGAAGTTGACCGCCCGATGACCGTCCCGCTTCTTCCGGAACCTTCCCCTCCGGACTGGCTTCCCACGGTTTTCACATTATTTCCCGCCGGCTCCTCAGCCTGTACAATGGGCACACAAGCGTCATCGTCGTAGCAGTTCCACTCTTCCCCTTCCCTTCCCCTGCTTGCCCTCCCTGTTTTGGAGACACCGTGGATCATCCGAACAATGGCCCCATGGGCGTCGCCCCCATCCACACCTCGTAGGCCGGCACCCCGATGGCTTGGGGGCAATGCGACGGATGAAGCTGCGAGCGAGGAAGATGTGGCGCCGGTCGACGACGTCATGGAAGATGAAGTTGCGATGGAGGAAGGCGCAACACCGTTCGACGATGCACACATGAGGAAGAGGAAGACCCGATGGAGGAGCCGCCATTGGCAGACGTGCTGCTGGCCATCGCCGCCGCCACGAACCTGCCTCCGATGGATGAGTAGGAGTTGCATGTGGCCGCCGTTGTGAAGAACTCGTTCACCACCATGCATGATGCACCGCCAAACCGACCGCGAGACCTGGCATTTCGGCCTTCGCCGCAGGATGGAAATCTAGATCCAATACTTCAGCCGGCCGGATGAAGCCATGTTTTTGGGGTACGCTAAAGAACGTCGCATAGTCGCAGAGCTCCATGTGATTGCGGGGAGGGTAAAGGGGCGATCAAGGTACTAACTAACGCAGGACGACAAGCCGGGTTGAAGCCAAGATGATGGGCGGTGCAACTAGTCTAGACGTAGTAGTCAGAGAGCGCAAAAATCAATCTCTATATCATAAAGGGTCAACTCCTCTGTTATGTATAAAGTCGTGTGTATTAGCAGAACGAGCTTCTGAATCAAAGTTTGTACTGAACTCTCTTTGTCTGTCTGCAAGTCTTGCAAAATTACTTTGCATCTGTCAACAACATATCCAGTTTCATGGACGAAACTTGCACAGACTTAGTAACTTTCACATATCTTCAGACACGAAAAGCCAATTCAGTATAAGTGCAGCATATGTACCAGGTCAAACAGTAGTTCTTATAGAGAAATAGCTTAGAGCGATGCACCCTACTGGACAGGAAACAAGGAAAGCACCGATCAAAAGCTTGCAACAACGCATACATAACCTAGTGCAGCACGGCAGGACAAAATTAATGTTCTAACCTTTTTTTTTGCGAAAAAACTTCCAATCTATTCATCTTCAACCATGGCAGTACAACGAACACCAGAAATAAAATTACATCCAGATCCGGAGACCACCTAGCGACGACTACAAGCACTGAAGTGAGCCGAAGGCGCGCCGCCGTCATCACCCCTCCATCGCCAACATCCCTGCGTTCAGCTTACACGGGCGGACACTGGCCTCTCGTCCCTGGCACACATCATCTACTGGGCCGTTGACCTGCTAACGTGGCAAATGGCCAAACGCCAAGCACCTTGGCGTTTCCAGACCCGACCTTGATGCCACACACCTTGGTGTTTCGCCCAAGTAAATAACCCCATAGGAGAGTGGGTGGGACCCACCCCACTCACTCTCCCCAATCCAGCCGGAGCTGCAAGAACACTTGCTGCTCCCCGACCCCTATCTCTCACCCCTCATGCCCCCCCTTCAAATCCTCTCCAAAAGGTGCTTCCTTAGGTGGATCTTTTCATCACTTTGTTGCTTGTGGCAATCTCTCCTGAATCACCCAAGTTTTGTTAGTTAAATCTTTTTATTTTGCTAGCATTTTTTACATGTTGGAGGAACCCTAGTTCATGCTTTTCCGCTAATTTTAGTGTGAATGTCTTTTTTAACTTTGGTAATATAGGGATATGCATGGTGTGTAGTAGGAATATTTGCTTGTTGAGTAGAAAGATTAGGGGTTAGGGTTAGTTAGTGTTTAGGGTAACTGTCGGTGTCAAAACCGGCGGATCTCGGGTAGGGGGTCCCGAACTGTGCGTCAAGGCCGGATGGTAATAGGAGACAAGCACTACTGGAATCAGCTACTTTGCCATCTGCCAATTCTTTGCCGTCCGCTAGCAGACGGCAAAGAAGCTCTTTGCCATCAGCTACCAAAAAGCAGATGGCAAAGAGGGAGGGGCCCTACTGACGAGCTGCAAAAAAAACCTAACGGCCTCCCTCTTTGCCGTCCGCTAGCGGACGTCAAAGAGCAAGAAGGCGGACGGCAAAGGGAGGCGGATGGCAAAGAGGGAGGGCCCCACGTAACGTTAACGGCCGCGCCCCACACCCCCCCTCTCTCTCTCTCTTTCTCTCCCACCAGTTACTCTCGCCGCCGCCCCGTCGCACCACCCCGCCGTCGCCCCAGCGCCCCCCGCCCCGTCGCCCCACCACCCCGCCGCCGCCCCG
>NC_041390.1:615431736-615462541 GCF_002162155.2 Triticum dicoccoides
CCCCGACCCCGACACGGTACCCCGACACCGACAGGACACCCCGACCCCCGACACCTCCCGAAAAGGTGTTCTTTGGCCTTCCAGAGGCCGACGGGGTCATATATTTGTGAATTATTAGTTAGGTCATATATTTTTCGATTTTGTTATGAAAAACATCATATATAATTGTGTTGATCATGTAGTTTTAAATCTGCAGTTGTTTCATCGCTGCGAGGTTTGGTGTTCGACGACCTCGCCGTGCGTTTGACGAGCTCTGCCCCTTCGTTCGTGGGTGAGCACAAATGACAAGTCCTCCTCCCCCATTAATTATTTGATCTATTCCGATGAAACTTGATAGCTAGCTATATATGTGTCTTGAATCATCAGTATGCGTAACCAATATGTGTCTCCCGTTCGAAAGCGTCAAAGTTATAAATATGCATGCATTTGCATATTTATAACCTTGATTCTTTCGAATTGTCCAACGCTATCCATGGATAGCCCGAGTATGTGTAGATTGGGTTCGTTTTCCCATATGCTTTGCTTCGGATCCGACGCATATATTTCGTCAGTGCCTCCCCTGTTGTTCTCCAGGTACACATCCTCTCTGTTTATTGCAGAGACGTGTATCAGGAGAACAGCGGGGAGGTGCTGCCGAAATTTTGCGTCGGATCTGGAGCATAGCATGGGAAAATGAATCCAATCTACACATACACGGGTGGGATTAGGACCTATCATTACCTATTAGAGTGTAGGTTGCATGGACGTAATAAAATTGACAAAGTAGATCAACTGATGAATATATACATGGTGAATTACATATATAATTGTTGTGTGTCCAGTAGCTCTGAAAGTCAAGATGAGTGACCGTGCGTGGATGTATACCGATCATACTGGTCAGAACATATGGAGCGCTGAATGGTTCACAAAAACTAAGGGGTTTGTGCAAGCCGCATTTGCAAATGGCCAAAAGAAAACCTGGTGCCCCTGTTTCCGGTGCGGCAATTGGGAAAAGAAGACAGAGGCTGAAATGGGCAAACACCTGCAGAAGAGTGGTTTTACGCCCAATTATACGGTGTGGACATTTCATGGTGAGTCTGCCCAACATGACCGAGCTGAGGTGGATCGTCGTCACACCGACGAGCATGGTACCGGGATGGAAAACATGGTGCAAGGCTATGATGATGCTCGGGATTCGGACGAGGAGATGGAGGAATCTGCAAAGGCCTTCAATGAAATGTTGGAGTCTTCGAAACGTCCGCTCCACGAGCACACTGAGCTTTGTCAGTTGGATGCCATCTCACAAGTAATGGCTCTGAAGGCTCAGTTCAACTTGGGCAGAGATTGCTATGACACAATTATGAGAGTATTTGGACGCTTTCTACCCAAAGGCCATGTAATGCCTGCAAACCTGTACCAGTCGGACAAAATCCTCCGTGCACTGAAGATGCCCTATGAGAAGATACATGCCTGTGAGAAAGGATGTGCCTTATTTAGGCTTGACTATGCGGACTTGAACTATTGTCCCATTTGCATGTCTTCCAGGTATATTGTGGTAGACAACGGTATGGGTGAGAATACACAGACCAAAATCCCCGTTAGTGTTCTTCAGTATATGCCAATCGTACCAAGACTTCAACATCTTTTCATGGTCGAAGAGACGGCCAGATAGATGACATGGCACAAAACAGGCAAAAGAACCGAACTAGATGCAGATGGGAATCTGATGATGGTACACACATCGGATGGTGTTGCGTGGAAAAAGTTTGATGAATTACATGCTGACAAAGCGGCAGATCCGAGGCATCCTCGAGTCGGCATCAGCACGGATGGGTTCAGTGTGTTTGGTATGACGGCAACCCAATACAGTTGTTGGCCCGTATTTGTCTTTCCACTCAATCTCCCCTCCGGACAGATTATGCAAAGAAAGAACATTTTCCTGACGTCATTTGCATAATCCGAAGCCTCGGTACAATGCTGACGAGCCTAAAAAGGGTGGATCCAACCTCAGCCTATTCAAAGGGAATCTCGCACCAGCTAGTGTTTCACATCCAGTATCTTTGGATAACGAAGAATGGCGGACCATTTCGTTGTATATCTTCAACAACCTAATAGAAGTGCGACCGTACATCGAGTAAGTTCTTGGTACATTGTTTTGCAACTTCTATTTCCTTTGAACTACTCTTATTCCTGGATATGTCATACAGTCGATACGTCGCCATATTCTCGTATGGAGCGGAGATCCAAAAGGATTCCGTCAAAGAGTATGAGCTTCTCGCAAAGCAAGGAGGTGGCTATCCTGGTTTCATCTCTTGGTTCAAACAAACAGTAATTTCTATTAAACAATTTCATTTCATTCGCTAATTTGTGCATAATGCAACAATCCTTTCATATTAAACTTGTAGGCTAATTCAGAGTCTATGGACGCCGAATTGAGACAAGTCGCTAATGGTTTTGACTATAAGGTCCGTTCATTTGACAAGTACGACATCAACGGGTATCGCCTAGGTTAGCTCCAAAATGGCCCATGCAACAATCCTTTCATATTTTACCTTAGTTAGCTTATAAGTGATCCAATTTATCCAAGTTAGCTCTAAAATGACCCATTTTACGTAGATTAGCTCCTAAATGATCCATTTTACATACGTTAGCTTTAAAATGACCCATTTCACCTAGGTTAGCTCCAAAATGACCCATTTCACCTAGGTTAGCTCCAAAATGACCCATCTTACCTAGGTTAGCTTATAAATGATCCAGTTTATCCAAGTTAGCTCTAAAATGACCCAATTTACCTAGAGTAGCTCCTAAACGATCCATTTCACCTAAGTTAGCTAAAAACGATCCATTTCACCTAAATTAGCTCTTAAATGATCCATTTCACCTAAGTTTGCTAAAAAACGATCCATTTCACCGTAGTTAGCTCAAAAACGATCCATTTCACCTTAGTTAGCTCAAAAACGTGGCATTTCACCTTAGTTAGCTCATAAACGACCCATTTCAACTAAGTTAGCTCAAAAACGATCCATTTTACCTTAGTTAGCTCAAAAAAGATCCATTTCACCTTAGTTAGCTCAAAAATGATGCCCTTCACCTTAATTAGCTCATAAATGACCCATTTCAACTAAGTTAGCTCATAAATGATACATTTCAACTAAGTTAGCTCATAAACAACCCATTTGAACTTAGTTAGCTCATAAATGATCCATTCCACCTAAGTTAGGTCATAAATGACATATACTTCTTGTTATAGTCTTCTTCTTGTTCTATTCACCTATTTCTAACTTCATATTTACCATTTTGCAGATTTCACTCACTTCATGGAAGCTAGCTTGCTATGATGGAGTGCTTGCTTTTTCTTTGCTAAAACTTTGCATTGTATCTAGCTTGCTATGATAGAACTTGCTATGTTGATGAAACTTTGGTATGTAATATGTATATGGAACAATGTGTATGGATGGAACTTGCTATATATATGTTGATGAAACTTTGCTATGTCATATGTATATGGAATTATGTGCTGGATATGTGATATGTTTTCTGTTAAATATATCTATATATGTCATATATATTTGCTGTGAAAATTGTTGGATTAAGAAAAAACAGTAAAAAAAAGAGACAATATACAGGCTCTTTGCCGCCAGCCACCGACGGCAAAGGGCTCTTTGCCATCAGCAGCAGACGGCAAAGAGGCCACGTGGCAGGCAGCTGTGCTTCGTGGGAGGCAGACCAATTTGGTCAGTTTGCCTACAGTGGCTGACGTCAAAGGCTTTGCTGTCCGCGGCGGACGGCAAAGAGCAAAAACTTTGCCTACAGCGGCGGACGGCAAAGGCCTGCCGTGTAGTGACGTCGGTTGACATCACACGGCGGACGGCAAAGGCCTTCCGAAGATTGCCGTCAGCGGCCGACGGCAAAGGCCTGCCGTTAACCACCTAACGGAGTAACAACGCACTTATTGCCGTCTGCACTCTTTGCCGTCCGCTGCTGATGGCAAAGGCTCCTTTGCCGTCAGCCGCCCGAAGCAGACGGCAAAGTACCTCTTTGCCGAACCTTACTTTGCCGTCACCTTTTGTCGTCCGCGGCGGACAGCAAAGACCTTTGCCGTCAATCATCCATGCCTTTGCCGTCTGCCATGGCTGACGGTAAAGTAGCTGATTCCTGTAGTGAAGGGACACGATGTTTTTACCCAGGTTCGGGCCCTCTCGATGGAGGTAATACCCTACTCCTGCTTGATTAATATTGATGATATGGGTAGTACAAGAGTAGATCTACCACGAGATCGAGGAGGCTAAACCCTAGAAGCTAGCCTATGGTATGATTGTTGTGTATGAAGATGATTGTTCTATGGACTACAACCCTCCGGTTTATATAGACACCGGATAGGGTTAGGGTTACACAGAGTCGGTTACAATGGTAGGAGATCTTGAATATCCGCATCGCCAAGCTTGCCTTCCACGCCAAGGAAAGTCCCATCCAGACACGGGACGAAGTCTTCAATGTTGTATCTTCATAGTCCAAGAGTCCGGCGAAGGTATAGTCCGGCTACCCGAACACCCCCTAATCCAGGACTCCCTCAGTAGCCCCTGAACCAGGCTTCAATGACGACGAGTCCAGCACGCAGATTGTCTTCGGCATTGCAAGGCGGGTTCCTCCTCCAAGTCCTTCATAGAATAATGTAAACACCAAGAATAGTGTCCGGCTCTGCAAAATAAGTTTCCACATATTGCCATAGAGAGAATAATATTAACACAAATCAAATCTGCTGACGTATTCCGCAGTGCGTCATCACACTACGGCCAAGTTCTTTACACAAATCGTTTTTACTTTCCCACCTCAGCACGTTTTGTGAGGCGGTTTCCTTGGCACGTCTTGTCAAAGCAGAGATCGTGTGCCCTTTTTACGGGATTCTCATCAATACGGACGTGGGTAACCCAACCGCGCCATTTACCACTGCGCTTGGGAGGCAAGCGAGTTTTATTAGGCAGGTGAGGACGCATAACTGCATCCGCCCATATAAGGGGATAAGGATCCACCTTTTTACCTACGCCTTCTTCCTCCTTTGCCAATCCATCTCTTGCGCACTCGAGCTCCAGCACCCAAGCCCGCTCTTCCCACCTCAACCTTCTCCAGCAATGTCCGGAGCGGGAGGCAAGTGGATGGTCTCCTCCGTCACGAAGGTCCAAGTGAAAAAGCTAAGGAAGGCCGGATACCTGTCCAAGGACATCCCGCACCGGCTCCCCGAAAAGGGGCAGCTTCTCCCCACCCCAAGGCCCCATGAGAGGGTAGTGTTCCTTCCCCATTTCCTTCGCGGACTGGGTTTTCCACTCCACCCATTCGTCCGGGGACTCATGTTCTACTACGGCCTGGATTTCCATGATCTGGCCCCAAACTTCATCCTCAACATCTCGGCGTTTATCGTCGTGTGTGAGGCCTTCCTCCGCGTCCGCCCCCATTTCGGCCTCTGGCTCAAGACCTTCAACGTCAAGCCCAAGGTGGTGCGCGGCAGCCAGGCGGAGTGCGGAGGCGCCATGGCGGGCAAAATGGCCAACGTCCTCTGGTTCGAGGGCTCCTTCGTGGAGACCCTAAAGGGGCGGCAAGCCGGGTGGTTTTACATCACCGAGCCACGCGATCCGAAATGGGTCGCAGCCCCCGAGTTCTGATCCGGACCCCCCACGCGGCTTATGTCTTGGAAAGAGACGGGCCTCTCGTGGGTGACGAAAAAGAGGTGACCGGGTTGCAAACTTGCATCCAGTCCCTGGTGAACAAGCCAATCCGGCTTGTTAATATAGTCCAGATTATGCTCGCCCGCCGGATCCTCCCGTGCCAACAACGGGGCTTCAATTTGTGGGAGTTCGACCCGGCGCAGCACCAAACCCTCAACAGGCTCTTCGACACGACGTACGAAGATGCTTGGAAGGTGCTTTTCAAGGGCGCCGAGGCTCCCGCATCCGCCTCCGAGGACCGCGGATACAGCTCGCAGCGTCACGCTAGCGAGGTAAGCTATCTTCACCTTTTACAGGATATTAAGCTCTATTTTCCTTTCACAGTTTGACTCTGTGCGGGATCTAAACTCCCCTACATTTGACAGGCTTGACAGGCGGTATCCGGACCAATTAACTGTCCGGCTCCCTTGCCCGAAGACCCAGCCCCTGCTCTCCTAGTGAAGCTACTGGTCCCGGCACCTTATGTGGTGCCGGAGAAGAAGGTCAAGAATAAGAAGACCACGGGGACTCGAAAGAGTGCCCGTAACGTGGTGGTGTCGGACTCGTCGTCTGACGAGTCTGCGACGCCCTCTTCCCGTGAAAACGAGGAGGAGGAATAAGAAAGCTCTCCCCCCCAGCGGAGGGAGGAGAGAAGAAGAAGGCCGCCCCAGCGGGGGAGGCCGAGGGGTCTAGGAAAAGGAAGACCCCTCCGCCGGACTACTCCCCTAACGCAGAAGAAGGCGAAGAGGAGTGGCCGAACAGGGCCAAGTGTCCGGCGAAAAATCGTAAGTTCGGATATCAGAGTAACTCATGATGTTCCTTTGTTGCACAGCTTTCCCTAATGTCGAATATAATTATGCAGCCCGCCCCGGACCGAATTCAACGAATCGTCGGGCGGCTCCCTGGACTCATCGGACGTGAACTCAGTTCCGCCCGCTGTCTCCCCCCACACTACGGACGACGCCGAAGTGGCGTCGTGACAAACTCCGGGGCAGGAGGAGGTGGTCCTGGAGGAGCCTCGAGGCAACCTCCCGGACTTCAGGAGTGAAGGGGACAAGGCCCCCCAGGGCTCCAAGTCCGACTTTGAGCCGGACACCGCGCCAGAAACTTCAACAGTTCCGGACCGCGGTAGGCGAACTCCTCTCAAGAGGAGCAAGCCTTCTGAGCCAGCGGCCTCCGTCCAACCGGAGGCGCTGGACAATCTGCTGGAGGTGCTTGACGGCGCCTCCATCGACGAGGGGCACCGTACTATCATGAGTACGGTGATCCAGAGGGTTCAGTCCGCCAAGAGCGGACTGACTGAAGCTTGCGCTAGCCTTCTGACAGGCTTCGAGGTAAGTAAAAATATGTCAAAATATTACCACATAGACAGTAGCCCCTGATGCTCTGTTTGGCGCTCGGAAAGAAAAGCCGAATAGAGGATCTATAAAATTTTGCAGGAGTCTAACAAAAAAGAGTCAATATGCATATGCAGGCTTCACTGCTATCCACCGCCGCACTGACTGCGGAGGTGGGTGTCCTGAAAAAGGACCTCGGGCGGACCGAGCGAGAGTTCGGCCTTGCCAAACAGCAGCTCGAGGAAAAAGAAGGTAAGAAATACCCTATAGAAAAAAGGTGCCTATAGAAAGGCGTGATTGCAAAAAATAACAGGATCCTACTGCTTATTATAGGGGCCACGACAGAGATGTCGACCCTCAAACAGGCGCTGTCCGAGGCCGAAAAGAAAGCGGTCGCGGAGCGCTCCGAGCGAGAGAAACTTGGGGCCCAGGTCGGCAAGGCGCAGCAGGAGCTTCAGGCTCTCATGAAAAAACATGAGAGTTTGGAGCTTGAGTCGAAGACGCAAGCGTCCGAGCTCGCGGCGGCCCTTGAGACTGAATTCGGAGCTCTCCAGGGGCATTCGCAGATCTTCCCCGCAGCGTATCCGATGCCGCCGCATTCTACCGACCTGAAGAGGGCAGCTTGACAGAGAGTGTGTTTTGGTCTCAGTATTCTGAGGCCGGACACCCTGTACCCCTGAGCGACCAGCTGAAACAGCTGGTCGAGCTCCACAAGGCGGCCGAATAGGCCATGAAGGGCTTCATAGTTCGGCTGTGGCCCGGAGAGGCCCTGCCTGGGAGCTATTTTGGGCTGGTGCGGCGGCTGGGGGAGGCCTGTCCGAGGCTCGAGCTCATCAAGCGCTCCGTCTGCATCGAAGGTGCCCGTCGGGCCCTTGCCCGTGCAAAAGTGCACTGGGGTAAGCTGGACGGTGAGAAGCTTGTGAAGGACGGGCCGCCGCAGGGGAAGGAGCATCGCAAGCCCGAGAACTACTACAAGGATGTTCTTGCAGGTGCCCGCCTTGTGGCGGATGAATGTACCAAGGATGTAATTTTTGAATGAACTCGCTCGTTTTTATCCTGTGCGCTGAAAACTTGTTCATATGCGCTAAGCAATGCTTATTGAATTTAAAATATTATTTTCTGTGCGGCCGTTTATCAAAAATTGAGAGATGGCCAGTCATCGGCTTCTGCCCCCGTGCCACTAGTGCTGGGGTGTTCGGGATAAATCTAAGCGCTCTTTTTCCCATGGTTGGGTCCTTCGAGGGAGGCGCTCAGCACAACGAACCAGGCAATCGGACTATAATGCTTGAACACTCTCACTTAGCCATAGAATTTTATAATTTTAAATTTCGGCGAAGCCCCTAGTTCACAAGACCGAGTTCGGGGCGCTATCCATGCCTTGGCCGGACAAAGCCGTCTCCTCGCTCGAAGCGGCATAAGTCTTTAGGGACTCGAAACACCTCTCGAACATCGACCGGTCTCTCGCCTCATCATGACAGTCAGTTTTAGCTTTCTCCACTAAGGTGCTTAACCCAGCTGAACCGGAGCACAATCGCAGTGGTTCTCCTAGTGCTACCTTAGCCGATATAGCGGAATGTAAGGCACCAAAACATAGGAGCCGGGCAAACCCAACTATTGACCCAAATCATGATTCAGAGCCGATGCATATAGTGCTATAAGTTCGGGGTGCCGCACTTGTGAAAGTGTATGGACTTCTCACACCATAATAAGGGGTACTGAAGCCCCTGGCGTATTTGTCGTACCATGATGTACGGGTGCAATCATGTCAAAACATATATATTAAAATAGGATAATGCAAAAAATAGACAAAAAGCTATGCATTGTTTATAAAGAGGCTATTTATCAGAGCCGAACGATACAAGTAGTACGATAAGCAAAAATATATTGGACTATTTAACATGTCCTGACCAGGGGCAGGCCGCGGAATTGTATTCAAAATAGGTATACTGCTCGTAACAGAGACCACCTGTGAGTTCCATAATGCGGCATGGCTTTGTCTGCTTCCCTGGATCTTGCATCATTTGTGCGGAAGTTGAATTGCCGAACAGGTCGTCCGAAGTGTGGAGTCCTGAAAGTAAGAAAAAAAAGAATTCAGCAACCCCTAGTACGTTTTAAGCCGTGTTTTGGGCGTGCCGCTATTGTGCCCCTTCCCCTGTGCCCATGGTATTTCGAGGGCGTAGTTATGTACGCGAGGCACTGGCTTCGCTATGTTGCGAGGGTTGGGGTGCCTGCTCAGAACGTGCCAGGCGGTCTTTTTGTGGGTTACTCCGGGCATGCTTGGCAGTGTCTGGCTTTTTAGTGGCCGGACTGGAGAATTGCCTAAGAAGGCTGCTTTGTACTTTCGCTGCGAGAGCCGCCGTGTGCTCCTCCGTACGGAGGGAGCGTTCGGTGTTTCCGTTGACCGTGATTACTCCTCGAGGGCCTGGCATCTTGAGCTTTAGGTATGCGTAGTGCGGCACCGCATTGAACTTTGCAAATGCGGTTCGTCCGAGCAGGGCGTGATAGCCACTGCGAAACGGGACTATATCGAAGATTAACTCTTCGCGTCGGAAATTATCCGGAGATCCGAAGACCACGTCAAGTGTTACTGAGCCTGTACAGTTGGCTTCTACACCTGGTATAATGCCTTTAAAGGTCGTTTTTGTGGGCTTAATCCTTGAGGGATCTATGCCCATTTTCTGCACTGTATCCTGGTAAAGCAGGTTCAGGCTACTGCCGCCGTCCATGAGGACTCTTGTGAGATGAAATCCGTCGATGATTGGGTCGAGAACTAATGCGGCAAAGCCACCATGACGGATGCTAGTGGGGTGGTCCCTTCGATCAAAAGTGATCGGGCAGGAGGACCATGGGTTGAACTTTGGGGCGACTGGCTCCATCGCGTATACGTCTCGCAGTGCATCCTTCCGCTCCCTCTTGGGAATGTGGGTTGCGTATATCATGTTCACCGTCCGCACTTGTGGGGGAAACCCCTTCTGTCCATTGTTGTTCGGCGGCCTGGGCTCCTCCTCGTCATCGCTATGCATCCCCTTGTCTTTGTTTTCGGCTCTTAACTTGCCTGCCTGCTTGAACACCCAACAGTCCCTGTTGGTGTGATTGGCTGGCCTTTCAGGGGTGCCATGGATCTGGCACAAGCGGTCGAGTATTCGGTCCAAACTGGACGGGCCCTGAGTATTCTTTTTGTATGGCTTTTTCCGCTGACCGGATTTATAGCCTCTAAATCCAGCATTAACTGCCGTATCTTCATTGCTGTCGCTGCTAACGCGGCGCTTTTGCTTATTTCGACGTGTCCTGCCACTTTTGTCCTTGGTATCCGAATTACCAGGGTTCTTTGATAAGTTGTTGCTGCGAGCTAGCCAGCTATCTTCTCCCGCGCAGAAGCGGGTCATGAGTGTCGTGAGGGCTGCCATAGATTTCGGCTTTTCCCGTCCTAGGTGCCGGGCAAGCCACTCCTCGCGGATGTTATGCTTGAAGGCTGCTAGGGCCTCTGCATCCGGACAGTCGACTATCTGGTTTTTCTTTGTTAGGAACCGTGTCCAGAATTGTCTGGCCGATTCCTCTGGCTGCTGAATTATGTGGCTTAAGTCGTCGGCAACCGGTGGTCGCACGTAAGTGCCTTGGAAGTTGTCGAGGAATGCGGCTTCCAGGTCCTCCCAAGAACCGATTGAGTCTGCTGGCAAGCTGTTAAGCCAGTGTCGGGCCGGTCCTTTGAGTTTGAGCGGGAGGTATTTTATGGCGTGTAGATCATCGCCATGTGCCATGTGGATGTGAAGGAGATAATCATCGATCCATACCGTCGAATCTGTTGTGCCATCGTATGATTCGATGTTAACGGGTTTGAAACCCTCTGGGATTTTATGATCCATTACTTCATCTGTGAAGCATAGTGGGTGTGCGGCGCCCCTGTACTGGGCTATGTCACGACACAGCTCAGAAGAGCTATGTCTGTTGTGTTCGGCCTGGCCGGATTTGTTGTATCCGGAGTGAAGATCATCGTCACGTGTCGTAGGGCGCCTGCACGATCCGTAGATCGATCTTGTTTGTCTTGCCTTATCCTCCAGTACGTCTCGCAGGCCTGGCGCATTTTCCCGTGCCTTAGTTGAGCGGCGTCGGGGCATGGCTTGGGTGGACGGCCGAGAGGCCTCTCTATCGCGGCCGCGAGGTGGCCGGTCTACCATGTCGTGCGCTGGTGATGTAGGCGCTTCCTCCTCTGATCGAGGTAGCGGCCTGCGCTTTGGGTAACTCTTGGAGGGGCGTTCGAGTTCGTACTCTTCGGCCGCAAGGACTTCAGTCCATCTATGAGCTAGCAAATCTTGATCAGCTCTAAGCTGTTGCTGCTTTTTCTTGAGGCTGTTTGCCGTGGCTAAAAGCCTACGTTTAAAACGCTCTTGTTCGGCGGGGTCTAATGGTACGACGAATTCGTCGTCATCGAGGCTTGCCTCGTCTTCGGAGGAAGGCATATAGTTATCATCCTCAACCTCTTGGTATGCCGCTCTCTCATGAGGGCTGGCTTCTCCATCTTCCTGCGCCGAATCTTGCTGGGGTGTGTGTTCTTCGGCGCTATCCGGGGTAGTATTGTCTCCCATGCCGGAGTCAACATTTTTGCTTTGGCGGGATTTAGAGCAGCGCCGCTGACGCCGGCGCTTTGGCTGTTTCTTGGAGGTGTCATCCCCCGCTGTTCCATCGCCATCTCCATCTTTTGGAGTATCCACCATATATATGTCATATGACGAGGTGGCCTTCCAGCGCCCTACAGGTGCTGGTTCCTGTTTGTCTCCTACCTCGTCGTCCATACCGTCGAAGTCTTCGGAGCCGAAGTCAAGCATGTCGGTTAAATCGTCGACAGTGGCTACAAAGTGGGTGGTGGGTGGGCTTTGAATTTCTTCATCATCCGTATCCCATCCTCGCTGACCGTAATCCGGCCAGGGCTCTCCTGATAAAGAGAGAGGCTTCAGAGAGTTCAGGATGTCGCGAAAAGGCGAGTGCTGAAAGATGTCCGCGGCGGTGAACTCCATTATAGGCGCCCAATCGGATTCGATTGGTAGGGGCACGGGGGGTTCGGAGTCCGGAGAAGAGTCCGGACCCTCAGAGTCACGGGTCACACGGAGTGCGGGGCTGACGTTTGGCTCGATCGCCTTTGAGATCGCAGCCCCCAAGGTGACGTCCAACCGCTCATCCTCGATTGACGCAATAGGCTCCGAGTTAAGGGTCGGAACCGGTGCGTGTGCAGCCTCCAGGACACTGTTCGGAGGCAGAGCTAGATCATGCCCCTCGAGATAGTGCGGCGCGCTTGGCTATGGCTCGAACCCGTCAAAGATCAAGTCTCCGCGGATATCATCCGTGTAGTTTAAGCTTCCAAACCTGACTTGATGGCCAGGGGCATAGCTTTCGATCTGCTCCAGGTGACCAAGCGAATTGGCGCGCAGAGCGAAGCCGCCGAAGACAAAGATCTGTCCAGGGAGAAAAGTCTCACCCTGGACCTCATCGTTGTTAATGATCAAAGGAGCCATCAGGCCTTGAAGGCGACGACACAGAGGAACTCTCAATGAAAGCACCAATGTCGGTGTCAAAACCGGCGGATCTCGGGTAGGGGGTCCCGATCTGTGCATCAAGGCCGGATGATAATAAGAGACAAGGGACACAATGTTTTTATCCAGGTTCGGGCCCTCTGATGGAGGTAATACCCTAATTCTGCTTGATTAATATTGATGATATGGGTAGTACAAGAGTAGATCTACCACGAGATCGAGGAGGCTAAACCCTAGAAGCTAGCCTATGGTATGATTGTTGTGTATGAAGATGATTGTCCTATGGACTACAACCCTCCAGTTTATATAGACACCGGATAGGGTTAGGGTTACACAGAGTCGGTTACAATGGTAGGAGATCTTGAATATCCGCATCGCCAAGCTTGCCTTCCATGCCAAGGAAAGTCCCATCCGGACACGGGGCGAAGTCTTCAATCTTGTATCTTCATAGTCCAGGAGTCCGGCGAAGGTATAGTCCGGCTACCCAAACACCCCCTAATCCAGGACTCCCTCAGTAACCTTTGCTTAGTGTATGTTAATTAATGACACTTTTTTACACATCATCAATAATTTAGTGTTGATATGATTTGAATATAATGGATTGTTTTTGGATAACCAAGAATTAATATTGATGCCTTAAATTCATTCATATTGTTTTAGACGGAGAGACTTCTTAATGTTCATTATATGGACAAGGAGGCATTCTTGAGTTACAATGCCGACACGGGTGAGGAATCAGTGGTTTTTGATACAAGCCCTAGCTATGAGGAGGTTGTTGCAAAAGTGAGACATGTCTTAAAGTGGAGGGACCGCAATTATGGTGTTCAACTAATATGAAGGTATGATGTTGGTGTTGAAGCCAATTCTCGCTTGAAAAGTACGCCTATAATCTCGGATTTGCATTGTGATGTATACAAGGAAAAAGTTTCCCAATCGGAAGACAAGTCACTTGAATTGTTTGCCACCAAGGTTGCACCTCCTCGGTTTGCAATTGACTTGAACCGGCATGTATCATACCCAATGAATGACATGACCGAAAGGACAAGCATGCCGCTTGTTGAGCATAGGGTCATGGTTGATGCCCCCAATGCCTATCACCAACCACCTCCCCAACCACCAATTAGTGAAGCAAATGAGGTTGAGTTGTATGCCCCCAATGCTTCTAGCCAACCACCAACTAGCCAAGCAAATGAAGTTGAGGCGATTGCTAGTGACAAAGTAATTCAAGAGGATGGTGTTGCTCATGTTGATGACGATGAACAAGGGTAAGAGTTTCATGCTAATGATGTTGGTGATTTGGATGCCTACATAGCGCAAAAGGACATGGATCATGAGTTACCTTTTAGGCGTGTATATGGGTTTATGATGCCCATCACAACCTCTTCTTCGACGCCCCCGTGCACCCCTCACTGCCGCTATTGCCGCCCTGAGCGTTTGCCTCTACGACCTTGATGACCGCGCCCCCTCCTACGTCGTCCTCGCGCTCTAGCGCCGCCCATGCATCCACATGGGCGTCAGCCACGTCGAGGAGGTCAAGGATCCCCTCGACCCGGCCCTCGTTAACAACCCCCCCCTGCGACGTCTTAGCGGGGTTGATTCCCCCCATCACCCAACTTGTCTCCGACGAGTATGGCGTCGGTGGGTACGTGATACGGCTCCAACATATCTATATATATTTTTTATTTTTTTCATGCTATTATATTATCAATCTTAGATCTTTATGTGCAATTTCATATCATTTTTGGGAACTAACCTATTTTTTCATATCTATACCACAGACCTACGAGTCCATAGTGATTAGCTAGATGGCTTCTTATCTCTCTTTGATCTTCAATACAATGTTCTCCTCAGAGTTCTATCCGATGTAATCTTCTTTTGCGGTGTGTTTGTTGGAATCCGATGAATTGTGAGTTTATGATCAGATTATTCATTGAAAGTAATTGAGTCTTTTCTGAACTTTATTGTGCATGATTCTTATAGTTTTATATTTCTCTCCGATCTATTCGTTTGGTTTGGCCAACTAGATTGATTTATCTTCAGCGGGAGAGGTGCTTTGTAGTGGGTTCAGTCTTGCAGTTTTCTCACCTCGTGACAGAAGCGATAGGCATGTATTTGTATTGTTTTCACTAGGGAGAAAACGACAGGTTTAATCATATTACATGGTTTTATTCTATCTGCATTATGTCATCATACTTCATGCATTACTCTGTTTGTTATGAATTTAATACGTAGAGAGGCAAGCATAGAAGTGCTCTCGAAGTGGAGTAATAGTAGTAGATGCAGGCAGGAGTCGGTCTACTTGTCATGGACGTAATGCCTATATACATGATCATTACCATAAATAACATCATAACTGTGCGCTTTTCTGTCAATTTCCCAACAGTAATTTGTTTACCCACCTATGCTATCTTTATGAGAGAGAAGCCTCTAGTAAAAACTATGCCCCCCCCGTCTACTTTAATCATATAAAAACTAAAATACCATGCTACAATTTTACTTCTTTTATTTCACTTTGCAATTTATCTATCTACCATTACCAGATTTGATCCTTGCAATTAACGAGTACAAGGGGATTGACAACCCTCTTTCCCATGTTGTGTGCAAGTATTTGCTCTTGTGTAGGTACTGTTTACGAGGTGTTTGTGTGGTTCTCCAATTGGTTCGATAACCTTGGTTCTGACTGAGGGAAATACTATCTGCTACTATATTGCTTTACCCTTTCTCTTCGGGGAAAATCCAAGGCAGCTCACAAGTAGCAGTACGTCGCACCGTTCGTATGCCTTGGCGGGTTCCAGGACACCCGCGGCGTGTATGAGCTCGACGAAGGTGAGGGGCTCATGCTCATGCTGGAGCTCGATGAGACGCACTTCGATCTCGACACCAACTACAAGTTGGATTGTGAGACTACGAAGTAGGCGCGGGGGGGGGGAGACGAAGCCGGAAATGGAGGCAGTTCGAGCTTGTCACTGCCGGAGACACTGGAGAGGTGCACGAAGAGACCTGGTTAGATTTGTTGACCCCCACTGCTAGATGCTCCATGTCTCCTCCTCCAGTTCCTTGTGCATTATCGGGCTGTTTCAATTTCTAGTTTGGAACACACAACCATGAATTTTTTTGATTAATATTGTTGTCGTCGTTACATAGTGGTACTTTGAAGATTTGATGTATTATCGCCAAGCTCTCACGGGCAAGACTGATTTTATAGATGTTTAGATGCACCGGTTCCTGATCATTTACAACACAACCCTGCGATCTAATTGATGTTTGTCTGAATTTATGACATGTAAACTGCACTAATAACAAATCAGATGTCATCTCTCATGTTACCGATTCAACACTGGAAGATATGGTAGAGACGAAAGGTGGTTTGGTCCATCTGGTGGAAGGGGGTGGAGATAGTAGGAGTGGAAAGCAACTCAATTCATACCGACTTGCCATCTGTGCTGGGCACCACAGGCAAGTGATGTTTAGTTGAGTCCCACTCACGAATTAGAAAGAATTTCTTTGGGTTCTTGGATAGATGCTTATGGTTTGTTGCGTCATTTTTCAGGTTCAATAAGTCGGCTGGTGCCGAGCATCACCACTGAGTTGAAGAAACACTTGCAATGGGTGCCATAAGTTGTGTTTAAAAAACAGGCCCACCTTCATAAGGATGATGTAAGTTGCAACCATACTCAGGTTTGCCTACATATATTTATTTAACCACATTATGTTTTAGCCACTAGATGGAAAATAGTAAAAAATGGAGAATCAATTCTTTTTGTGATATTTATTCAATAGTGGTTGCTATTTGTTTCGAATATTTAAGACATAAGGATACCACAATTAAATTATGTTACAACACGGAAGTTGTAGAGTGGTTAATATTGTGTAGATGAGTACATGGGTACCTTTTCTTATGTTTTGTTAAGTAGAATTAAAGATATGGAAACATCACCGAGTAAACAAGAAGTTAAGTGGATTAAGGTTAAGAAGCAAATTTAATTTTGGAAGGGTTTCCCTACAGTGTCAAGGAGAAATTTGTATACATGGTCATGTTTTTTTATGTGGGATTTCACATGATGGACTCAATAATCTTGCATCAAGATTAAATTATTTTGTCCAACCTAGATCGATGAGGCATTCTTTTCCACCCATGGTTGGAATTATGCACTTATGTAAGACAAGATTTGTAGTGTTACTAAAGCTTGACTTATGTAGAAAGGCCCGGTTCACCTACATGTGTCGATGCTTATAGGCTAGGTGTTCAGTTGTACTGAAGTAGCAAGCACAAACAATTTTGTGACACGCCAATATTTACAACGAGGGTAACCTTGTCTTCCCATTATTCTTGTAACATAGTTCACCTTCTCATTCAGATGTTCAAATAGGTTTATTGCTCAATTTGAGGATGCAGTACAACGGCCCCACCTTCCAGCTCCCACCGACCGTGCCGGAGAGACGGTATCCGGCCGGCGTCGTCGTGGAGAGGATGCTCCGCGTGTGGGCGTTCTCACGCTGGACATGTGCAAGGGGGTTTGCCCAGTGGTTCCTCGGTGCGGGCTTCACCCACCTCCCGGCGGGCTCGCCGGTGATGTTCCGACTGGAGGAAGTGCGTCCAAACTCCAGGACTCCGCCGATAGGGCTCACCTTCACCTTCACCAACAGATTTGATGCGTACTACCTCCTCGGCAAGCTGTTTGTTGTGGATGCGATTTCATCGCATTCACAACCCACAACATCTTCACAAACTTCGATTGCATCTTCCCCACCCGCGACAGTATGCACAACCTCCCGTACTACATCGGCGTGGACGACATGGAGAGGAGGAACAATGAAGAGGAGGCGCAGTGAAGATGGTGGTGAAGGCCCGGTCTTGTGAGCTTAACTTGCCCTAGGGTGTTAGGGCTTTTTATCTTTTATATATTTCTATCTTAATTATGTCGTTGGTTGTACCGTGAACTTGTTATCTCTGTCGTGTTATCTCCTAAGAACTATGTTATGCTTGCTACCCTTATTTGATATGTCATTAGTTATCTGTGTTTTGCTTGCTATTTCTATCTTATTTGACGTGAGATATCGCTAGATGGATATGGTGCCGTACGCGAGCCCTTATGCTAAATCAATCAATGAAAGGGTATAGCTCAATGAAAACCAGCAAGTTTTGGGGTTAGCCTTATAAAAATGGTTGGAGGGTAGCCCATTCGTCTTGTCATATTCATGGTGTGTACTTGTGTAGGTCCAGTTTAAATGGCCCATTTAGAGTAGGGTCAAGTTTTCGCACGTGCGGATAATGGACTAGTTGATGTGTCAAAAAGGAAGCTAAAGCTAAAAAAATGAGCCATGTTGATGTTGAAAAGAAGAAGAAGAAAAGCTAATTTTTTTTTGAATTGTTGGTGGCCCTATTCCGTATATTGCATGAAAAAAAACAAGCTAATTTTCGAATAGTTTGTGGCCTATGCTATGGTTTAGGGCACCCTATGTGTCGTGGAATTGTCACGGCAGATGTGCTAGCGGAAGGACTTAGTCGTGGAGCCATCGCAACTAGGTTAGCTTAAAGGGGTTAAACGGGACAAAGGACACAGGGAGTTTATACTAGTTTGGCCCCTTGCGGTGAAGCCTAATCCAGTTTGAGGTGGTATTGCTTGGGTTTCGATTACCAGGGAGCGAATACGCTTGACCTAGTTCTCGATCTCTTGTTTCTTGCCCTAAACTGCCGCCGGATCGTCCCTTTATATACACAAGTTGACGCCCGACAGTTCACGGAGTCCCGGCCAGCTCATACACAACGTGTCCATCTCGGTGACTAACTATACATGCCTTACAATACAAGTCATACATACATGGCGGTTCATCACCTGGGTCTTTAACCACCTCGGGGTCTTGGGCCGTCAACGGGCTCACATGATCCGCCATCTTCTTTGGTAAGTCGCCAGCGGTATGACCCGGCCCCTCCTGGGCGGTTCATAGCCAGTAGCTATATCCCCAACATTAGGCCCCAAGTTGATTTGAACTTGTTCATATCAATCTTCAACACTTGTCAAAATCTTGTATCGCCTTGTTTGACAAATCTTACTGTAAACCTCCATGACGTCAGCCCGTAAAATTTTCTTAAGCCGCCATGACGTCATTTCGCATTAATACCGCATGAAGCCCAAAGCATCTTAATTGATACTTATCTTAATAAACCTCCCGAAAATCGAGGCGTCCATATAGTCATATGATGATTTTGCCTCCTCGATTCCCGTGCATGCCTTATATCTAAATAGGGCCAAGGGGCCCCCATTTTCACTTTTACCCCCTGCCGCTGCTTCTTCTTGAAAGGATCGAGATGGACCTAGAGGGGGGTGAATAGGTACAATTACAAATTTTAATTATTACTTAGCAATTTTAGGCAATAATGTGGAATATGAAGATAAGCCTAACAATTGCAAGTGTAGTACTAAGAGCTAAGCAGGATAAACAAGTAGCACAAGTATGTAAGTAAGCAAGCACAATATGATACAAGTAAGTACTAAGAGACAAGTAACCACAAGTAGAGAGTTAGGGTTAGGAATAACGGCAACTCCGGGAGACGAGGAGATGTTCACTTCCTTGGAGGGAAGCTACGTCACCGTTAGAGAGGTGGATGTTACCACGAAGGCACACCAACGCCACGAAGGCTCACCCTATTCTCCCTTTGAGACAACACCATGAAGGCATTTCTCAACCACTAGTGGTAGACCTTGAGGTGGTCTCCGAACCCTCACAAACTTTCCGGGGGTAATCACAATGGTTGATTCCTCTCCGAATGACTCCTACCGCCTAGGAGTCTCCAACCTCCAAGAGTAACAAGAACGATGGAGAAAAAGCTCAAGACTTGCTCAAATCACAAATTCCTTTGGTGCAAAGGTCGGGAAGGAGTGGATCTATCACTTGATCGGACAACTTCTCTTAAGTGCTCTCAAATTCCTTGGGGATCTAAGATTTGGTGTGGAAGAGTGAGAGAGTGAGTGAAATGTGTTCTTATCAAGCTCAAAGTGAATGGCCAACCTTATCCTGGGGGGGGGGGGAAGGCTATATATAGTTGAAAGGACATGCGGTGCCCCCATGTGTGGTTTTGGTAATTGATGACATTCTCTATGGACTAATGGTTGCATTGAGTTATATTTGAAGGATTTGTCCATAGGCATTTCTTGAAGTACATGTGTTGGTTTCAAGGAGTTTATGAGTTGACCAAGGTGGTATTATGGAATTATCCAAAGATTGATCATAGAGTTGGAAAGAGTCAAGGTTGATCAAGACTAAGTACAGAGAGTGATTCAAGTTGATCATCACACAAAGCGTAGAAGATACACAGAGTGGGATCAAGTGATCTCATGGTATGGTAAGCATTGTCCATTGTGCTTTGTGTACTAACCCATGGTCTATGTGAGAGTTCTATGTGGGGTTAGGTACGTGTTCATGGGCTTGCGTCAAGAGGAAGATATCACTCAACCAATGGAGAGGATGACATCAAGTGGTGATCGTCATCAAGAATTCTGTGCGCAAGTTCAAGTGGAGCATCACGAAGAGATCAAGTGCTTGATGCTTGCCGTCCATTGTGGTGTCAATGGACTTGTGAAGATGTGCCGAAGAGTGGCTCACCCATAGTGGAGTATGGGGGAGCAATCATCTAGTCTTCACCGACCCAACGCAATCAAGAAAGGTGGTCCAACTTGAGGGAGTCAAGATCGTCATCATCTTTCTCAAGTGGACTTCATGCAAGGCAAAGGTTTGCCCTTGATAGGTTTTATATTTTACCGGTCTCATGGTGATAGTTTGGAGACCAGGGTATAGGATCGATAGCCGTACTATCATGGGGGGCTCTCAAGTGAGTAGCGTGATTGTATCGTTTATCGAGAGCTCAAACCATTGCATCCTTGCATCATCTTTCCTGATTCTTATTTGTATTTTATTTTGAGGTTTTAGATATTGCGGTTATCTTCGTGACAAGCTCTAGTTCATCGGAAACGGATTTCATATGCTTCTTCTATCGCGTTTTCGGTGTTGGAGGTTTTATCGGTCTTTTTCGAGGAAGGGTTCTCACCATTTTCTCTTGGGCCTTTTCTAATTTCCTTCTTATTGTTAGTTCTATCAAGATCGTGTTAGCCCTTGTCGCTAGCTTTCCAACAAACTTGGTTTCGTTGAATTTGGAGTCCATTTGCAGAAGTTGTGGCAGTTTTGGAGTTCTGAAAAGGCTGCAGCGGTACTACCGCGGACAGGAGCGGATGTAATTTTTCACTACCGCTCCAGAGTGGTACTACCGCGGCTACTACAGCGGTAGACCGCTCCGGACCAAAAACTCGTCACAAGTTTAGCGGTGGTAGGTACGGATGTATTTTTTAGTACCGCTCGCAAGCAATAATACCACTACCCTTTGAGGTAGTACCGCTACCCCTTGCGGTAGTACCGTGAGGTCGAGCAGTAGTACCGCTCTGTGCGGGCTGTGAGCATAACGGTTGGATTTCCCCCCACCTATATAAGCGGGTCTTCTTCCCCAATGAACTTTATCTCGTGAGCTCGTGTTCTTCCCCCATTGTTGACCTTCTTCGAGCTTGCTAACTCTCAATCCCTCCATGGATTCTTGCTAGTTTTTGAGGGAAAAGAGAGAGGAGATCTAGATCCACATTTCCACCAATCACTTTCTCCTCTATGTGAGGGGAACCCCTTGGATCTAGTTCTAGGAGTTCTTGGTGTTCTCCTTCTTGTTCTTCCTCTCATTTTCCTCCCTAGCATTAGTTGCTTCGGTGGGATTTGAGAGAGACGGACTTGGGCACTCCGTGTGCCCTTGCCATTGCATTTGGTGCATCGTTTTGAGTTCTCCATGGTGATACATGGAAGTTACAAGTTGAGAAGCTTATTACTCTTGGGTGCTTGGTACCCTTGAGCTTGTTCCTCTTGGGTGCTTGGGTGCCCTAGACGGTTGGTGGTGTTCGGAGCTCAATCATTGTGGTGTAAAGCTCCGGGCAAGCGTCGGGGTCTCCAATTAGGTTGCGGAGATCGCCCCGAGCAATTTGAAGGGTTTCGGTGACCACCCCCAAGGGTTGACAAAGTGTACGGGTTCGGTGACCGCCCCCAAGGGTTGCCATTTGTACGGGTTCGGTGACCGCCCTCAAGGGTCCCTTAGTGGAATCACGGCATCTTGCATTGTGCGAGGGCGTGAGGAGATTATGGTGGCCCTAGTGGCTTCTTGGGGAGCATTGTGCCTCCACACCGCTCCAAACGAAGATTAGCATCCGCAAGGGTGTGAACTTCGGGATACATCATCGTCTCCGCGTGCTTCGGTTATATCTTACCCGAGCTCTTTACTTATGCACTTTACTTTGTGATAGCCATATTATTTCTTGTCATATATCTTGCTATCACCTAGTAGTTTATCTTGCTTAGCATAAGTTGTTGGTGCACATAGGTGAGCCTAGTTGTTGTAGGTTTTGTGCTTGACAAATTAACCGCTAGGTTTATTCCGCATTTGTTCAAGCCTAAACCATAATTATTTTAAAGCGCCTATTCACCCCCCCTCTATGCGACATCCACGATCTTTCAATAGTGGAGGTGGAAAAGTAACCGTTTGAGCAACTCAAGTGCACAGGAGGCATCGGACGTCCGGATAGGACCGGATGTCCGGTGGCACAAATAGCTCCGGACGTCCGGCAGACGTCGGCCGTCCAGTCGGTGGAGAATCACAAGCCACGAATCTGCATACAACTAACGGTCGTCTGGACCATTTCGGTCGTCCGGTGACCAGACGTCCGTGGAAGACCGGATATCCGTAAAAACTGTTCTATTGAGTAAGTGTCGGACTTCCGGAGGAAAACGAACATCCGTGGACCGGACGTCCGGAGAAGCTCGGACATCCGTGAATATTGTTCTGTGAAGAAACATCGGACGACCGACGAGAGCCGGACGTCCGGACAGCTGAAAGGGATCGGACGTCCATAACGTACCGGACGTCCGGTGAAAAATGGAGTTGTGGGTTTTGAGCAAATCTTTCACTAGATCCATCGATCCCCTCTTAATAGTTCAGGATCCCTATACTCAAGAACAAACTGTAAACAAATCCAACGCTATTGTCTTGTATCTCCAATCTTGAGTTATATGCATTTGTCTTTAGTCATGATCCACACACGGCCTATGAGACATAATCCTGAGATATACTTGATAAACATGATTAGTCCCATACATGCATGTTGTCATCAACATCAAAATAAGATTAAGGGCATGATTGCACTTTCAATCTCCCCCTTTTTGGTAGTTGATGACAACATACATGTACTTCTTAAAATAAAAACTTTGAGTATCGAAGGGATTTGTTGCGGAGCTCCCCTTAACAATGTGCACAAAGAAAAATAAGCATGAGAGAGGAGCTCCCCCTCGGGGTGATACCAACACATTCAAATCACAAGTTGCACATGATAACATTCAAATAGATTCATCACTTACATCATAGAACCTAAAGTAACCATGATCATAACAAGGTTCATGGTACGATACATATCATAGTGCAATACAAGTTAATATCACATATTATAGTACTCAATGGATACTACTACTCCCCCTTGGCAGCAAGTACCCAAAAGGGGGCCAAGAGGAGCAACCAGAACATCATCATCATCATTAGAACCCAACCTCATCATCATCATCATGAGCACCACTACCACCGGCCTCGTCAAAGAAGTCACACCACTCAGGACCCGAAGGAAAGCCAAAGTCAGAAGGGGGCTCATCAGGAAATTGGTCATCATCACTCACATCGAACACTCCAGAGTCTCTCAGACAAGCCTCCAGAGCATATTTGGAGGTGATAAGGCGCGTGAAAACATCGTGATTTTGGGAGCAGTTAAAAGTAATAGCCTTCATCAAGGCAGAGTGGGCCTTCCCAAGAAAGCGAGCAATGCGACCAAAGGGTGCAGATCCGGAGGGAGCAGGATGAGGAGTGCTAGCAACAGTTCGGCGCGGATGAGCAGAAGAGGAAGAATCCTTGGGAACATAGTCATCGGCCATGTGTGCGGGAATGACTCATGCAAATGAGTGCGGACAATAGGAAACGGAGCCACACTTTCGATAAATGCCTGAAGAAAGGGAGCATGAGGAAAGGCCCGCTTGTGCTGGAGAGAAGCAAGGCGAATCTCATGCCATAGAAAATGAGGCACATTGATTTTCCCTTTCGAAGACGCATAGAGGCGATGCATGAGATTGATGCAGTTGCTACTGCAAGAGCCCTTGTCACCCATCTTAGGATAAATGGTGCGAATGACACATTGATAGATAATGAAGAAAGGAGCGCGCCAAATGGAGACTTGGTTAAAGCCCTTATGTTTCTCCTCATTAGTCAGGTCTGGTATGGGTTTGATAAGATCGGCACATACATCGGTGCCCTTGGGTCTATGTTCGGGGTCATCATTGTGAATTTTCAACCCGGTGTCAGGAAAACCAAGGGCAGCAATAAACTGAGAATAGGAAGCCGAGAGGTTTGTGTCCGAGGTCATCCAAGTAACAGTGTTATTGGGACCGAAGAAACATGTGGCATAGAATTGATGAATGGCAGCTTGGTTAAAGCCATGCTGAAATGCAAATGGAGCAGCAAGATTGGACGACTCAATGAGCTCAATAGCCCCGGAATATTTCTCCGGATGAGTACGGATATGCTCTAAATCAATGCACAAATGCAGAGAAAGACCCTTAGGAATGATGACAGTGGTAAAAATGTCAGCTTGGACATTAGTGCAAAAACGATTGTCCTGAGAGTCACGAGCAACCGTAAATTGATCAACATCACGACACAACTTAAGATAGGAAGCAAGGGGAACCTTGTTGAACCGCTTAGCGTGGCGGCCGAGGAGTAAAGGAGGTTCAAGAGAGATATGACGAGCATCACCGTGAGTTTGCACCAGAGGAGGAGGAGGCTTGAAGGTGGGACGACGAGTACCCGTCTTGGGTGCGGAGGTGCGAACGGCGACAAACTCGGGCTGCTCCAAATCATCCAGATCATCCTCATAGTCGGAGCCCTCCGAAGAGGAGTTGCTAGTAGAGCTGTGAGGGCGAGCGGCACGCTTCCGAGGACGAGCCCGTTCCTGTGAGTCATCGGAGCCACCATGACAAGACGGACAAGATGGCCCACTGGTGACCTGCTTGCACGCGGAGTGCTTAGTCTTGGGCATCTCGATCTTGGAGTGAAGAACATAGAGGAAGACGGCTACCGGAGCAAATCAGGCAAGGGGCCGCGTCGGGGACTGCGGCGGCCAGAGCGATGTGGCATCGGCGAGGGGCACGAGCGGCGAGCGACCACGGTGAGGAGCACGAGCGGCCGCGGCGAGGACCACGAGCGGCGAGCGGCCGCGGTGAGGAATACAAGCGGCGAGCAGCTGCGGCAAGGAGCCACGAGACAGGGGCGGCGGCGGTGGGGAGCGAAGGGATTAGGGTAAAATGACCCGAACCGCTCCCCGTGCTATATATAGGTGCCCGAGAAAGTCCCGGACGACTGGAGTCCTACGAACATCCGGTGCCTGAGCTAGGAGAGGAATTAACGGACGACCGGATATACCGGACGTCCGGACCGAATGTAACAGAGAGCTTTCTACGGACGACCGGAGTTCTTCGGATGTCCGGTGCTTGAGAAAGTCCCGGACGACCATGTCCTACGGACGTCCGGTGCCTGAACCAGGAAGAATTAACGGACGTCCAGACCGAGTGTAACAGAGAGCTTTTTACGAACGATCGGAGTTCTTCGGACGTCCGGTGCCTGAGAATGCCTGAGCCAGGGGAAGAATTAATGGACAACCGGATAGACCGGACTTCCGGACCCAAGGTAACAAAGAGCTTTTTACGGACGTCCGGACATTACCGGACGACCGACACACAAAAAAATTCAGACAATTTAGATGATGACTAGAGGGGAGATGATGATGACAATGATGAATTGGTATAATATCAAGTAGTGAGTAACCTATGTCAATACAACAACAGCACAAAAACACATACCGCTCATATATTGTTCTAGTGACAAGAGCAGTGGCTACGGCCACCATGTATGAATATACGTGACATGGCTCCGCAAAGAATGGAACTTTGGGTGCATAATCACTACTCCATCATTGAAAGCTCCATAGTTAGAATAACATGATAGCTTTGAGAGTGTTTGTTCTTTTTATGTATTTCATAGGGTGAGAGTACTCATTATGACAAGACAAGACATTATGACAATGCATGCATGGGTACTAGTTTTCACATAATGTTGTCAAGCTCCAAGATACCAAGTTCACGCCTAAGTTGACAAAACCTTGCTTCATCCAATGGCTTCGTGAAAATATATATCTGCAAGTTGCATATCTGTCCCAACATGAGCAATATCAATATCCCCCTTTTCCACATGATCTCTCAAGAAGTGATACCTAATATCAATGTGCTTGGTGCGAGTATGATCTTTGGGGTTCTCAGCAATATTGATGGCACTTTCATTATCACATAGAAGAGGCACATGTCTATAGGTGATACCGTAATCCTTCAAAGTTTGCCTCATCCATAGTAATTGAGTGGCACAACTGGCAGTTGCAATGTATTCAACTTCTGCGGTGGAGAGAGCAACACAATTTTGTTTCTTCAAGGACCAGCTTACCAAGGAGCGTCCAAGAAACTGACAAGCACCGGAGGTGGACTTACGATCCACTTTGTCACCAGCCCAATCTGCATCCGTGTACCCAATGAGATCAAACTTAGCATCCTTGGGGTACCATAGACCCAACTTTGGGGTGTGAACAAGGTATCTAAGAATATGGTTAACCGCCTTATGATGACTTTCCCTAGGGGAAGCTTGAAATCTAGCACACATGCATACACTAAACATGATGTCTGGTCTAGATGCACAAAGATAAAGCGATGAACCAATCATAGAGCGGTAAATAGATGGGTCAAAAGGAATACCATTTGTGTCTTCAGTGAGTGCAATTTTGGTTGGCATGGGTGTCTTACCTGGACACTACTAGGAAAAGGCCTACTAATGGCGCACTGGTTTTGCCTACTAATGGCGCATTGCCAGTGCGCCATTAGTAGCACGCCACTAGTATATCTTACTAATGGCGCACCACAGGTGCACCATTAGTATCTGGTATACTAATGGCGCACCAGGCAATGCGCCATTAGTTTTGCCCACGATGCGCCGCTAGTGTTTGCTATACTAATGGCGCACCACACTGTAATGCGCCATTAGTAACAAATTTTTCATTTTTTTTCTTTATCTCAGGTCACTATTTCACCTATGAGATATACAACAAGCATCCATATAACAATCATAGCCAACACACAAGTTCCATCATATATACATAGATAGCCAACACACAAGTTCCATCATATATACATACATAGCCAACACATAGTTCCATCGTTACATATTACAAAAGTTTCACATTGTTCATCCAACACCGTTCAATTCTCATGCATTGTTCTTCTCCTTCTCCTTCCTCTGCCTGATGCGGTAAGAGCGATGAGGCGGTGGAGGCAGTGGGATGTAGTCTTCTACCTGAATTGGCGCGGTCATGTCGCTCAGCTGTGGGATCGCCGACGCCACCACCAGTGCATGGTCATTGTCAGGCACCACCACCATCGCGAGGCCACCTTCAGGCACGACCATCGCTAGGTCATCCTCAGCCACCTCCATCTCTTGCCCTTGGTCAGCCACCACCAGCGCTAGGTCATCCTGCAACTCCTCATCCCCACTCTGCTCCTCTTCTCCCGCACTCCAGTCTGGATCATCCTGCAACTCCTCATCCCCACTCTGCTCCTCTTCTCCCGCACTCCAGTCTGGATCATCCTTCTTGTTGTCTATGCTGCTGCCAGAATTGCTGCTGCTTTTGCTACAGCCATGGTCGCTGCTGCTTTCGCTACCGCCATGGTCGCTGCTGCTTTGGCTGTAGCCATTGTCGTTGCTGCTGCTCCCATTACCTGTCCAAATGCAACAATGACCGTTAACAATCAAATGTGAGACAAAACCAAATGTAAAGGAATAAGAAGAGGCAGAACGCACCAGCATCATAATCTTCAGCGTAGCGCATGCGACACATAGTCGGGTTGAACACCTTCACGATGAGCGTGGTGGCGTCGTCGTCGTACCTGAAGAGAAGGAAGTACCCCAGTCGCGGGTCGTAGGCACGGTAGAACTTCTCCCACCCACAAGACAAGTACATGTGGCCCTCCTTGATCATCAACTCCACATCCCACAGCCTGCGAAACTCGTTGCCGGCCTGTCGCACCTTCACATTATTTGGCGGATCTTCACCCATCAGCATGTTCTTAAAACTGTCAGGCAGCCTCTGCAGTTTGGGACAATGAGTGATGTAGGCAAACAACAGATATCATAATAAGATGGGTGAAGCTAGGGGAGATCTCTCATTTTATATACCTGCGTCATGGATGATACTGAAGTCCCAAGTATGATAGTGAAGAACTCGGAAGCATCCAACTCGTACTGCGGTGTCGCAGAGCGGCGGTGGCTGCTTCCCGCCATCTCTAATAAGAAGCAGAAGAGATATTTTAATGATACAAGAAGAAAGCAGCCACAACTACAGTAAAAACAAGCAACTACACACACAGGAATTTCAGCATGACCTTTGCTGAAAATAGGACATATGGAGTACCCGAATTTGCCGAAATGGAAGTTAATCGACATTCCGGCAAACTCACGGGCCTCTCGGGGTACCTGCAAAATCATTATCCCCGCATAATGAAGTCGCCAATGGGTCATTCAGAAGATCACAAGTCTCTCTGTTTATTAAAGCTGTTGTTTATGTGTCAAGTTTGACATCAACTTGACTGAATATCAACTTGATAGATCAAAAGCTGATAGAAATTGACAGGTTTTGAGCATCAAGAGATGTGAATGCAGTTAACTTGTTTTGAAAATCACAGAAGGCTAAGTTGACAGATTGTGGCCTGGGCCATACTAGTCTGATTTTACACTAGAACAAGCTCACTACACTACACTACACGTGCTTAAACTCTGAACATAAACAAACACCAGCAATGCAATATGTAAACTACCTCTGTTTCTAGGTAACAAGAGTTATCATCAATGCTTTTGAGTTTATTAAGTACCTTCAGTTCTGAGCTTTAAATGTCAAAAGAGCTTCACAGAATCTTGAATCCTCCAAATCACTCTTAACAGTTCTGCATTGCACAAAGGCAGCAATGAGCCAATGATATCAGTAGCAATAAGAGGTGCTTACATTCTCAAAGTGAACCTACAGAGTTCTAGTACACCCTAAAATTCCACTTTATGCTTCACAACAATAATGGAAAGGATTTCCCCCCTTCTTAGGTATTCTGATTTTGAAGTCATGGGTCCTTGACAGTGCACAGTGTGCAGAAATCTTGTTGAAGATTTTAAATGTGTAATGCATTTTATGGCAACCCAACTCCTTCATAACTTTATGACACTTGTGGTGTATGGTAACAAATTAGATCACAACACTTGGTGTGATTGTAACTCAGAGCCACTAGCAAATTAAATAGCTGCACACTCATACCCTAGTATAAGTCTATGACCCTTTGCAAACACATGGAAAAAAGGCACAAAGAATCTTTGCCTTATAGCACAAAATGAAATAAAATAAAATAAAATAAAGAAGACGATGCAAAGCTCAGCCCAACCCCGCCCTCTCATCTCTGTCTGAGACCTAGACAGGAGAAGCGCATTCTGCTGCCTCTCTCTCCAGTTCATGGGAGAAGGCATGTGCTCCTGCTTTAACCTCCCGTGCCCCTGCCTTCCCTTCCCGCACCTGCTCAGCCAGCATATTACCAGGGCCTACGACCTTGTCTGGATGGGAGCCACAACTTTATATATTAAGTAAGATTAAGTTTAATCAATGATAATGTCTACATCTTTCTGATTTTTTAGACAACTCAAGCGATTATTATGCAAATAAACAACTGAGTAAGTTGTTACAATTAGCTTATCTAGGTTGCCAGTACATAATTCTTCAAAATGAAGATGTGGATATGAGAGGTCTTACTCTTAGTAGCCTACCCCTGAAACTAGATGGTAGAACAAACTTGGATAGCGGAAAGCACAACTGATGGCTAGCTCCCTGCTGCTGTGACACCTGCACAACTTTTTTACATGGTTGGACTGTCTGATTTGTATAGTAAGTATGGAGAAGCTATTGAGGAAGTTACATTTTCTATGTGTAGTGGTATTTACAGCATTAAGTGAAGTCTTTGTGCCTGACAGAATTTGCTGGGCATGTAAGGTCGACTGGTACATGCTTTTTGTAAGTGATGATAGTGCACCTGATTTTCTGTTCAAAATGTAGACTCTATAGGTTTTTTAAACTGTCACATTGTCATGATATATATTCAGAAGTATATGTCCCACTGAAGTGCCTAGTTGATGGTGTTTCGATAGGTGAGGTTAATGTGGATGTCAAGAGCAGATTCCAGCATTTGCTCGGAGCCATCCGCTCTTCCTCATCCTTCCGCCGCCTATTCCAAGGGGAGGGAGGGAGGGAATGGGGAGGAAGGGTGGAGAGGGAGGAAGGAGGAGAGGTACCTGGGCGGGCACGGCCGGTCGCCGGAGGGGTCGGGGTCGGCGGCGGCGGCGGTCCTCCTGGGCGCCTCGGTTGGTCGTGGGGAGGCCGGCGGCCGTGGTCGTCGTCTTGCACCCTGTGCCCGGACTGTGGTAGAGGCGGCGCAGGGCAGGGGCCGATGCGGGGGGCGCGGGGTTTCTAGGGTTTCAAGGGGGAGGCGGGGCTCGGGGGAGGCGGGGCTCGGGGGGAGGCGACGCTCGAGGGGGAGGAAGGGGAGAGGGAGGCGGCGGGGGCGCGTGGGCGGCGGCGACGCGGTGGAGCGGCGCAGTGGAGGGAGAGGGACGAATCAATCTGGCGAGAGGGAGGGGGAAGGTGCGGCACGGTGTGGATGGGGTTAGATTACTAATGGCGCACCCCCATGCGGTGCGCCATTAGAATGTTTTTTTCATAGCAATGGCGCACCAGCCACCCGTGCGCCATAAGTAAGAATTTTTTATTATTTTTTAAAAAATGAATATGAATATGAATATGAAACAGTAATATTTTTTTATAAAAACAGTAATAAGTGTTGTTTAACAACAATTGTAGTCTACACTTTATTATTATTATTTTTTAGAAAATGAATATGAATATGAAACAATAATAATTTTTTATAAAAACAGTAAATAATTTTTTTAAAAATATCATCAAATTTGTTATTTGAAAATATCATCGGCGGCGGCG
Organism: Triticum dicoccoides; assembly: GCF_002162155.2. Lineage (NCBI taxonomy): Eukaryota > Viridiplantae > Streptophyta > Magnoliopsida > Poales > Poaceae > Triticum > Triticum dicoccoides. The sequence goes on from NC_041390.1 coordinate 615,462,513, forward strand.
GTGGAGCGGGGGAGGGTGCGGGGGGTGCT